>NW_027017721.1:1045000-1377500 GCF_036013445.1 Caloenas nicobarica
AGAGCTGAGAAGTGGCAGCTGCGGCTGCCAGCATGGTGGAGCATGAGCAGCCGGCTCCCAGGCCAAATGGCCCAAAGAAATGGTGGCAAGGGGCCGTGCTGAGAACTGCAGAGGAAGGCAAAAAACCGCCGGGGACCAGTGCCAATGTGCCCCGGGGGAAAAAGTTCCTTGCTGAGCCCAGTGCTGGCCATGGGCTGTTCCCTGAGCATGTGAGCCAGACCTGGCTCCTTGTCCCACAGGCTGCTCATGCTTCCCAGGAGCTGCCCAAGCCCTATCCTCCCTTGAGCTGGAGCTATCTGGCGGACTTGCCAGAGTGCCCAAGTGCCTCTGAGCTGATAGACCTTGTGGGCAAGAATCCTTGCTGTCCCTGTGTAGGACACCAGTGGGTGTTCCAAAGCACTGCAAGCCCTTGCAAGCCCTTGCAAGCCCTCGACATCCTATCTCTTACGGCTCCTGAGCGTTGCTCTGTAGGAGATGAGGATGGTGAGCTGTGCAGTGCTCCTCAAGAAGGAATTGCCTTGGTCTTGCCACTGCTATCCAGTTGAAAAGGATTTGCATCCATGAGCCGAGCTTGGGAGGTGGCCCTGCCAGCAGATTGTCTTGCAGCGGAGAACCTCCAGCAGCCTCATGCAAGGTTTTCTTCCCTCAGCCCCTGGCCTGTGATTCCAGCAGCTCCTCAAGTGCTTCCTGTCAGATGTGCTGGGGCTGCCCCCGGGCCAGCTCTGGCAGTGGACACGGGAGGCTGCTCCTCTGGATCCTGCGTGGGGCCTGGTGACCACTGCGTTGCCGGGTGCTGGCATTGTGACATGGGGGTGACACAGCCGCATATGTGCAGCCCTTTGGAGGAAGCCTTTGGGGTGCTGGCTCCAAATCAGTCCCTGTACCTACAAAATAGGGGAGTGAGCAACCTAATAGAGTCCCTTTTTTGCAAAAAGACAGTGTGGATTTGTTGCCAGTGCAGCCTTCCTTCCAGTAGCAATACTGCCTGTAGTATCATGTATGGAGGCCTCAGGGCTCGCTCAGGGCTTGTCACGCAGAACTGCAGGCCTGACAGAGCAGAACTGCTCTCCTCTCCTCTCGTCTCCTCTCGTCTCCTCTCCTCTCCTCTCCTCTCCTCTCCTCTCCTCTCCTCTCCTCTCCTCTTCTCTTCTCTCCTCTCCTCTCCTCTTCTCTTCTCTCCTGTCCGCCAGACCAATATCAAAGAGACTGTTTGCCTGAAAGGACAGAGGGTTTTCAGTTCCAAAATCAAAGTCAAGGACACATAACACAATGAATTTTATTTTATTTTGTTGTTAATTTATTAATTTTCTTGATTTGATGTTAATTCATGTTATGTTATTTCATTTCATTTTTTTCCCCTTTGTGACTCTGTTTCAGAACCCAGGCTCACAAGCATTAGCTCAAGCCCAAGTGTAGCCAGGAGTAGGCTGAGGCATTCTTCAGTTTAGCATGAGAAAAGATCCCTTGCAGGCTGGCAAAGGCAAGTCCCAGAGCTGCAGAGAGCAGCAGCAGGAATAGAGGCCAAGCTGTCCGCGCTTCCTGCAGAGGGAGAACCTTGACAAGGAGTTGTGGGACTGACCATGCACAAAAGAGGAAGAAGAAGAAGAAGAAGAGGAAGAAGAGGAAGAAGAGGAAGAAGAGGAAGAAGAGGTGAGTGGTACCGTGGCATCTCTTCCAAAGCGTGACATGTAGCGATGACGAGCAGACTTTTTGCCTTCCACAACTTGTTTGGCTGCTGTGCTTCTTGGGCAGGGATGCATGAGAAGCGCTCTGGTCCCTGCCAGGTGCTTGTGTTAGCTGCAGGGAGAGCTGAGAAGTGGCAGCTGCGGCTGCCAGCATGGTGGAGCATGAGCAGCCGGCTCCCAGGCCAAATGGCCCAAAGAAATGGTGGCAAGGGGCCGTGCTGAGAACTGCAGAGGAAGGCAAAAAACCGCCGGGGACCAGTGCCAATGTGCCCCGGGGGAAAAAGTTCCTTGCTGAGCCCAGTGCTGGCCATGGGCTGTTCCCTGAGCATGTGAGCCAGACCTGGCTCCTTGTCCCACAGGCTGCTCATGCTTCCCAGGAGCTGCCCAAGCCCTATCCTCCCTTGAGCTGGAGCTATCTGGCGGACTTGCCAGAGTGCCCAAGTGCCTCTGAGCTGATAGACCTTGTGGGCAAGAATCCTTGCTGTCCCTGTGTAGGACACCAGTGGGTGTTCCAAAGCACTGCAAGCCCTTGCAAGCCCTTGCAAGCCCTCGACATCCTATCTCTTACGGCTCCTGAGCGTTGCTCTGTAGGAGATGAGGATGGTGAGCTGTGCAGTGCTCCTCAAGAAGGAATTGCCTTGGTCTTGCCACTGCTATCCAGTTGAAAAGGATTTGCATCCATGAGCCGAGCTTGGGAGGTGGCCCTGCCAGCAGATTGTCTTGCAGCGGAGAACCTCCAGCAGCCTCATGCAAGGTTTTCTTCCCTCAGCCCCTGGCCTGTGATTCCAGCAGCTCCTCAAGTGCTTCCTGTCAGATGTGCTGGGGCTGCCCCCGGGCCAGCTCTGGCAGTGGACACGGGAGGCTGCTCCTCTGGATCCTGCGTGGGGCCTGGTGACCACTGCGTTGCCGGGTGCTGGCATTGTGACATGGGGGTGACACAGCCGCATATGTGCAGCCCTTTGGAGGAAGCCTTTGGGGTGCTGGCTCCAAATCAGTCCCTGTACCTACAAAATAGGGGAGTGAGCAACCTAATAGAGTCCCTTTTTTGCAAAAAGACAGTGTGGATTTGTTGCCAGTGCAGCCTTCCTTCCAGTAGCAATACTGCCTGTAGTATCATGTATGGAGGCCTCAGGGCTCGCTCAGGGCTTGTCACGCAGAACTGCAGGCCTGACAGAGCAGAACTGCTCTCCTCTCCTCTCGTCTCCTCTCGTCTCCTCTCCTCTCCTCTCCTCTCCTCTCCTCTTCTCTTCTCTCCTCTCCTCTCCTCTTCTCTTCTCTCCTGTCCGCCAGGCCAATATCTAAGAGACTGTTTGCCTGAAAGGACAGAGGGTTTTCAGTTCCAAAATCAAAGTCAAGGACACATAACACAATGAATTTTATTTTATTTTGTTGTTAATTTATTAATTTTCTTGATTTGATGTTAATTCATGTTATGTTATTTCATTTCATTTTTTTCCCCTTTGTGACTCTGTTTCAGAACCCAGGCTCACAAGCATTAGCTCAAGCCCAAGTGTAGCCAGGAGTAGGCTGAGGCATTCTTCAGTTTAGCATGAGAAAAGATCCCTTGCAGGCTGGCAAAGGCAAGTCCCAGAGCTGCAGAGAGCAGCAGCAGGAATAGAGGCCAAGCTGTGCGCGGTTCCTGCAGAGGGAGAACCTTGACAAGGAGTTGTGGGACTGACCATGCACAAAAGAGGACGAAGAAGAAGAAGAAGAAGAAGAAGAAGAGGAAGAAGAGGAAGAAGAGGTGAGTGGTACCGTGGCATCTCTTCCAAAGCGTGACATGTAGCGATGACGAGCAGACTTGTTGCCTTCCACAACTTGTTTGGCTGCTGTGCTTCTTGGCCAGGGATGCATGAGAAGCGCTCTGGTCCCTGCCAGGCGCTTGTGTTAGCTGCAGGGAGAGCTGAGAAGTGGCAGCTGCGGCTGCCAGCATGGTGGAGCATGAGCAGCCGGCTCCCAGGCCAAATGGCCCAAAGAAATGGTGGCAAGGGGCGGTGCTGAGAACTGCAGAGGAAGGCAAAAAACCGCCGGGGACCAGTGCCAATGTGCCCCGGGGGAAAAAGTTCCTTGCTGAGCCCAGTGCTGGCCATGGGCTGTTCCCTGAGCATGTGAGCCAGACCTGGCTCCTTGTCCCACAGGCTGCTCATGCTTCCCAGGAGCTGCCCAAGCCCTATCCTCCCTTGAGCTGGAGCTATCTGGCGGACTTGCCAGAGTGCCCAAGTGCCTCTGAGCTGATAGACCTTGTGGGCAAGAATCCTTGCTATCCCTGTGTAGGACACCGGTGGGTGTTCCAAAGCACTGCAAGCCCTTGCAAGCCCTTGCAAGCCCTCGACATCCTATCTCTTACGGCTCCTGAGCGTTGCTCTGTAGGAGATGAGGATGGTGAGCTGTGCAGTGCTCCTCAAGAAGGAATTGCCTTGGTCTTGCCACTGCTATCCAGTTGAAAAGGATTTGCATCCATGAGCCGAGCTTGGGAGGTGGCCCTGCCAGCAGATTGTCTTGCAGCGGAGAACCTCCAGCAGCCTCATGCAAGGTTTTCTTCCCTCAGCCCCTGGCCTGTGATTCCAGCAGCTCCTCAAGTGCTTCCTGTCAGATGTGCTGGGGCTGCCCCCGGGCCAGCTCTGGCAGTGGACACGGGAGGCTGCTCCTCTGGATCCTGCGTGGGGCCTGGTGACCACTGCGTTGCCGGGTGCTGGCATTGTGACATGGGGGTGACACAGCCGCATATGTGCAGCCCTTTGGAGGAAGCCTTTGGGGTGCTGGCTCCAAATCAGTCCCTGTACCTACAAAATAGGGGAGTAAGCAACCTAAAAGAGTCCCTTTTTTGCAAAAAGACAGTGTGGATTTGTTGCCAGTGCAGCCTTCCTTCCAGTAGCAATACTGCCTGTAGTATCATGTATGGAGGCCTCAGGGCTCGCTCAGGGCTTGTCACGCAGAACTGCAGGCCTGACAGAGCAGAACTGCTCTCCTCTCCTCTCGTCTCCTCTCCTCTCGTCTCCTCTCCTCTCCTCTCCTCTCCTCTTCTCTTCTCTCCTCTCCTCTCCTCTTCTCTTCTCTCCTGTCCGCCAGACCAATATCTAAGAGACTGTTTGCCTGAAAGGACAGAGGGTTTTCAGTTCCAAAATCAAAGTCAAGGACACATAACACAATGAATTTTATTTTATTTTGTTGTTAATTTATTAATTTTCTTGATTTGATGTTAATTCATGTTATGTTATTTCATGTCATTTTTTTCCCCTTTGTGACTCTGTTTCAGAACCCAGGCTCACAAGCATTAGCTCAAGCCCAAGTGTAGCCAGGAGTAGGCTGAGGCATTCTTCAGTTTAGCATGAGAAAAGATCCCTTGCAGGCTGGCAAAGGCAAGTCCCAGAGCTGCAGAGAGCAGCAGCAGGAATAGAGGCCAAGCTGTGCGCGGTTCCTGCAGAGGGAGAACCTTGACAAGGAGTTGTGGGACTGACCATGCACAAAAGAGGACGAAGAAGAAGAAGAAGAAGAAGAAGAAGAGGAAGAAGAGGAAGAAGAGGTGAGTGGTACCGTGGCATCTCTTCCAAAGCGTGACATGTAGCGATGACGAGCAGACTTGTTGCCTTCCACAACTTGTTTGGCTGCTGTGCTTCTTGGCCAGGGATGCATGAGAAGCGCTCTGGTCCCTGCCAGGCGCTTGTGTTAGCTGCAGGGAGAGCTGAGAAGTGGCAGCTGCGGCTGCCAGCATGGTGGAGCATGAGCAGCCGGCTCCCAGGCCAAATGGCCCAAAGAAATGGTGGCAAGGGGCGGTGCTGAGAAGTGCAGAGGAAGGCAAAAAACCGCCGGGGACCAGTGCCAATGTGCCCCGGGGGAAAAAGTTCCTTGCTGAGCCCAGTGCTGGCCATGGGCTGTTCCCTGAGCATGTGAGCCAGACCTGGCTCCTTGTCCCACAGGCTGCTCATGCTTCCCAGGAGCTGCCCAAGCCCTATCCTCCCTTGAGCTGGAGCTATCTGGCGGACTTGCCAGAGTGCCCAAGTGCCTCTGAGCTGATAGACCTTGTGGGCAAGAATCCTTGCTATCCCTGTGTAGGACACCGGTGGGTGTTCCAAAGCACTGCAAGCCCTTGCAAGCCCTTGCAAGCCCTCGACATCCTATCTCTTACGGCTCCTGAGCGTTGCTGTGTAGGAGATGAGGATGGTGAGCTGTGCAGTGCTCCTCAAGAAGGAATTGCCTTGGTCTTGCCACTGCTATCCAGTTGAAAAGGATTTGCATCCATGAGCCGAGCTTGGAAGGTGGCCCTGCCAGCAGATTGTCTTGCAGCGGAGAACCTCCAGCAGCCTCATGCAAGGTTTTCTTCCCTCAGCCCCTGGCCTGTGATTCCAGCAGCTCCTCAAGTGCTTCCTGTCAGATGTGCTGGGGCTGCCCCCGGGCCAGCTCTGGCAGTGGACACGGGAGGCTGCTCCTCTGGATCCTGCGTGGGGCCTGGTGACCACTGCGTTGCCGGGTGCTGGCATTGTGACATGGGGGTGACACAGCCGCATATGTGCAGCCCTTTGGAGGAAGCCTTTGGGGTGCTGGCTCCAAATCAGTCCCTGTACCTACAAAACAGGGGAGTAAGCAACCTAATAGAGTCCCTTTTTTGCAAAAAGACAGTGTGGATTTGTTGCCAGTGCAGCCTTCCTTCCAGTAGCAATACTGCCTGTAGTATCATGTATGGAGGCCTCAGGGCTCGCTCAGGGCTTGTCATGCAGAACTGCAGGCCTGACAGAGCAGAACTGCTCTCCTCTCCTCTCCTCTCCTCTCCTCTCCTCTCCTCTTCTCTCCTGTCCGCCAGTCCAATATCTAAGAGACTGTTTGCCTGAAAGGACAGAGGGTTTTCAGTTCCAAAATCAATGTCAAGGACACATAACACAATGAATTTTATTTTATTTTGTTGTTAATTTATTAATTTTCTTGATTTTATGTTAATTCATGTTATGTTATTTCATGTCATTTTTTTTCCCTTTGTGACTCTGTTTCAGAACCCAGGCTCACAAGCATTAGCTCAAGCCCAAGTGTAGCCAGGAGTAGGCTGAGGCATTCTTCAGTTTAGCATGAGAAAAGATCCCTTGCAGGCTGGCAAAGGCAAGTCCCAGAGCTGCAGAGAGCAGCAGCAGGAATAGAGGCCAAGCTGTCCGCGGTTCCTGCAGAGGGAGAACCTTGACAAGGAGTTGTGGGACTGACCATGCACGAAAGAGGAAGAAGAAGAAGAAGAAGAAGAAGAAGAAGAAGAAGAAGAAGAGGAAGAAGAGGAAGAAGAGGTGAGTGGTACCGTGGCATCTCTTCCAAAGCGTGACACGTAGCGATGACGAGCAGACTTTTTGCCTTGCACAACTTGTTTGGCTGCTGTGCTTCTTGGCCAGGGATGCATGAGAAGCGCTCTGGTCCCTGCCAGGCGCTTGTGTTAGCTGCAGGGAGAGCTGAGAAGTGGCAGCGGCGGCTGCCAGCATGGTGGAGCATGAGCAGCCGGCTCCCAGGCCAAATGGCCCAAAGAAATGGTGGCAAGGGGCCGTGCTGAGAACTGCAGAGGAAGGCAAAAAACCGCCGGGGACCAGTGCCAATGTGCCCCAGGGGAAAAAGTTCCTTGCTGAGCCCAGTGCTGGCCATGGGCTGTTCCCTGAGCATGTGAGCCAGACCTGGCTCCTTGTCCCACAGGCTGCTCATGCTTCCCAGGAGCTGCCCAAGCCCTATCCTCCCTTGAGCTGGAGCTATCTGGCGGACTTGCCAGAGTGCCCAAGTGCCTCTGAGCTGATAGACCTTGTGGGCAAGAATCCTTGCTGTCCCTGTGTAGGACACCAGTGGGTGTTCCAAAGCACTGCAAGCCCTTGCAAGCCCTTGCAAGCCCTCGACATCCTATCTCTTAGGGCTCCTGAGCGTTGCTCTGTAGGAGATGAGGATGGTGAGCTGTGCAGTGCTCCTCAAGAAGGAATTGCCTTGGTCTTGCCACTGCTATCCAGTTGAAAAGGATTTGCATCCATGAGCCGAGCTTGGAAGGTGGCCCTGCCAGCAGATTGTCTTGCAGCGGAGAACCTCCAGCAGCCTCATGCAAGGTTTTCTTCCCTCAGCCCCTGGCCTGTGATTCCAGCAGCTCCTCAAGTGCTTCCTGTCAGATGTGCTGGGGCTGCCCCCGGGCCAGCTCTGGCAGTGGACACGGGAGACTGCTCCTCTGGATCCTGCGTGGGGCCTGGTGACCACTGCGTTGCCGGGTGCTGGCATTGTGACATGGGGGTGACACAGCCGCATATGTGCAGCCCTTTGGAGGAAGCCTTTGGGGTGCTGGCTCCAAATCAGTCCCTGTACCTACAAAACAGGGGAGTAAGCAACCTAATAGAGTCCCTTTTTTGCAAAAAGACAGTGTGGATTTGTTGCCAGTGCAGCCTTCCTTCCAGTAGCAATACTGCCTGTAGTATCATGTATGGAGGCCTCAGGGCTCGCTCAGGGCTTGTCATGCAGAACTGCAGGCCTGACAGAGCAGAACTGCTCTCCTCTCCTCTCCTCTCCTCTCCTCTCCTCTCCTCTCCTCTCCTCTCCTCTCCTCTCCTCTCCTCTCCTCTCCTCTCCTCTTCTCTCCTGTCCGCCAGTCCAATATCTAAGAGACTGTTTGCCTGAAAGGACAGAGGGTTTTCAGTTCCAAAATCAATGTCAAGGACACATAACACAATGAATTTTATTTTATTTTGTTGTTAATTTACTAATTTTCTTGATTTTATGTTAATTCATGTTATGTTATTTCATGTCATTTTTTTTCCCTTTGTGACTCTGTTTCAGAACCCAGGCTCACAAGCATTAGCTCAAGCCCAAGTGTAGCCAGGAGTAGGCTGAGGCATTCTTCAGTTTAGCAGGAGAAAAGATCCCTTGCAGGCTGGCAAAGGCAAGTCCCAGAGCTGCAGAGAGCAGCAGCAGGAATAGAGGCCAAGCTGTCCGCGGTTCCTGCAGAGGGAGAACCTTGACAAGGAGTTGTGGGACTGACCATGCACAAAAGAGGAAGAAGAAGAAGAAGAAGAAGAAGAAGAAGAAGAAGAGGAAGAAGAGGAAGAAGAGGTGAGTGGTACCGTGGCATCTCTTCCAAAGCGTGACATGTAGCTATGACGAGCAGACTTTTTGCCTTGCACAACTTGTTTGGCTGCTGTGCTTCTTGGCCAGGGATGCATGAGAAGCGCTCTGGTCCCTGCCAGGCGCTTGTGTTAGCTGCAGGGAGAGCTGAGAAGTGGCAGCTGCGGCTGCCAGCATGGTGGAGCATGAGCAGCCGGCTCCCAGGCCAAATGGCCCAAAGAAATGGTGGCAAGGGGCCGTGCTGAGAACTGCAGAGGAAGGCAAAAAACCGCCGGGGACCAGTGCCAATGTGCCCCAGGGGAAAAAGTTCCTTGCTGAGCCCAGTGCTGGCCATGGGCTGTTCCCTGAGCATGTGAGCCAGACCTGGCTCCTTGTCCCACAGGCTGCTCATGCTTCCCAGGAGCTGCCCAAGCCCTATCCTCCCTTGAGCTGGAGCTATCTGGCGGACTTGCCAGAGTGCCCAAGTGCCTCTGAGCTGATAGACCTTGTGGGCAAGAATCCTTGCTGTCCCTGTGTAGGACACCAGTGGGTGTTCCAAAGCACTGCAAGCCCTTGCAAGCCCTTGCAAGCCCTCGACATCCTATCTCTTAGGGCTCCTGAGCGTTGCTCTGTAGGAGATGAGGATGGTGAGCTGTGCAGTGCTCCTCAAGAAGGAATTGCCTTGGTCTTGCCACTGCTATCCAGTTGAAAAGGATTTGCATCCATGAGCCGAGCTTGGAAGGTGGCCCTGCCAGCAGATTGTCTTGCAGCGGAGAACCTCCAGCAGCCTCATGCAAGGTTTTCTTCCCTCAGCCCCTGGCCTGTGATTCCAGCAGCTCCTCAAGTGCTTCCTGTCAGATGTGCTGGGGCTGCCCCCGGGCCAGCTCTGGCAGTGGACACGGGAGGCTGCTCCTCTGGATCCTGCGTGGGGCCTGGTGACCACTGCGTTGCCGGGTGCTGGCATTGTGACATGGGGGTGACACAGCCGCATATGTGCAGCCCTTTGGAGGAAGCCTTTGGGGCGCTGGCTCCAAATCAGTCCCTGTACCTACAAAACAGGGGAGTAAGCAACCTAATAGAGTCCCTTTTTTGCAAAAAGACAGTGTGGATTTGTTGCCAGTGCAGCCTTCCTTCCAGTAGCAATACTGCCTGTAGTATCATGTATGGAGGCCTCAGGGCTCGCTCAGGGCTTGTCACGCAGAACTGCAGGCCTGACAGAGCAGAACTGCTCTCCTCTCCTCTCCTCTCCTCTCCTCTCCTCTCCTCTCCTCTCCTCTCCTCTCATCTCCTCTCCTCTCCTCTCCTCTCCTCTCCTCTCCTCTCCTCTCCTCTCCTCTTCTCTCCTGTCCGCCAGTCCAATATCTAAGAGACTGTTTGCCTGAAAGGACAGAGGGTTTTCAGTTCCAAAATCAATGTCAAGGACACATAACACAATGAATTTTATTTTATTTTGTTGTTAATTTACTAATTTTCTTGATTTTATGTTAATTCATGTTATGTTATTTCATGTCATTTTTTTTCCCTTTGTGACTCTGTTTCAGAACCCAGGCTCACAAGCATTAGCTCAAGCCCAAGTGTAGCCAGGAGTAGGCTGAGGCATTCTTCAGTTTAGCATGAGAAAAGATCCCTTGCAGGCTGGCAAAGGCAAGTCCCAGAGCTGCAGAGAGCAGCAGCAGGAATAGAGGCCAAGCTGTCCGCGGTTCCTGCAGAGGGAGAACCTTGACAAGGAGTTGTGGGACTGACCATGCACAAAAGAGGAAGAAGAAGAAGAAGAAGAAGAAGAAGAAGAAGAAGAAGAGGAAGAAGAGGAAGAAGAGGTGAGTGGTACCGTGGCATCTCTTCCAAAGCGTGACATGTAGCGATGACGAGCAGACTTTTTGCCTTGCACAACTTGTTTGGCTGCTGTGCTTCTTGGCCAGGGATGCATGAGAAGCGCTCTGGTCCCTGCCAGGCGCTTGTGTTAGCTGCAGGGAGAGCTGAGAAGTGGCAGCTGCGGCTGCCAGCATGGTGGAGCATGAGCAGCCGGCTCCCAGGCCAAATGGCCCAAAGAAATGGTGGCAAGGGGCCGTGCTGAGAACTGCAGAGGAAGGCAAAAAACCGCCGGGGACCAGTGCCAATGTGCCCCAGGGGAAAAAGTTCCTTGCTGAGCCCAGTGCTGGCCATGGGCTGTTCCCTGAGCATGTGAGCCAGACCTGGCTCCTTGTCCCACAGGCTGCTCATGCTTCCCAGGAGCTGCCCAAGCCATATCCTCCCTTGAGCTGGAGCTATCTGGCGGACTTGCCAGAGTGCCCAAGTGCCTCTGAGCTGATAGACCTTGTGGGCAAGAATCCTTGCTGTCCCTGTGTAGGACACCAGTGGGTGTTCCAAAGCACTGCAAGCCCTTGCAAGCCCTTGCAAGCCCTCGACATCCTATCTCTTAGGGCTCCTGAGCGTTGCTCTGTAGGAGATGAGGATGGTGAGCTGTGCAGTGCTCCTCAAGAAGGAATTGCCTTGGTCTTGCCACTGCTATCCAGTTGAAAAGGATTTGCATCCATGAGCCGAGCTTGGAAGGTGGCCCTGCCAGCAGATTGTCTTGCAGCGGAGAACCTCCAGCAGCCTCATGCAAGGTTTTCTTCCCTCAGCCCCTGGCCTGTGATTCCAGCAGCTCCTCAAGTGCTTCCTGTCAGATGTGCTGGGGCTGCCCCCGGGCCAGCTCTGGCAGTGGACACGGGAGGCTGCTCCTCTGGATCCTGCGTGGGGCCTGGTGACCACTGCGTTGCCGGGTGCTGGCATTGTGAACATGGGGGTGACACAGCCGCATATGTGCAGCCCTTTGGAGGAAGCCTTTGGGGCGCTGGCTCCAAATCAGTCCCTGTACCTACAAAATAGGGGAGTAAGCAACCTAATAGAGTCCCTTTTTTGCAAAAAGACAGTGTGGATTTGTTGCCAGTGCAGCCTTCCTTCCAGTAGCAATACTGCCTGTAGTATCATGTATGGAGGCCTCAGGGCTCGCTCAGGGCTTGTCACGCAGAACTGCAGGCCTGACAGAGCAGAACTGCTCTCCTCTCCTCTCCTCTCCTCTCCTCTCCTCTCCTCTCCTCTCCTCTCCTCTCCTCTCCTCTCCTCTCCTCTCCTCTTCTCTCCTGTCCGCCAGTCCAATATCTAAGAGACTGTTTGCCTGAAAGGACAGAGGGTTTTCAGTTCCAAAATCAATGTCAAGGACACATAACACAATGAATTTGATTTTATTTTGTTGTTAATTTATTAATTTTCTTGATTTTATGTTAATTCATGTTATGTTATTTCATGTCATTTTTTTTCCCTTTGTGACTCTGTTTCAGAACCCAGGCTCACAAGCATTAGCTCAAGCCCAAGTGTAGCCAGGAGTAGGCTGAGGCATTCTTCAGTTTAGCATGAGAAAAGATCCCTTGCAGGCTGGCAAAGGCAAGTCCCAGAGCTGCAGAGAGCAGCAGCAGGAATAGAGGCCAAGCTGTCCGCGGTTCCTGCAGAGGGAGAACTTTGACAAGGAGTTGTGGGACTGACCATGCACAAAAGAGGAAGAAGAAGAAGAAGAAGAAGAAGAAGAAGAAGAAGAAGAAGAAGAAGAGGAAGAAGAGGAAGAAGAGGTGAGTGGTACCGTGGCATCTCTTCCAAAGTGTGACATGTAGCGATGACGAGCAGACTTTTTGCCTTGCACAACTTGTTTGGCTGCTGTGCTTCTTGGCCAGGGATGCATGAGAAGCGCTCTGGTCCCTGCCAGGCACTTGTGTTAGCTGCAGGGAGAGCTGAGAAGTGGCAGCTGCGGCTGCCAGCATGGTGGAGCATGAGCAGCCGGCTCCCAGGCCAAATGGCCCAAAGAAATGGTGGCAAGGGGCCGTGCTGAGAACTGCAGAGGAAGGCAAAAAACCGCCGGGGACCAGTGCCAATGTGCCCCAGGGGAAAAAGTTCCTTGCTGAGCCCAGTGCTGGCCATGGGCTGTTCCCTGAGCATGTGAGCCAGACCTGGCTCCTTGTCCCACAGGCTGCTCATGCTTGCCAGGAGCTGCCCAAGCCCTATCCTCCCTTGAGCTGGAGCTATCTGGCGGACTTGCCAGAGTGCCCAAGTGCCTCTGAGCTGATAGACCTTGTGGGCAAGAATCCTTGCTGTCCCTGTGTAGGACACCAGTGGGTGTTCCAAAGCACTGCAAGCCCTTGCAAGCCCTTGCAAGCCCTCGACATCCTATCTCTTAGGGCTCCTGAGCGTTGCTCTGTAGGAGATGAGGATGGTGAGCTGTGCAGTGCTCCTCAAGAAGGAATTGCCTTGGTCTTGCCACTGCTATCCAGTTGAAAAGGATTTGCATCCATGAGCCGAGCTTGGAAGGTGGCCCTGCCAGCAGATTGTCTTGCAGCGGAGAACCTCCAGCAGCCTCATGCAAGGTTTTCTTCCCTCAGCCCCTGGCCTGTGATTCCAGCAGCTCCTCAAGTGCTTCCTGTCAGATGTGCTGGGGCTGCCCCCGGGCCAGCTCTGGCAGTGGACACGGGAGGCTGCTCCTCTGGATCCTGCGTGGGGCCTGGTGACCACTGCGTTGCCGGGTGCTGGCATTGTGACATGGGGGTGACACAGCCGCATATGTGCAGCCCTTTGGAGGAAGCCTTTGGGGTGCTGGCTCCAAATCAGTCCCTGTACCTACAAAACAGGGGAGTAAGAAACCTAATAGAGTCCCTTTTTTGCAAAAAGACAGTGTGGATTTGTTGCCAGTGCAGCCTTCCTTCCAGTAGCAATACTGCCTGTAGTATCATGTATGGAGGCCTCAGGGCTCGCTCAGGGCTTGTCACGCAGAACTGCAGGCCTGACAGAGCAGAACTGCTCTCCTCTCCTCTCCTCTCCTCTCCTCTCCTGTCCTCTCCTCTCCTCTCCTCTTCTCTCCTGTCCGCCAGGCCAATGTCTAAGAGACTGTTTGCCTGAAAGGACAGAGGGTTTTCAGTTCCAAAATCAATGTCAAGGACACATAACACAATGAATTTGATTTTATTTTGTTGTTAATTTATTAATTTTCTTGATTTTATGTTAATTCATGTTATGTTATCTCATGTCATTTTTTTTCCCTTTGTGACTCTGTTTCAGAACCCAGGCTCACAAGCATTAGCTCAAGCCCAAGTGTAGCCAGGAGTAGGCTGAGGCATTCTTCAGTTTAGCATGAGAAAAGATCCCTTGCAGGCTGGCAAAGGCAAGTCCCAGAGCTGCAGAGAGCAGCAGCAGGAATAGAGGCCAAGCTGTCCGCGGTTCCTGCAGAGGGAGAACCTTGACAAGGAGTTGTGGGACTGACCATGCACAAAAGAGGAAGAAGAAGAAGAAGAAGAAGAAGAAGAAGAAGAAGAAGAAGAAGAAGAAGAAGAAGAAGAAGAGGAAGAAGAGGAAGAAGAGGTGAGTGGTACCGTGGCATCTCTTCCAAAGCGTGACATGTAGCGATGACGAGCAGACTTTTTGCCTTGCACAACTTGTTTGGCTGCTGTGCTTCTTGGCCAGGGATGCATGAGAAGCGCTCTGGTCCCTGCCAGGCGCTTGTGTTAGCTGCAGGGAGAGCTGAGAAGTGGCAGCTGCGGCTGCCAGCATGGTGGAGCATGAGCAGCCGGCTCCCAGGCCAAATGGCCCAAAGAAATGGTGGCAAGGGGCCGTGCTGAGAACTGCAGAGGAAGGCAAAAAACCGCCGGGGACCAGTGCCAATGTGCCCCAGGGGAAAAAGTTCCTTGCTGAGCCCAGTGCTGGCCATGGGCTGTTCCCTGAGCATGTGAGCCAGACCTGGCTCCTTGTCCCACAGGCTGCTCATGCTTCCCAGGAGCTGCCCAAGCCCTATCCTCCCTTGAGCTGGAGCTATCTGGCGGACTTGCCAGAGTGCCCAAGTGCCTCTGAGCTGATAGACCTTGTGGGCAAGAATCCTTGCTGTCCCTGTGTAGGACACCAGTGGGTGTTCCAAAGCACTGCAAGCCCTTGCAAGCCCTTGCAAGCCCTCGACATCCTATCTCTTACGGCTCCTGAGCGTTGCTCTGTAGGAGATGAGGATGGTGAGCTGTGCAGTGCTCCTCAAGAAGGAATTGCCTTGGTCTTGCCACTGCTATCCAGTTGAAAAGGATTTGCATCCATGAGCCGAGCTTGGAAGGTGGCCCTGCCAGCAGATTGTCTTGCAGCGGAGAACCTCCAGCAGCCTCATGCAAGGTTTTCTTCCCTCAGCCCCTGGCCTGTGATTCCAGCAGCTCCTCAAGTGCTTCCTGTCAGATGTGCTGGGGCTGCCCCCGGGCCAGCTCTGGCAGTGGACACGGGAGGCTGCTCCTCTGGATCCTGCGTGGGGCCTGGTGACCACTGCGTTGCCGGGTGCTGGCATTGTGACATGGGGGTGACACAGCCGCATATGTGCAGCCCTTTGGAGGAAGCCTTTGGGGTGCTGGCTCCAAATCAGTCCCTGTACCTACAAAATAGGGGAGTAAGCAACCTAATAGAGTCCCTTTTTTGCAAAAAGACAGTGTGGATTTGTTGCCAGTGCAGCCTTCCTTCCAGTAGCAATACTGCCTGTAGTATCATGTATGGAGGCCTCAGGGCTCGCTCAGGGCTTGTCACGCAGAACTGCAGGCCTGACAGAGCAGAACTGCTCTCCTCTCCTCTCCTCTCCTCTCCTCTCCTCTCCTCTCCTCTCCTCTCCTCTTCTCTCCTGTCCGCCAGTCCAATATCTAAGAGACTGTTTGCCTGAAAGGACAGAGGGTTTTCAGTTCCAAAATCAATGTCAAGGACACATAACACAATGAATTTGATTTTATTTTGTTGTTAATTTATTAATTTTCTTGATTTTATGTTAATTCATGTTATGTTATTTCATGTCATTTTTTTTCCCCTTGTGACTCTGTTTCAGAACCCAGGCTCACAAGCATTAGCTCAAGCCCAAGTGTAGCCAGGAGTAGGCTGAGGCATTCTTCAGTTTAGCATGAGAAAAGATCCCTTGCAGGCTGGCAAAGGCAAGTCCCAGAGCTGCAGAGAGCAGCAGCAGGAATAGAGGCCAAGCTGTCCGCGGTTCCTGCAGAGGGAGAACTTTGACAAGGAGTTGTGGGACTGACCATGCACAAAAGAGGAAGAAGAAGAAGAAGAAGAAGAAGAAGAAGAAGAAGAAGAAGAAGAAGAAGAAGAAGAGGAAGAAGAGGAAGAAGAGGTGAGTGGTACCGTGGCATCTCTTCCAAAGCGTGACATGTAGCGATGACGAGCAGACTTTTTGCCTTGCACAACTTGTTTGGCTGCTGTGCTTCTTGGCCAGGGATGCATGAGAAGCGCTCTGGTCCCTGCCAGGCGCTTGTGTTAGCTGCAGGGAGAGCTGAGAAGTGGCAGCTGCGGCTGCCAGCATGGTGGAGCATGAGCAGCCGGCTCCCAGGCCAAATGGCCCAAAGAAATGGTGGCAAGGGGCCGTGCTGAGAACTGCAGAGGAAGGCAAAAAACCGCCGGGGACCAGTGCCAATGTGCCCCAGGGGAAAAAGTTCCTTGCTGAGCCCAGTGCTGGCCATGGGCTGTTCCCTGAGCATGTGAGCCAGACCTGGCTCCTTGTCCCACAGGCTGCTCATGCTTCCCAGGAGCTGCCCAAGCCCTATCCTCCCTTGAGCTGGAGCTATCTGGCGGACTTGCCAGAGTGCCCAAGTGCCTCTGAGCTGATAGACCTTGTGGGCAAGAATCCTTGCTGTCCCTGTGTAGGACACCAGTGGGTGTTCCAAAGCACTGCAAGCCCTTGCAAGCCCTTGCAAGGCCTTGCAAGCCCTCGACATCCTATCTCTTAGGGCTCCTGAGCGTTGCTCTGTAGGAGATGAGGATGGTGAGCTGTGCAGTGCTCCTCAAGAAGGAATTGCCTTGGTCTTGCCACTGCTATCCAGTTGAAAAGGATTTGCATCCATGAGCCGAGCTTGGAAGGTGGCCCTGCCAGCAGATTGTCTTGCAGCGGAGAACCTCCAGCAGCCTCATGCAAGGTTTTCTTCCCTCAGCCCCTGGCCTGTGATTCCAGCAGCTCCTCAAGTGCTTCCTGTCAGATGTGCTGGGGCTGCCCCCGGGCCAGCTCTGGCAGTGGACACGGGAGGCTGCTCCTCTGGATCCTGCGTGGGGCCTGGTGACCACTGCGTTGCCGGGTGCTGGCATTGTGACATGGGGGTGACACAGCCGCATATGTGCAGCCCTTTGGAGGAAGCCTTTGGGGTGCTGGCTCCAAATCAGTCCCTGTACCTACAAAACAGGGGAGTAAGCAACCTAATAGAGTCCCTTTTTTGCAAAAAGACAGTGTGGATTTGTTGCCAGTGCAGCCTTCCTTCCAGTAGCAATACTGCCTGTAGTATCATGTATGGAGGCCTCAGGGCTCGCTCAGGGCTTGTCACGCAGAACTGCAGGCCTGACAGAGCAGAACTGCTCTCCTCTCCTCTCCTCTCCTCTCCTCTCCTCTCCTCTCCTCTTCTCTCCTGTCCGCCAGTCCAATATCTAAGAGACTGTTTGCCTGAAAGGACAGAGGGTTTTCAGTTCCAAAATCAATGTCAAGGACTCATAACACAATGAATTTGATTTTATTTTGTTGTTAATTTATTAATTTTCTTGATTTTATGTTAATTCATGTTATGTTATTTCATGTCATTTTTTTTCCCTTTGTGACTCTGTTTCAGAACCCAGGCTCACAAGCATTAGCTCAAGCCCAAGTGTAGCCAGGAGTAGGCTGAGGCATTCTTCAGTTTAGCATGAGAAAAGATCCCTTGCAGGCTGGCAAAGGCAAGTCCCAGAGCTGCAGAGAGCAGCAGCAGGAATAGAGGCCAAGCTGTCCGCGGTTCCTGCAGAGGGAGAACCTTGACAAGGAGTTGTGGGACTGACCATGCACAAAAGAGGAAGAAGAAGAAGAAGAAGAAGAAGAAGAAGAAGATGAAGAAGAAGAAGAAGAAGAAGAGGAAGAAGAGGAAGAAGAGGTGAGTGGTACCGTGGCATCTCTTCCAAAGTGTGACATGTAGCGATGACGAGCAGACTTTTTGCCTTGCACAACTTGTTTGGCTGCTGTGCTTCTTGGCCAGGGATGCATGAGAAGCGCTCTGGTCCCTGCCAGGCGCTTGTGTTAGCTGCAGGGAGAGCTGAGAAGTGGCAGCTGCGGCTGCCAGCATGGTGGAGCATGAGCAGCCGGCTCCCAGGCCAAATGGCCCAAAGAAATGGTGGCAAGGGGCCGTGCTGAGAACTGCAGAGGAAGGCAAAAAACCGCCGGGGACCAGTGCCAATGTGCCCCAGGGGAAAAAGTTCCTTGCTGAGCCCAGTGCTGGCCATGGGCTGTTCCCTGAGCATGTGAGCCAGACCTGGCTCCTTGTCCCACAGGCTGCTCATGCTTCCCAGGAGCTGCCCAAGCCCTATCCTCCCTTGAGCTGGAGCTATCTGGCGGACTTGCCAGAGTGCCCAAGTGCCTCTGAGCTGATAGACCTTGTGGGCAAGAATCCTTGCTGTCCCTGTGTAGGACACCAGTGGGTGTTCCAAAGCACTGCAAGCCCTTGCAAGCCCTTGCAAGCCCTCGACATCCTATCTCTTAGGGCTCCTGAGCGTTGCTCTGTAGGAGATGAGGATGGTGAGCTGTGCAGTGCTCCTCAAGAAGGAATTGCCTTGGTCTTGCCACTGCTATCCAGTTGAAAAGGATTTGCATCCATGAGCCGAGCTTGGAAGGTGGCCCTGCCAGCAGATTGTCTTGCAGCGGAGAACCTCCAGCAGCCTCATGCAAGGTTTTCTTCCCTCAGCCCCTGGCCTGTGATTCCAGCAGCTCCTCAAGTGCTTCCTGTCAGATGTGCTGGGGCTGCCCCCGGGCCAGCTCTGGCAGTGGACACGGGAGGCTGCTCCTCTGGATCCTGCGTGGGGCCTGGTGACCACTGCGTTGCCGGGTGCTGGCATTGTGACATGGGGGTGACACAGCCGCACATGTGCAGGCCTTTGGAGGAAGCCTTTGGGGCGCTGGCTCCAAATCAGTCCCTGTACCTACAAAATAGGGGAGTAAGCAACCTAATTGAGTCCCTTTTTTGCAAAAAGACAGTGTGGATTTGTTGCCAGTGCAGCCTTCCTTCCAGTAGCAATACTGCCTGTAGTATCATGTATGGAGGCCTCAGGGCTCGCTCAGGGCTTGTCACGCAGAACTGCAGGCCTGACAGAGCAGAACTGCTCTCCTCTCCTCTCCTCTCCTCTCCTCTCCTCTCCTCTCCTCTCCTCTCCTCTCCTCTCCTCTCGTCTCCTCTCCTCTCCTCTCCTCTCCTCTCCTCTCCTCTTCTCTCCTGTCCGCCAGTCCAATATCTAAGAGACTGTTTGCCTGAAAGGACAGAGGGGTTTCAGTTCCAAAATCAATGTCAAGGACACATAACACAATGAATTTTATTTTATTTTGTTGTTAATTTATTAATTTTCTTGATTTTATGTTAATTCATGTTATGTTATTTCATGTCATTTTTTTTCCCTTTGTGACTCTGTTTCAGAACCCAGGCTCACAAGCATTAGCTCAAGCCCAAGTGTAGCCAGGAGTAGGCTGAGGCATTCTTCAGTTTAGCATGAGAAAAGATCCCTTGCAGGCTGGCAAAGGCAAGTCCCAGAGCTGCAGAGAGCAGCAGCAGGAATAGAGGCCAAGCTGTCCGCGCTTCCTGCAGAGGGAGAACCTTGACAAGGAGTTGTGGGACTGACCATGCACAAAAGAGGAGGAAGAAGAAGAAGAAGAAGAAGAAGAAGATGAAGAAGAAGAAGAAGAAGAAGAGGAAGAAGAGGAAGAAGAGGTGAGTGGTACCGTGGCATCTCTTCCAAAGCGTGACATGTAGCGATGACGAGCAGACTTTTTGCCTTGCACAACTTGTTTGGCTGCTGTGCTTCTTGGCCAGGGATGCATGAGAAGCGCTCTGGTCCCTGCCAGGCGCTTGTGTTAGCTGCAGGGAGAGCTGAGAAGTGGCAGCTGCGGCTGCCAGCATGGTGGAGCATGAGCAGCCGGCTCCCAGGCCAAATGGCCCAAAGAAATGGTGGCAAGGGGCCGTGCTGAGAACTGCAGAGGAAGGCAAAAAACCGCCGGGGACCAGTGCCAATGTGCCCCAGGGGAAAAAGTTCCTTGCTGAGCCCAGTGCTGGCCATGGGCTGTTCCCTGAGCATGTGAGCCAGACCTGGCTCCTTGTCCCACAGGCTGCTCATGCTTCCCAGGAGCTGCCCAAGCCCTATCCTCCCTTGAGCTGGAGCTATCTGGCGGACTTGCCAGAGTGCCCAAGTGCCTCTGAGCTGATAGACCTTGTGGGCAAGAATCCTTGCTGTCCCTGTGTAGGACACCAGTGGGTGTTCCAAAGCACTGCAAGCCCTTGCAAGCCCTTGCAAGCCCTCGACATCCTATCTCTTAGGGCTCCTGAGCGTTGCTCTGTAGGAGATGAGGATGGTGAGCTGTGCAGTGCTCCTCAAGAAGGAATTGCCTTGGTCTTGCCACTGCTATCCAGTTGAAAAGGATTTGCATCCATGAGCCGAGCTTGGAAGGTGGCCCTGCCAGCAGATTGTCTTGCAGCGGAGAACCTCCAGCAGCCTCATGCAAGGTTTTCTTCCCTCAGCCCCTGGCCTGTGATTCCAGCAGCTCCTCAAGTGCTTCCTGTCAGATGTGCTGGGGCTGCCCCCGGGCCAGCTCTGGCAGTGGACACGGGAGGCTGCTCCTCTGGATCCTGCGTGGGGCCTGGTGACCACTGCGTTGCCGGGTGCTGGCATTGTGACATGGGGGTGACACAGCCGCACATGTGCAGGCCTTTGGAGGAAGCCTTTGGGGCGCTGGCTCCAAATCAGTCCCTGTACCTACAAAATAGGGGAGTAAGCAACCTAATTGAGTCCCTTTTTTGCAAAAAGACAGTGTGGATTTGTTGCCAGTGCAGCCTTCCTTCCAGTAGCAATACTGCCTGTAGTATCATGTATGGAGGCCTCAGGGCTCGCTCAGGGCTTGTCACGCAGAACTGCAGGCCTGACAGAGCAGAACTGCTCTCCTCTCCTCTCCTCTCCTCTCCTCTCCTCTCCTCTCCTCTCCTCTCCTCTCCTCTCCTCTCCTCTCGTCTCCTCTCCTCTCCTCTCCTCTCCTCTCCTCTCCTCTTCTCTCCTGTCCGCCAGTCCAATATCTAAGAGACTGTTTGCCTGAAAGGACAGAGGGGTTTCAGTTCCAAAATCAATGTCAAGGACACATAACACAATGAATTTTATTTTATTTTGTTGTTAATTTATTAATTTTCTTGATTTTATGTTAATTCATGTTATGTTATTTCATGTCATTTTTTTTCCCTTTGTGACTCTGTTTCAGAACCCAGGCTCACAAGCATTAGCTCAAGCCCAAGTGTAGCCAGGAGTAGGCTGAGGCATTCTTCAGTTTAGCATGAGAAAAGATCCCTTGCAGGCTGGCAAAGGCAAGTCCCAGAGCTGCAGAGAGCAGCAGCAGGAATAGAGGCCAAGCTGTCCGCGCTTCCTGCAGAGGGAGAACCTTGACAAGGAGTTGTGGGACTGACCATGCACAAAAGAGGAGGAAGAAGAAGAAGAAGAAGAAGAAGAAGATGAAGAAGAAGAAGAAGAAGAAGAGGAAGAAGAGGAAGAAGAGGTGAGTGGTACCGTGGCATCTCTTCCAAAGCGTGACATGTAGCGATGACGAGCAGACTTTTTGCCTTGCACAACTTGTTTGGCTGCTGTGCTTCTTGGCCAGGGATGCATGAGAAGCGCTCTGGTCCCTGCCAGGCGCTTGTGTTAGCTGCAGGGAGAGCTGAGAAGTGGCAGCTGCGGCTGCCAGCATGGTGGAGCATGAGCAGCCGGCTCCCAGGCCAAATGGCCCAAAGAAATGGTGGCAAGGGGCCGTGCTGAGAACTGCAGAGGAAGGCAAAAAACCGCCGGGGACCAGTGCCAATGTGCCCCAGGGGAAAAAGTTCCTTGCTGAGCCCAGTGCTGGCCATGGGCTGTTCCCTGAGCATGTGAGCCAGACCTGGCTCCTTGTCCCACAGGCTGCTCATGCTTCCCAGGAGCTGCCCAAGCCCTATCCTCCCTTGAGCTGGAGCTATCTGGCGGACTTGCCAGAGTGCCCAAGTGCCTCTGAGCTGATAGACCTTGTGGGCAAGAATCCTTGCTGTCCCTGTGTAGGACACCAGTGGGTGTTCCAAAGCACTGCAAGCCCTTGCAAGCCCTTGCAAGCCCTCGACATCCTATCTCTTACGGCTCCTGAGCGTTGCTCTGTAGGAGATGAGGATGGTGAGCTGTACATTGCTCCTCAAGAAGGAATTGCCTTGGTCTTGCCACTGCTATCCAGTTGAAAAGGATTTGCATCCATGAGCCGAGCTTGGAAGGTGGCCCTGCCAGCAGATTGTCTTGCAGCGGAGAACCTCCAGCAGCCTCATGCAAGGTTTTCTTCCCTCAGCCCCTGGCCTGTGATTCCAGCAGCTCCTCAAGTGCTTCCTGTCAGATGTGCTGGGGCTGCCCCCGGGCCAGCTCTGGCAGTGGACACGGGAGGCTGCTCCTCTGGATCCTGCGTGGGGCCTGGTGACCACTGTGTTGCCGGGTGCTGGCATTGTGACATGGGGGTGACACAGCCGCATATGTGCAGCCCTTTGGAGGAAGCCTTTGGGGTGCTGGCTCCAAATCAGTCCCTGTACCTACAAAATATGGGAGTAAGCAACCTAATAGAGTCCCTTTTTTGCAAAAAGACAGTGTGGATTTGTTGCCAGTGCAGCCTTCCTTCCAGTAGCAATACTGCCTGTAGTATCATGTATGGAGGCCTCAGGGCTCGCTCAGGGCTTGTCACGCAGAACTGCAGGCCTGACAGAGCAGAACTGCTCTCCTCTCCTCTCCTCTCCTCTCCTCTCCTCTCCTCTCCTCTCCTCTCCTCTCCTCTCCTCTCCTCTCCTCTCCTCTCCTCTCCTCTTCTCTCCTGTCCGCCAGTCCAATATCTAAGAGACTGTTTGCCTGAAAGGACAGAGGGTTTTCAGTTCCAAAATCAATGTCAAGGACACATAACACAATGAATTTGATTTTATTTTGTTGTTAATTTATTAATTTTCTTGATTTTATGTTAATTCATGTTATGTTATTTCATGTCATTTTTTTTCCCTTTGTGACTCTGTTTCAGAACCCAGGCTCACAAGCATTAGCTCAAGCCCAAGTGTAGCCAGGAGTAGGCTGAGGCATTCTTCAGTTTAGCATGAGAAAAGATCCCTTGCAGGCTGGCAAAGGCAAGTCCCAGAGCTGCAGAGAGCAGCAGCAGGAATAGAGGCCAAGCTGTCCGCGGTACCTGCAGAGGGAGAACCTTGACAAGGAGTTGTGGGAGTGACCATGCACAAAAGAGGAAGAAGAAGAAGAAGAAGAAGAAGAAGAAGAAGAAGAAGAAGAAGAAGAAGAAGATGAAGAAGAAGAAGAAGAAGAGGAAGAAGAGGAAGAAGAGGTGAGTGGTACCGTGGCATCTCTTCCAAAGTGTGACATGTAGCGATGATGAGCAGACTTTTTGCCTTCCACAACTTGTTTGGCTGCTGTGCTTCTTAGGCAGGGATACATGAGAAGCGCTCTGGTCCCTGCCAGGCGCTTGTGTTAGCTGCAGGGAGAGCTGAGAAGTGGCAGCTGCGGCTGCCAGCATGGTGGAGCATAAGCAGCCGGCTCCCAGGCCAAATGGCCCAAAGAAATGGTGGCAAGGGGCCGTGCTGAGAAGTGCAGAGGAAGGCAAAAAACCGCCGGGGACCAGTGCCAATGTGCCCCAGGGGAAAAAGTTCCTTGCTGAGCCCAGTGCTGGCCATGGGCTGTTCCCTGAGCATGTGAGCCAGACCTGGCTCCTTGTCCCTCAGGCTGCTCATGCTTGCCAGGAGCTGCCCAAGCCCTATCCTCCCTTGAGCTGGAGCTATGTCGCGGCCTTGCCAGAGTGCCCAAATGCCTCTGAGCTGATGGAGCTTGGGGGCAAGAATCCTTGCTGTCCCTGTGTAGGACACCAGTGGGTGTTCCAAAGCACTGCAAGCCCTTGCAAGCCCTTGCAAGCCCTCAACATCCTATCTCTTTCGGCTCCTGAGCGTTGCTGTGTAGGAGATGAGGATGGTGAGCTCTGCAGTGCTCCTCAAGAAGGAATTGCCTTGGTCTTGCCACTGCTATCCAGTTGAAAAGGATTTGCATCCATGAGCCGAGCTTGGAAGGTGGCCCTGCCAGCAGATTGTCTTGCAGCGGAGAACCTCCAGCAGCCTCATGCAAGGTTTTCTTCCCTCAGGCCCTGGCCTGTGATTCCAGCAGCTCGTCAAGTGCTTCCTGTCAGATGTGTTGGGGCTGCCCCCGGGCCAGCTCTGGCAGTGGACACAGGAGGCTGCTCTTTTGGATCCTGCGTGGGGCCTGGTGACCACTGCGTTGCCGGGTGCTGGCATTGTGACATGGGGGTGACACAGCCGCATATGTGCAGCCCTTTGGAGGAAGCCTTTGGGGTGCTGGCTCCAAATCAGTCCCTGTACCTACAAAATAGGGGAGTAAGCAACCTAAGAGTGTCCCTTTTTTGCGAAAAGACAGTGTGGATTTGTTGCCAGTGCAGCCTTCCTTCCAGTAGCAATACTGCCTGTGGTATCATGTATGGAGGCCTCAGGGCTCGCTCAGGGCTTGTCACGCAGAACTGCAGGCCTGACAGAGCAGAACTGCTCTCCTCTCCTCTCCTCTCCTCTCCTCTCCTCTCCTCTCCTCTCCTGTCCGCCAGTCAAATATCAAAGAGACTGTTTGCCTGAAACGACAGAGGGGTTTCAGTTCCAAAATCAATGTCAAGGACACATAACACAATGAATTTTATTTTAGTTTGTTGTTAATTTCTTCATTTACTTGATTTGATGTTATTTCATGTGATGTTATTTCATGTCATTTTTTTTCCCTTGGTGACTCTGTTTCAGAACCCAGGCTCACAAGCATTAGCTCAAGCCCAAGTGTAGCCAGGAGTAGGCTGAGGCATTCTTCAGTTTAGCATGAGAAACATCCCTTGCAGACTGGCCAAGACAAGTCCCAGAGCTGCAGAGAGCAGCAGCAGGAATAGAGGCCAAGCTGTCCCCGGTTCCTGCAGAGGGAGAACCTTGACAATGAGGCGTGGGACTGACCATGCACAAAAGAGGAAGAAGAAGAAGAAGAGGTGAGTGGTACCGTGTCATCTTTTCCAAAGTGAGAAGTGGCAACGGCGGCTGCCAGCATGGTGGAGCATGAGCAGCCGGCTCCCAGTCCAAATGGCCCAAAGAAACGGTGGCAAGGGGCTGTGCTGAGAACTGCAGAGGAAGGCAAAAACCCGCCGGGGACCAGTGCCAATGTGCCCCGGGGGAAAAAGTTCCTTGCTGAGCCCAGTGCTGGCCATGGGCTGTTCCCTGAGCATGTGAGCCAGACCTGGCTCCTTGTCCCACAGGCAGCTCATGCTTCCCAGGAGCTGCCCAAGCCCTATCCTCCCTTGAGCTGGAGCTATGTCGCGGCCTTGCCAGAGTGCCCAAATGCCTCTGAGCTGATGGAGCTTGGGGGAAGAATCCTTGCTGTCCCTGTGTAGGACACCAGTGGGTGTTCCAAAGCACTGCAAGCCCTTGCAAGCCCTTGCAAGCCCTCGACATCCTATCTCTTACGGCTCCTGAGCATTGCTCTGTAGGAGATGAGGATGGTGAGCTCTGCAGTGCTCCTCAAGAAGACATTGCCTTGGTCTTGCCACTGCTATCCAGTTGAAAAGGATTTGCATCCATGAGCTGAGCTTGGAAGGTGGCCCTGCCAGCAGATTGTCTTGCAGCAGAGAACCTCCAGCAGCCTCATGCAAGGTTTTGGTCCCTCAGGCCCTGGCCTGTGATTCCAGCAGCTCCTCAAGTGCTTCCTGTGAGATGTGTTGTGGCTGCCCCCGGGCCAGCTCTGGCAGTGGACACAGGACGCTGCTCTTTTGGATCCTGCGTGGGGCCTGGTGACCACTGCGTTGCCAGGTGCTGGCATTGTGACATGGGGGTGACACAGCCGCATATGTGCAGCCCTTTGGAGGAAGCCTTTGGGGTGCTGGCTCCGAATCACTCCCTGTACCTACAAAATAGGGGAGTAAGCAACCTAATTGAGTCCCTTTTTTGCAAAAAGACAGTGTGGATTTGTTGCCAGTGCAGCCTTAGTTCCAGTAGCAATACTGCCTGTAGTATCATGTATGGAGGCCTCAGGGCTCGCTCAGGGCTTGTCACGCAGAACTGCAGGCCTGACAGAGCAGAACTGCTCTCCTCTCCTCTCCTCTCCTCTCCTCTCCTCTCCTCTCCCCGCCTGTCCGCCAGTCAAATATCAAAGAGACTGTTTGCCTGAAAGGACAGAGGGGTTTTCAGTTCCAAAATCAATGTCAAGGACACATAACACAATGAATTTTCTTTTAGTTTGTCGTTAATTTCTTCATTTGCTTGATTTGATGTTATTTCATGTGATGTTATTTCATGTCATTTTTTTTCCCTTTGTGACTCTGTTTCAGAACACAGGCTCACAAGCATTAGCTCAAGCCCAAGTGTAGCCAGGAGTAGCCTGATGCATTCTTCAGTTTAGCATGAGAAAACATCCCTTGCAGACTGGCCAAGACAAGTCCCAGAGCTGCAGAGAGCAGCAGCATGAATAGAGGCCAAGCTGTCTGCGGTTCCTGCAGAGGGAGAACCTTGACAAGGAGTTGTGGGACTGACCATGCACAAAAGAGGAAGAAGAAGAAGAAGAGGTGAGTGGTAGCGTGTCATCTCTTCCAAAGCGTGACACGTAGCGATGACCAGCAGACTTTTTGCCTTCCACAACTTGTCTGGCTGCTGTGCTTCTTTGCCAGGGATGCATGAGAAGCTCTCTGGTCCCTGCCAGGTGTTTCTGTTACCTGCAGGGAGAGCTGAGAAGTGGCAGCTGCGGCTGCCAGCATGATGGAGCGTGAGCAGCAGGCTCCCAGGCCAAATGGCCCAAAGAAACGGTGGCAAGGGGCCGTGCTGAGAACTGCAGAGGAAGGCAAAAACCCGCCGGGGACCAGTTCCAATGTGCCCCAGGGGAAAAAGTTCCTTGCTGAGCCCAGTGCTGGCCATGGGCTGTTCCCTGAGCATGTGAGCCAGACCTGGCTCCTTGTCCCACAGGCTATTCATGCTTCCCAGAAGCGGCCCAAGCCCTATCCTCCCTTGAGCTGGAGCTATGTTGCGGACTTGCCAGAGTGCCCAAATGCCTCTGAGCTGATGGAGCTTGGGGGCAAGAATCCTTGCTGTCCCTGTGTAGGACACCAGTGGGTGTTCAAAAGGACTGCAATCTGGAGGATTTTCTGAAAGAAAAAGGTCATGATTTGTCTGACAAAGCTATGGACAAGCTGGAACTTCACCAGGGGGTAGGAATATAAGCCTTAGGCTGTACAAAGTTCGTGAGTTACCACAGGACAGTAAAGAGCTTACTAGTAATAAACAAGACCTGGCAAGAATGGCGTTATCTTCAGCCTCATGAGAAGAAGAGCATTATCAGCACGGCGGGGGTGGGATGCATAACTATTGTAAAGTAACCAATTAACATGTAACCTTTCGGATAAGCATTGTCTAAAAGGGTATAAATTGATTGCTTATACTAACAGTAAACGACTTCTACATCATACTCAT
This sequence comes from Caloenas nicobarica, assembly GCF_036013445.1. Classification (NCBI taxonomy): domain Eukaryota; kingdom Metazoa; phylum Chordata; class Aves; order Columbiformes; family Columbidae; genus Caloenas; species Caloenas nicobarica. The sequence continues at coordinate 1,072,269 of NW_027017721.1, forward strand.
ATTGAGCCTGTGTCTTTGTCCACCTCGGTTCATTGCCGGACTCAAAGAGACTCACCGTGCACTTTACCCTTCGTTCTCCACACTGCAACCCCTTGCAAGCCCTTGCAAGCCCTTGACATCCTATCTCTTATGGCTCCTGAGCGTTGCTCCGTAGGAGATGAGGATGGTGAGCTCTGCAGTGCTCCTGAAGAAGAAATTGCCTTACTCTTGCCACTGCTATCCAGTTGAAAAGGATTTGCATCCATGAGCTGAGCTTGGAAGGTGGCCCTGCCAGCAGATTGTCTTGCAGCGGAGAACCTCCAGCAGCCTTATGCAAGGTTTTCTTCCCTCAGGCCCTGGCCTGTGATTCCAGCAGCTCCTCAAGTGCTTCCTGTCAGATGTGTTGGGGCTGCCCCCAGGCCAGCTCTGGCAGTGGACACGGGAGGCTGCTCCTTTGGATCCTGCGTGGGGCCTGGTGACCACTGCGTTGCCGGGTGCTGGCATTGTGACATGCGGGTGACGCAGCCACATATGTGCAGCCCTTTGGAGGAAGCCTTTGGGGTGCTGGCTCCGAATCACTCTCTGTACCTACAAAATAGGGGAGTAAGCTGATACAAGGAATTAACTAGTTAACACTTGACTAATCAGTACTTAAGGAACTAACACTTAAGGAGCTAATGCTTAGAGAGCAAACCCTTAACCCCCAACGCTTAGAACCCTTAACCCACATTACAATTGCCTAGCTTTGCTTAACCTTGTGTAAGAGAAACAAAAGTTTATTGACGACTTTACAGGCCTTGTAGCAGACAAATCTTGGATGCATCCTTGGTGCATCCTTGGGTGCATTAGATAACCAAAACTTGGGCACAGGACAGAAGATACGCCAGTTCTAACCAACTCAGCAGTCTGAGTCCCAGCCAACTCGTCACACCAGGCCAGAGGTGAACGTGTACAGAGAAGATGACCCCGATCCACGATCACTGTGCAGGTGCAACCAGGAGGGGCCAAAGGTGGAGACTATGGAAATGATTTCCCGGAACTCATTATAATAAGAACCGCCTTCTCGGGGACAGGTTATGAATATGTATAGGCGTTCCTAGAATTTTCATGAATATGTAACACTTTATGGTATTTAACTAAGCTCACAGCTACTGGAAATTTGCACATTTCTTTGGTGAAAATTATTTCCCCATGTGTCCAGCGCTGAAATAAACATACCTGCTTTATAATCTTACAGGTTGTAAGGTCACTTTCCGCACGTCACAGGGAATTAACTAATTAACATATAACTGATTAATACTTAGAGAACTAACACTTAAGGAGCTAACGCTTAGAGAGCAAACCCTTAACTCACAACACTTAGAACCCTTAACCCACATTACAATTGCCTAGCTTTGCTTAGCCTCGTGTAAGAGAAACAAAAGTTTATTGACAACTTTACAGGCCTTTCAGGGAGACAAAATCTTGGGTGCATCCTTGGGTGCATTAGATAACCAAAACTTGGGCACAGGACAGGAGATACGTCAGTTCTAACCAACTCAGCAGTCTGAGTCCCAGCCAACTCATCACACCAGGCCAGAGGTGAACGTGTACAGAGAAGATGACCCCGGTCCACGATCACTGCGCAGGTGCAACCAGGAGGGGCCAAGGGTGGAGACTATGGAAATGAGTTCCCCGAACTCTTGTAATAAGAACTGCCTTCTCGGGGACAGGTTATGAATATGTATAGGCGTTCCTAGAACTTTCATGAATATGTAACACTTTACGGTATTTAACTAAGCTCACAGCTACTGGAAATTTGCACACGTCTTTGGTGAAAATTATTTCCCCGTGTGTCCAGCGCTGAAATAAACATGCCTGCTTCACAATCTCACAGGTCGTAAGGTCATTTACCGTGCGTCAATCTTATGTTGTTTTAGGATGTTCTTTGGCATTTCACCACGTTTCAAATGTCAGACCAGGGTCAATCAACATGCTGCCCAAAGTACTCGTGCCCTGAACCAGCTTGTAAAAGGCAGCATGTTTGCATTCGTTAGACCTTTCTCTTAGAATACATGCTGGGAGATGCAGACAAATGTCTGCAGGGGAGACTGGTGATTTGTGCATTCGAGCCTTTGTTCCAGTCCCACAAAAACATATAATGCCAGCAAACCCTGCACAAGCCTGGAAAACACCAGCACAATGTGGGAACACAGGCACAATCTGGAAACACAGGAACAACCTGGGAACACAGGAACAACCTGGAAACACAGGCGTGAGCTGGAAACACAGGAACAACCTGGGAACACAGGCAGCAGGAGACCGAGACACGAGCGTGGAGAACTGCTCAGAGCAGGAGGAGGGGGCTCGGTGACCACAGGCTTCTGCTGGTGGCCAGAGGGCAGGGGTGGCCATCAGACAGGGCAGCACTCACAGACCAAGGGAAGAGCAAAGTCTGGGTCCAAGCTCAAGACATTTGAGAACATCCGCTGCCTCAGGCACCTCTGGGGTAGAGACATCTCACCTGAGGTTGAAGTGCCTGTGGCTTCCACATTTCAGTTTTAAACTCCAGAGCTTAATAGGAAATATTTAAACATGTTTATATATGATATATATTTAAGACCTGGAGGAATTCAGATGATCAGGGAAAAAGAAGAATTACAAATTGGAAAAGGATTCCTGAAAGTTGCCTTTGCAAAGAAAGGGCAGAGACCACTCAAGCCTGGATGAAGGGGGAAACTGTTCAGAGCCCAGACCAGCACATCCAGATACTGAAGGCTGTTTCCCTTCCCTGCAGTAGCTGAGCTGTGTGGAAAAACCTGTTCCAAACAGCCAAGGAAAGAAGGGCACAAGGACTCTGTCCTGGGCAAAGCAGCTCTGCTCCACTCCCCTCCACTGGCCTGGCGCTCAGCCCAGGATGCTCTGCTCAGCCGCGTGTTTGCTCTGATGTGAAGGAGAAATTCCAATTGTAACCACTTGGCAGTGGTAATTTGTGACCAGGGAAGCTCTGCTTCTCTGCCTTTTTGCAACAGCAACTGAAGCTCCTCAGCTCTCCTCATGGAGGATGAGAAGGGGCCAAGCAGGCTGGAAGCAGGATTGGCAGAGTCAGAGGGGCTCCATGTCAGGGAGGGAGGTTTCTTTGGCTGGCAAGGGGAGAAGCTCAGCAGTTCTCCTTGTCCTGTAACTGTGGTGCAATGTGGGGGAGCTAATGACACCTTTGGCCAGCAGAGCTGGCACTGGAGCATGGACTCTACACCAGGCTGAGGCACCCCATGCTGCTGCCCAGCAGATCAGCACTGGTGCCGGTCTCTGAAGAACAGCCACAAACAGCTTAAAGCTTCTTGTGGGTAAGTATCAGAGACCAAGTCAACAAAGGAAACCATGTGGATGGTGTCTACGACAGGCCCCCTGATCAAGGGGAGACTATCGATGAAGCCTCTTAGTCCAGCTGCAGGAGGCATTGTGCTTGCAGGCTCTTGTCCTGCTGGGGGACTTCAACCATCCTGCCACCTGCTGGAAAAGTAGCATGGCAAGCTGTAGGCAATCCAGGAGCATCCTGGAGTGCATGGAGGATAAGTTCTCAAGCCAGGGAATAGCCCCAGGGGATGAAAGATTGGACATAAGCTGGCAATGCGTGCTTGCAGCCCAGAAGGCTTGTTGTATCTTGGGCTGCACCTTGGGCTATGAGGCCACAGAGCTGTGCTGTGTCACGTCCTGATGTGCAGCGCTGTGCCGTAGCACCGCTCCAGTAGTGCTGGCGGTGACGGCAGCAGCGGTGGTGGCAGTGGCTGAAACATTGGAGGCAGCAGCAGCAGCAGCAGTGCCATGGTCCAGGCACAAGGGGCTGTAACCCCCACTCTACTCCTTTTCCTCCTCCTGGTGGCCCTGCAAGTCCAGGACATCGGGGCTGCTCCGTGGCAAGGACGGGGATTAGGTAGGGGGCAGCAAGGCTCAGCACCCAGGCCTGGCAGCACCTGGGGGTGACAGTGAGGCTGGGCTGTGGTGGGGCAGGGCTGGGAGAACATGGGCCGGGCTGGGCCAGGTGAGCCGTGGCAGCTCCGTGGGCAGTGGGAGGCAGATGCCCCGCAGAGAGGTCCAGGGGGCTGCAGCTGCTGTGGGGGCATTTTCCAGCTGAAAGGTGGGGCCGGGAGCAACGCTGCCAGGAGACAAACTGTCCCTAGAGCTGTCCCAGTGCCACCCTGCCCTGGGGCAGCCTTCCCCCAGCCTGCATGTTGGGGCTGGAGCGGCACCGCAGGCCAGGCAAGAGCCTGTGGGAGCACTTCATCCCCAGGCTGGTCACAGCCGTGCTCGGGGCTGTGGCTCTGATGTTTCCCAGCTGGATCCTGCCTTTCAGCCCCAGGGATGTCTGTCCTTGGGAGATGTCTGCTTAGGAAAACAGGAACACTCCTGCTCTTGCCCTGCAGTGCTCTCCTTGGGGCAACCCAGGTCCTCATGGGACACAGCCTGGGGAACAGAGGGGGCAGCGCTGGTGCAGCCTCTCACTGCCAGCGGGTTCTTCTCCATGAGATGTGGAAATGATCATTTTTTTCCTCCAGTGCTTTCGTGTGGGCTTCTTTTGTGCACAGCAGAGATCTCCCAGTCAGATATCCCTGAGGGATCATATGATTGTCCTTGAAGGGTGTTGCACATGGCCTGGAAACAGTATTTTGAGAGCTGCCAGGTGCCAGCAAACAGGTCACCCCAGCTCCTCTGCAGCTTTGGGTATCTCCACCCACATCTGGGTGCCCTGTCATTACCTGACACCCCCTCCAGTCACTGCAGGTCACTGAGAAAGAAGTAGATGACAAGATCTAATGGAAATGTGCTTGATTACAGCTGTGCCTGGAGCAAAGGGCCACCCAACTTCCCAGCCAGATCTCATCTGGGAGCCTCAGGGCAATCCCCCAGGTCTGTCACTTGAATCAGTGAGCCTTCAGGTTTAAATATCCTGTTCATATCAAATTTAATTTAATATTTTCTTGGTCTATGCTCGGACATGCAGAAGAGCAGGGAGGGAATGGGTGAGGCCCAGTGATGTGCTCCGGGGCACTCTGCCTTGCAAAGCTCTTTCCCAGCCTCTCTGACCCTGTGCTGCTTCCAGTGCCTGCTGCAAAGCCAGTGGGTATGAGGGAAAGAATGATTTGGGGAGGACAGGACACTTTTTATAGCCGTCACGTGTTTTGCAACATGGTGTTTGTGGGTCCCTGACAAGACGATCACAGAGGTGGTGGCTGGAGTTCTGTGATGGAAATGCTTTTGTTCTGGTATTGAAGCCCAAATCGCCTCTAACAGTCTTAGAGCAGTGAATCTGGAAGTGTTGGTTTGCCTCAGCAGGCAAAGCCTCTGCTCCCCAGCGGAGCTCTGTGACCGCTGTGTCACTTGTCAACACCGTCACTGAGTGCAAGGGCAGCGTAAAAACCAGGTGCTTTGGAAAGCTCCTCCACTCTCTGCTGACATTCAAAACCTGTCTCATGTGCACCCTGAAAATAGGCATTGAGGCAGGAAAGCAGATCTCAGGAAGGTCTGGCCCTGCAGGCTGGACATCCCCAGCCCTGGATCAGCCAGGTGATACAATAGCACAGCCTCCCGATGTCACAGTGCGTTTCCATGACACTCCCAGGCTGTCCCCAGGGTCCCCTGGCTGCTGACACCACAACCTCTCTTGCCAGATCTCTGGCTGCCCTCACTGCTCGCCACGCTCTGTGCCGCAGAAGCAGACATTGTCGTCCTCATCCCTTTCGACGGCCACGGCTGAGACAGGTGGAGTCCTGAGACTCCTCCTTCCCTGCCCTAGTTCAGCATCAGAGATGAGCTCCATTGTGCCTGAGGGGATTTGCATCCCCAGGCCTTGAGCGAATCCACTGATGAGGAATCCACAACTGCTCTGAGCAACCTGTTCCAGGGTCTTGCCAACCTCATAGTAAAAAATGTTCTTTTATCGAGAGCATTGGTATTCTCTGGTGAGACAGGATTCGCATGGTACAGGAACAAGATGTCACCAGTGGGTGATTGAGATGGCTTAGAGAACCCCTGTCAAAGATATTAGCAAAAGTGCTTTTAATATGATGTTGTAAAAGTGCGACTTAACCAAGTTTGATGGCAAGTTCAGTGTACGGCACAATCATTTGAACAGTGATTGAAAACTCCTAAGGCACAGGTCAAAGTACCAAGATGCTCTTCTGCTCTTTCCTCAGGCTTTATCAGCATCTCGCAGCATGGACGGAGCCCGGGTGGGGACTTGGAGACCTCATGGCCCATGGGGCCCCATCATGGCCCAGTTCACCAGCCCTGGACCCAAATACTCAGTCCAAGGAACAACAGGTGTAACAAGGATCAGAGTGGTGCGTTGAGCTCACCCGTGGTAAAATCAGCTACAAACCTGTTTCCCTTTTTCCCCCTTCTCACAGAAGCCCCCTGCTCTTAAAACCTTCCCACGCAAACCCAGTACATGTGAGGTTTGTTTGTTTGTTTTTTAATTTTTATTTCTCTATGATTATCACTGGAGCCAGACTGTCAGGCGGTCCAGTTTCTTTTTAAGATTATTTAGCAATGCAGTTGCAGAAGCATTTATGCTTAGAGATTTACTGTTTGTTACTACAAGGCACAGTACAGCTCACCTTTATTACTCTTGGAGGAAAAAGGATGGGAATTTGGTGAGCTCGGCAGCTCAGTCTCCTGCAGCTTCAAAGGAGCTTAGAAATGCGGTTGCCTGCAGGTGGCCTTTCACGTGCTGTTCTTCATAGGTTACCTGAACCACAACCCCCTAAAGCCCCCACTTACCCCTGTCAAGGGGCAGAACCTCCTGCAGAAGGCAGCTGCTCGCCAGGTCCTCAATATTGCCTGGAGCCTCCATGGCCAGGAATGGGGAGTGTGCGGCTCCAGCCTCTCCCATGGGTGGACTTCCTGAGATAAACTTCGAGATCATGCCTGAACCAAGTGAGTAACATTTCTCCAGCTGTTTGTTCAGACAAGACTAGGATGTTTTCACATTTCCCTGCAACAGTGGCACAGAAGTTAGATGGGTGCAAAAGAGAGATGGGTACAGAAGGCTCAGCTCACCCCTTCAATGAGCTGTAGATGTTTTCCAGCAGCTGGCACTTCTGCAGTGGTTAAGGAGAGCAGCTCTTGTTGAAGTTGCCTCCTTGGCTTGAGAAAAAAGGCCACATCTTCACTGCTTTTGTGCTGGGGGGTGCCCTCCTGTGCAGTCCATGTCCTTCCGGCACAGGGGCATCAAAACCGACCTCCCTCCAGGTAAGTGACTGTGGGGAGACGCCTACCCTTGCGTATGAGGCACGGACTCTCGATAAGGTGCAGGGAGAGACATTTATTACAAATTCAGACTTATATTTATACTTGATAGGATGCTTGCTCAAGCATTGCTGATTTGCTAAGTTAGGCATTACGTAAGTGATACATTTTTTGTTCCTACTGGAGTTGCTACCAGAAAAGCATCTTTTGATCTGTCACAAGTTACCCCCTGTCCTTGATGTATCAGTCCTGTATCAATCCCTCTGGCCTTAATGTATCAGTCAGTACAGTCCTTGCTTCTTGTTTTTCCACCAGTGCTTGTTCCCCCGCCGTTGACTCTTGTAGTTTCTTACAGGCTCGATGTCAGAATACCACCACACCCTTGCAGCTCAAGCATCCTCTACTGACAATCTGCTGCTCAGCTTGTTAACCAGGGCCAGTTCAAAGCCTCCACTGCAGGACACAGCTGTTTCCTGACAAGCTTCCTTCAATGCAGTAGAAGCAAGTGGGGAGTGCTCCTGGTTGGCTGCAGATGCCTTGGCAGGTGCTTGTGCTCATCTCTCAGCCCCAAGGTCTGATCTGTGCCTTTACCCCCCACCCAAGCTGTGCTGCTGGCTCTGAGGACATAGGAGTACAGCGGGCGGATGGTTTTACCAGAGCTGTGAAGTTCCAGTGAACCCCTCGGGGATTTTTTCTTCCTGGTTCTTGCAGTTCCAGCACAAACTCATCTCATCCCACAGAAGCACTGACAGCTCAGTTTTGGAGCTGCCAACAGTGCTCCAGCGTGGCAGAAGGTGGAAGGATTGGGAAAGGGGGCAGACATCCTTCCTGCTCCTCTGAGCAGGTGTCACGGAGGCACCTCAAAGTCAGTTTTAGGTGAACAACAAGTTCAAACCAGACTTTATTCTGGCCGGAAAAGTGTAGCAAATACACTGACTAGAAACAGGGTTTATAAAATTAGTTAACACTGCAACAACATAAAATACGTTCAGATATCAATTGAGGGGATTATTGTGGTACAACAACATAAGAATAATGAGGATGCACAACGTGCACGCATTCAGTCACAAGAAACAAAACCAGAGGCCTCTGACTCCAGGGAACCTGCAAGAAATAATCACTCGCCTGGGTTAGACAAAGACTCATTCAAGGATCTATCCAGTAAATAACCACTCACCAAACGAGGAGCTGAGGCGCTCTCGAATCCCGGGAAGTCTCCTTAGACAGCGTACCAGTCTAAGGAAAGGGCTCCAGTTCACAGACCCGCAGCTCCGAGAAGACCGCTCAAAGGGGTCTTCTGTGGGAACCCCATTTTATATGCTGGTCAGATGTGGCTGTGGGCATTACAACACGGTCCAGAAGCTTTGCAGCTACTCTGGGCACCTCCTTTGTTAAGGACCCTGTCAACTGACTCAGGGTCCTGTTAAGGACCCAGTCAATTGACCGAGGGTCCCACCCCTCCTGCCCCCCCAGCTAGTGGAGGTGTAGTCACCCTGCCGGGGCAGGGGAGGATGTGACTGACAGCACCTTGGTACCACTCTGGTGCATACATGGGGACAGGCACAGTGGGGCACAAAAGGTGCTAAAGAGCAATCAGCTGCCCCACTGAAGGCTCCAGATCTCAGGAGGATGAAGTGCAGCTGCCACAGCAGCCTTTGCAGGGTGCCTGTCTCTGCCCCAGAGGTTTCTTCTCTTCCCATTCCTCTTGCAGGTCCAGGCACCCAGATGTTGCCCAGGGTGCTGAGCCCCAGCACAAGTGCACACAGCTGCCAGCCCGTGCGATTCCATGGGGTGGAAGAGTCAGCAGAATCGCTACAGTGCCGATCTCGCCACGGTGAGCTCTGCTTCTCCACCTTTTTGTAACAGCAGCTGAAGCTGCTCTGCTCTCCTCATGGCAGAAGAGCTGCAAAGCCTGCAGGATCCTTTCTTAGCACATCCTTGGCTGCAATAGGAGCAGAACCCAAGAGGGCACATGCCTGCTGGCAGGGCCACAGGATTCTCCTGCCATTCCAGCAGGACAGGGGAGGCTCTGCCTCCACCTCTGTTCCTTGTTTTCTAACAGTTTCAGTTTTGCTGATGTAGCGCTCATCAGCTCTCATGGGAATCTCCCTCCTGCTCTGAGATAAGCCTCATCTCTGCTCCTAGTCCTTGTGGGTTGAATTCGCTTTTCTTGATTGTCACTGTAGAGAGCTGGCAGTGGAGATGAAGGTGGAGGAGAAAAATCCTCAGAGCAATTCCTGAAACATATTTCTGGCAGAAAAACAAACGCCTTCTTTCAGGCATCTGCTCTGAGCTACTTAGGATCAGGATTTCACATCCAGTGGCCACAAAAACACACAAAGAGAAAAACGGCTGCCCACACCTCCACCAACTTGCAATAGAAGGGCTGTGGCGTTTCCAAATCCTTTACATTCCTGCAGAATTTAAAAACCCTTGGGGAATACCCAGTGATGATCACAAACCCCTGGTGCTCTGCTGCCGTACACATGAACTCCTATCGCGCTCGAGATTGGTCCCTTGGCAACCTGGCAGTGTGAAGAGCTGGCGAGAACTGATGGGAACGGCTCCAGGGGATCTCCTCCTGGAGGTCACAGCTGCTGCAAGGCTGAGCTGTTGCAATGAAAAGTTGAAATCTGCCATCACAGATTCATAGAATCATTTTGGTTGGAAGAGAGCCTTCCATCATCAATTCCAACCATAACCTAAGTCTGGCACTAACCCATATCCCTAAGAGCCTCATCTATATGTCTTTTAAACCCCTTCAGAGATGGTGACTCCCTCACTTCCCTGGGCAGCCTCTTCCAATGCCTGACAACCCTTTCTGTGAATAATTTTTTTCCTAATATCCACTCTAAACCTCTCCTGCTGCAACTTGAGGCCTTTTCCTCTTGTCCTATCACTTGCTACTTAGGAGAAGAGACCAACACCCTCCATGCTCCAGCCTCCTCCAGTGATCCAGACAATCACTGCCCTGGTCCTGCTGGCCACACTATTCCTGATACAAGCCAGGATGCTGGTGGCCTCTTTTCCACCTGGGCACACCCTGGCTCATATTCAGCTGCTGTCAATCAACACCCCCAGGTCCTTTTCTGCCTGGCAGCTTTGCATCTGCTCTTCCCCGAGCCTGTAGTGCTGCCTGGGGTTGTTGTGACCCAAGTGCAGGACCCTGCGATTGGCCTTGTTGAACCTCAGACAACTGGCCTCAGCCCAGCCATCCAGCCAGTCCAGATCCCTTTTTAGAGCCTTCCTACCGTCCAGCAGATCAACATTCCCACCCAGCATGGTGTCATCTGCAAACATATTGAGGGTGCACTCAATCCCCTCATCCAGATCATTGATAAAGAGATTAAACAGAACTGGCCTCAATATTGAGCCCTGGGGACACCACTTGTGTCCGGCCACCGACTGGATTTGGCTCCGTTCAACACAACTCTTTGGGCCCAGCCCTCTAGCCAGTTCTTTATCCATCGCCGGTACACCATCCAGGCCATGAGCTGCAGCTTCTCTAGGAGATGCTGTGGGATATGGTGTCAAAGGCTTTACTGAAGTCCAAGTATGCAACATCCACAGCCTTTCCCTCACCCACAAGATGGGGCACCTTGTCATAGAAAGAGATCAGGCAGGTTAAGCAGGACCTGCCTTTCATAAACCCATGCTGACTGGGCCTGATTGCTTGGTTATCCTGTGTGTGCCATGTGATGTCACTCAGGATGATCTGTTCCATGAGCTTCCCTGGCACCGAGGTCAGATTGACAGGCCTGTAATTCCCTGGATCCTCCTTCTGACCCTTGTTGTAGACAGGCATCACATTCGCCAACTTCCAGTCGACTGGGACCTCCTCGGTTAGCCAGAGTTGCTGATACACAATTGAAAGTGCCTTAGTGATCACGTCTGCAAGCTCCCTCAGCAGCCTTGGATGGATCCCATCTGCCCCCATAGGCTTGTGTGTGTCTAAGTGGTGTAACAGGTCACCAACCATTTCCCCTTGGATTTTTGGACTACATTCTGCTCCCTGTCCCTGTCTTCTGGCTCAGGGGGATGTGTACCTGGAGCACAACTGGTCTGACTGTAAAAGACTGAGGCAAAGAAGGCATTCCACTTCTTTCCAGCTATGTCATTTCGCCTGTCAAAACTAGAGTTAGGTCCAGAAATCACCGTTTCATTGTCCCATCATTGGTCAGGACACCCAGGGAGGGTCAGGAATGGATCTCCTTTAGTCCTGCCAAGGGAAGGCATCCAGCTGAGTAAATTGGGGCATCTCACTGTGGGTTTATACTCAGAATCACAGAATGGTTGCAGTTGGAAGGGACCTCTGGAGATCATCTAATCCAACCCACCTGCTAAAGTAGGATCATCTAGAGTGGATTTCACAGGAAGTGTCCAAGTTGGTTTGAATGTCTCCAGAGGAGGAGACTCCAGAACCTCTCTGGGCAGCCTGTTCCAGTGCCTGTCACCCTCAAAGCAGAGAAATTTTTCCTCATATTCAGATGGAACCTCCTGTGCTTCAGTGCTTGTTGCCTGTCATCCTATCGTTGGGCATCACTGAAATGAGTCTGGTCCCATGCTCTTGACATCCATCCTTAAGATATTTATAAACATGGATGAGATCGCGTCTCATCCTTCTCCAGGCTGAACAGACCCAGCTCTCTCAGTCCCTTCTCATAAGAAAGGCGCTCTAGTATTAGTACGTTAGTAGTAGTAGTATTTTATTATTACATTGTTGTCTTATTAAACTGTTTTTTCTCAACCCACGAGTTTGTCCCTTCCCTTTCACTTCTCTCCCCTGTCCCCCTTTGGCGGGGTGGAGGAAGTATGTGACCAACTATCATGGTCTTAGTTGCTGGCTGGGGTAAAAGCATGGCAGGGAAGAATAATAGTAGCTTGGGAAATCTTGAAAATCACTTTCCAAGATGCTGACACTCTTTTTGGTGGTGGGAAACAGCATGAGAAAGGAAAGCCATAAAAAACTGCAGCTCTGGAGGTCCAGAGTGGATCTGAGGATAAAGAAATGTCATTCTGAGCATAGTGCTGTGGACATCCAGAGGTGTCTGGATCAGCCATGGCTTTGTGTTTCAAGGAACAGCTGGGGAGGATGGAGAGACAGCAGCACAGGAGGGGACACACTGGGGTGAGAACAAGGTGGAGAAGCGCATGGGGTGCCTGCAGCCTGCAGGGAAACAGCCACAGGCCTGCGACAGTGTAGAACGGCCTGTGGTGGAGATGGCCAAGGGTGAGGCTGAATGTCCCTGGAAGGCCCAAGGTCTTTGTCCCCTTGGGTACGGCTGATGTCCCTGCCACTGAGGCCTAAGAGGAGACTCATCATTGTCATGGCCATGGGGCCTCATTGCTCCTTGTGCCTCCCCAAGAGAGGTTGGGAGGTGTCACACCATTGTCCCTCACTTGGCATCGCACTCCCCACAACCCCAGGAAGAGCCCTGAGACACATGTGAGGGACAGGATCTCCCTTTGTAGGGGCAGGAGTTCAAGGTTTGACCATCCTCCTTCATCAAACCAACCAAGGGTTTTCTCAGCATCAGAGCTGCTGCACTTTGCCTTTGCCTGATGTAATCACAGTCTCCAATTATTTGCTCCAAGGAGTCCTTGGGGAGGCTTTGTCAGTAATGGCCTCAGTGGCACCCATTAATGCTTCAAGGAACTTTGGAGTTTGCTTCTGACTTGGACTTCTTGAGGAGATTCTTCAGTCTGCTCTTGGTATCTGAGGTTCATGGACTCAGCACCAAATACGCCATGGGGCTCATTACAATACAAAAAGCCCTAATGGGCCATGTCTTTTCCTGTCATTTTCTTCAAGTCTGCAAGACTTGTACAACTAATTGGAGAGGGTTCGGTGGGTTACTTTGTGATGAAGATTTCAAAGAAGATTTCATAAGGGAGGGTTTTTTCTTTCAAAGGTACTTTCTATCATTCTTGATTTCATAGAAGTGACAGCAGCATTCTACACTGGGCATTGATCCAGAGGGTCACCTGAATACACCGGGACAGGCAGGAGAAGCTGTCCCTTAAGGTCGGACACTGTATGGACAACCTTGCTCCTCATCCCTCCCCGCCCAAGTCTGCCAGTTCCCTCCTTGGCCACCTGGGACTTGCATCACTTTTCCTCACATCAGACTTCTCCACTGAGGTCTGCAGGTGGATGATGCAGCTCCTCTGCATCAGCTCCCACCTGCTCTCCTTAGAGACCTGGCTGCACTCAGGCACAGAAAGGTTTCTCTTTGATGCCAACAAGTAAACACAATACAATTTAATAGAGTAAAACACTTTCCACAACTGTCTAAGCTGGATCTGATGGGGTCCACCATCCACAAGGGACATCCAGACAAGAACTGTTTTAGACAGAGTTAGGAAAGGATAGATACAAACACAAATAATGTGTTGACTGCCATGTTAATTAGAGCTCTGAAGAATGGGGCAAGTTTGTAACTCCCTGAAGCTCCAAGCAGAAACCAAACAGTTGAGAGGCAACTGAATGACCAAAGAGGAAGCGGAGGAGAAAACCTGAGAGTGCTGGGAAGGGTGTGTGTCCAGACAGTCTGCTGAAAAGTTTTCCTTTGACATGGACCTTGAATCAGGAGAGCTGGAAACTTCTGAATGACAAGGGAGATGAAATAATAGAGTGTTGGTAATAGAAGTACAGGGGAAGACCAATATTCTCCTCCCCTTAGTACGCTTCCCCGTAATTCAGTTTTTGACATTTTTTTAAAATATGTAAAAAAGTAATATGTAAAAAGCTTATCCGTGTAGCCGAAGACATGTGTGTCATATCCATTTCTGTTTCTGGAAAACACTTTCCTTTTTGAGTGTAGGGGAAAGGGACCTGTCGCTCCTGCTGGACAGCAGGATGACCATGAGCCAGCACTGTGCCCTTGTGGCCAAGAAGGCCAATGGCATTCTGGGGTGTATTAGAAGGGGGGTGGTTAGTAGGTCGAGAGAGGTTCTCCTTCCCCTCTACTCTGCCCTGGTGAGACCTCATCTGGAATATTGTGTCCAGTTCTGGGCCCCTCAGTTCAAGAAGGACAGGGAACTGCTGGAGAGAGTCCAGCGCAGGGCCACGAAGATGATTAAGGGAGTGGAGCATCTCCCTTATGAGGAAAGGCTGAGGGAGCTGGGTCTCTTTAGCTTGGAGAAGAGGAGACTGAGGGGTGACCTCATCAATGTTTATAAATATATAAAGGGTGGGTGTCACGAGGATGGAGCTAGGCTCTTCTCGGTGACAACCAACAGTAAGACAAGGGGTAATGGGTCCAAGCTGGAACACAAGAGGTTCCACTTAAATGTGAGAAGAAACTTCTTCTCAGTGAGGGTGACAGAACACTGGAACAGGCTGCCCGGGGGGGTTGTGGAGTCTCCTTCTCTGGAGACATTCAAAACCCGCCTGGACGCCTTCCTGTGTAACCTCACCTAAGTTTTCCTGCTCTGGCAGGGGGATTGGACTAGATGATCTTTTGAGGTCCCTTCCAATCCCTAACATTCTGTGATTCTGTGATTCTGTGATTATTGTGCTTAGTGTCTCTGTAGCATTTGGGTGTTTTGTGTTCATTGTGCTGTCCTATGTGCAGATCTTCAGGGCTGTGCTGAGGATCCCCTCTGAGCAGGGATGGCACAAAGCCTTTTCCACGTGTGTCCCTCACCTGACTGTGGTCTCCCTGTTTGTCAACACTGGTGTGTTTGCCTACCTGAAGCCCCTCTCCATTTCCTCACCAAGCCTGGACCTGCTGGTCTCTTTTCTGTACTCACTGGTGCCTCCAGCAGTGAACCCCCTCATCTACAGCATGAGGAACCAGGAGCTGAAAGTGGCACTGAAGAAGGTGATTCATTTTTCTGTCAGCAGCAATAAGTTACCCATGTCTCTTCAGAAGTTATTTCCAATTCATCTCAGGAACCTCCTTTGTGTTGAGCATTTTATCTGTGATAGCCATGTTTGTCAAGGAATTTCTTCATCCATGGCACTTCTCCAGAGGCATGAAGCCAGCCTCTCAGACTCAGAGGTCTGTTTACCTGTTTCTGGGACCACGACGTCCTGTGTTGGATCTCTGTAATACAGGGTGTTTCAAAAAGATGGACGCATTTTGAAATCACTGTATCTCTGAAATTGGGTCCATCTTTTTGAAACACCCTGTAAAAGGGGATTTCCTCACTTTCTGTATTTGGAGCTTGGGCTCTTGTTCCAAAGCTGTGGTCAGCCTGAATAAATTTCCCCCACAAGGCCATGCTGCTGTGCTTGGGTTTTTCATGGGCTCAGGGGAGGACATGAGGCAACATGTTATGTCATGGTGCTGGTTCGAGTGTTCATCTGTGGGTGTCCAGTGTTCCTGGAGATGGTGAAGGACCTTCAGTGATCTGCCTTGGACTGCCTCGCTGTGGTTTTCAGGCACCACAGCCTGCTCCCAGTGCTCTGTGCTTCAACAGGGGAATAAATAGCCAACAGAAACCTATTTCTGCATTCCACAGCTCAGGGCAGGCTGCTCTGTCACTGCGGTAGCAGGAGCAGCATGAAGAGCTCCTGGGCCAGGAGTCTTGTGCTGGTGAGAGGGGCTGGCACAGGAGGGCTGCCAGCAATGGGTGTAAAGGATCTCTTGAAAACAAGAGCAGGGGACAAAGGGGTACTGGCCTTGCTTCCATCATGCCGTAGCTGGTCCCAGCCCTTGGGCTGATAGGGAGTCTGATCCTCCTCTCTGTCCCAATCCATCTATCTGACCATCCTACCACGCACCTGTGCATCCATGCATCCATCCATCCATCCGTACATCCATACTGGTACTCCATATGGGTGAGCTGCCCCATGATGTTTCTCATCCCAATGAGATCATATAATCATTTAGGTTGGAAGAGACCCTCAAGATCATCTTATCCAGCCATTAACCCAACTCTGGCACTAAACCATGTCCCTAAGAACCTCATATATACGTCTTTTAAATACCTTCAGGGGTGGTGACTCAACCAATATTTGGACAGCCTGTTCCAATGCCTGACAATCTATTCCGTGAAAAAAATTTTCCTAATATGCAAACTGAACCTTCCTGAGTGCAACTCGAGGCTGTTTCCTCTTGTCCTATCACTTTCTACTTAGGAGAAGAGACCAACACCCTCCATGCTACAACCTCCTTTCAGGCAGTTGTAGACAGTGATAAGGTCTCCCTTCAGCCTCCTGTTCTCCAGGCTACACAGTCCCAGTTCCCTCAACTGCTCCCTATCTGACTTGCTCTCCAGACCCCTCACCAGCTTTGTTGCCCTTCTCTGAACTCACTCCAGCATCTCAAGGTCTGTCTTGTAGTGAGGGGCCCAAAACCACACACAGGATTTGAGGTGCAGCCTCACCAGTTCCGAGAACAGGAGGATGATCACTTGCCTGGTCCTTCTGGCCACACTATTGCTGTTGCACGCCAGGATGTTGCTGGCCTTCTTGGCCACCTGGGCACATGCTGACTCATGTTCAGATGGCTGTTGATCAACACCCCCCAGGTCCTTTTCCATTGGGCAGATTTCCAGCCACTCTTCCTTGAGCCTGTAGTGTTGCATGGGGTGGTTGTGACCCAACTGCAGGAAACGGCACTTGGCATGAAATTGAACAAGTCCAAGTGCTGGATTGTTCACCTGGGATAGAGTAACACTGAGTGCAAGTGTAGATTGGGAGAGAGTGGCTGGAGAGCAGCCCTGCAGAGAGGGATCTGGCGTGATGGTTGGCCACAGGGTCAATAGGAGCCAACACTGTCCCTGGCAGCCAAGACAATAAACCACATCCTGGGGTGCATCAAACACAACATGGCCATGTGGTCAAAACAGGTGACTATGCTGCTGTATTCAGCGTTGGTGCAGCCTCACCTTGAGGGCTGTGTGCGGTTCTGGGCCCCGCATGTTATTACAACAAGGACGTGAAGATCCTTCAATACATCCAGAGCAGAGCAACAAAATTGGTGAAAGGGCTTAGAGAGGGTTCTCTAAGCCATCTCAATCACCCACTGGTGACATCTTTTTCCTGTACTGTGAGAGTCTTGTCTCACCAGAGAATACAAATGTTCTCGATAAAAGAACATTTTTTACTGTGAGGTTGGCAAGACCCTGGAACAGGTTGCCCAGAGCAGTTGTGGATTCCTCATCAGTGGATTTGTTCACGGCCTGGGGATGCAAATCCCCTCAGGCACAATGGAGCTCATCCCTGATGCTGAACTAGGGCAGGGAAGGAGCAGTCTCAGGACTCCACCTGTCTCAGCCGTGGCCGTCGAAAGGGATGAGGACGACAATGTCTGCATCTGCTTTGTCTCTGCGGCACAGAGCGTGGCGAGCAGTGAGGGCAGCCAGAGATCTGGCAAGAAAGGTTGTGGTGTCAGCGGCCAGGGGACCCTGGGGACAGCCTGGGACCGTCATGGAAACGCACTATGACATCGAGAGGCTGTGCTATTGCATCATCTGGCTGATCCAGGGCTGGGGATGTCCAGCCTGCAGGGCCAGACCTTCCTGAGGTCTGCTTTCCTGCCTCAATGTGTATTTTCAGGGTGCACATGAGACAGATTTGGAACGTCAGCAGAGAGCGGGGGAGCTTTCCAAAGCACCCGGTATTTACACTGCCCTTGCGCTCAGTGACGGTGTTGACAAGTGACACAGCGGTCACAGAGCTCCGCTGGGGAGCAGAGGCTTTGCCTGCTGAGGCAAACCAACACTTCCAGATTCACTGCTCTAAGACTGTTAGAGGCGATTTGGGCTTCAATACCAGAACAAAAGCATTTCCATCACAGAACCCCAGCCACCACCTCTGTGATCGTCTTGTCAGGGACCCACAAACACCATGTTGCAAAACACGTGACGGCTATAAAAAGTGTCCTGTCCTCCCCAAATCATTCTTTCCCTCATACCCACTGGCTTTGCAGCAGGCACTGGAAGCAGCGCAGGGTCAGAGAGGCTGGGAAAGAGCTTTGCAAGGCAGAGTGCCCCGGAGCACATCACTGGGCCTCACCCATTCCCTCCCTGCTCTTCTGCATGTCCGAGCATAGACCAAGAAAATATTAAATTAAATTTCATATGAACAGGATATTTAAACCTGAAGGCTCACTGATTCAAGTGACAGACCTGGGGGATTGCCCTGAGGCTCCCAGACGAGATCCGGCTGGGAAGTTGGGTGGCCCTTTGCTCCAGGCACAGCTGTAATCAAGCACATTTCCATTAGATCTTGTCATCTACTTCTTTCTCAGTGACCTGCAGTGACTGGAGGGGGTGTCAGGTAATGACAGGGCACCCAGACGTGGGTGGAGATTCCCAAAGCTGCAGAGGAGCTGGGGTGACCTGTTTGCTGGCACCTGGCAGCTCTCAAAATACTGTTTCCAGGCCATGTGCAACACCCTTCAAGGACAATCATATGACCCCTCAGGGATATCTGACTGGGAGATCTCTACTGTGCACAAAAGAAGCCCACACGAAAGCACTGGAGGAAAAAAATGATCATTTCCACATCTCATGGAGAAGAACCCGCTGGCAGTGAGAGGCTGCACCAGCGCTGCCCCCTCTGTTCCCCAGGCTGTGTCCCATGAGGACCTGGGTTGCCCCAAGGAGAGCACTGCAGGGGAAGAGCAGGAGTGCTCCTGTTTTCCTAAGCAGACATCTCCCAAGGACAGACATCCCCGGGGCTGAAAGGCAGGATCCAGCTGGGAAACATCAGAGCCACAGCCCCGAGCACGGCTGTGAGCAGCCTGGGGATGAAGTGCTCCCACAGGCTCTTGCCTGGCCCTGCGGTGCTGCTCCAGCCCCAACATGCAGGCTGGGGGAAGGCTGCCCCAGGGCAGGGTGGCACAGGGACAGCTCTAGGGACAGTTTGTCTCCTGGCAGCATTGCTCCCGGCCCCACCTTTCAGCTGGAAAATGCCCCCACAGCAGCTGCAGCCCCCTGGACCTCTCTGCGGGGCATCTGCCTCCCACTGCCCACGGAGCTGCCACGGCTCACCTGGCCCAGCCCAGCCCATGTTCTCCCAGCCCTGCCCCACCACAGCCCAGCCCCACTGTCACCCCCAGGTGCTGCCAGGCCTGGGTGCTGAGCCTTTCTGCCCCCTACCTAATCCCCGTCCTTGCCACGGAGCAGCCCCGACATCCTGGACTTGCAGGGCCACCAGGAGGAGGAAAAAGAGTAGAGTGGGGGTTACAGCCCCCTGTGCCTGGAGCATGGCACTGCTGCTGCTGCTGCCAATGTTTCAGCCACTTCCACCACTGCTGCTGCCGCCATTGCCAGCACTGCCGGAGCGGTGCCACGGCACAGTGCTGCACATCAGGACGTGACACAGCACAGCTCTGTGGCCTCATAGCCCAAGGTGCAGCCCAAGATACAACAGGCCTTCTGGGCTGCAAGCACGCATTGCCAGCTCATGTCCACTCTTTCATCCCTTGGGGCTATTCCCTGGCTGGAGAACTTTTCCTCCATGCACTCCAGGATGCTCCTGGATTGCCTGCAGCTCACCATGCTACTTTTCCAGCAGGTGGCAGGACGGTTGAAGTCCCCACAGGACAAGAGCCTGCAAGCACAATGCCTCCTGCAGCTGGACTAAGAGGCTTCATCAATAGTCTCCCCTTGATCAGGGGGCCTGTCGTAGACACCATCCACATGGTTTCCTTTGTTGACTTGGTCTCTGATTCTTACCCACAAGAAGCTTTAAGCTGCTTGTGGCTGTTCTTCAGAGACCGGCACCAGCGCTGATCTGCTGGGCAGCAGCATGGGGTGCCTCAGCCTGGTGTAGAGTCCATGCTCCAGTGCCAGCTCTGCTGGCCAAAGGTGTCATTAGCTCCCCCATGTTGCACCACAGCTACAGGACAAGGAGAACTGCTGAGCTTCTCCCCTTGCCAGCCAAAGAAACCTCCCTCCCTGACATGGAGCCCCTCTGGCTCTGCCATTCCTGCTTCCAGCCTGCTTGGCCCCTTCTCATCCTCCATGAGGAGAGCTGAGGAGCTTCAGTTGCTGTTGCAAAAAGGCAGAGAAGCAGAGCTTCCCTGGTCACAAATTACCACTGCCGAGTGGTTACAATTGGAATTTCTCCTTCACATCAGAGCAAACACGCGGCTGAGCAGAGCAGCCTGGGCTGAGCGCCAGGCCAGTGGAGGGGAGTGGAACAGAGCTGCTTTGCCCAAGGCAGAGTCCTTGTGCCCTTCTTTCCTTAGCTGTTTGGAACAGGCTTTTCCACACAGCTCAGCTGCTGCAGGGAAGGGAAACAGCCTTCAGCATCTGGATGTGCTGGTCTGGGCTCTGAACAGTTTCCCCCTTCATCCAGGCTTGAGTGGTCTCTGCCCTTTCTTTGCAAAGGAAACTTTCAGGAATCCTTTTCCAATTTGTAATTCTTCTTTTTCCCTGATCATCTGAATTCCTCCAGGTCTTAAATATATATATCATATATAAACATGTTTAAATATTTCCTATTAAGCTCTGGAGTTTAAAACTGAAATGTGGAAGCCACAGGCACTTCGACCTCAGGTGAGATGTCTCTACCCCAGAGGTGCCTGAGGCAGCGGATGTTCTCAAATGTCTTGAGCTTGGACCCAGACTTTGCTCTTCCCTTGGTCTGTGAGTGCTGCCCTGTCCGATGGCCACCCCTGCCCTCTGGCCACCAGCAGAACCCTGTGGTCACCGAGCCCCCTCCTCCTGCTCTGGGCAGTTCTCCACGCTCGTGTCTTGGGCTCCTGCTGCCTGTGTTCCCAGGTTGTTCCTGTGTTTCCAGCTCACGCCTGTGTTTCCAGGTTGTTCCTGTGTTCCCAGGTTGTTCCTGTGTTTCCAGGTTGTGCCTGTGTTCCCAGATTGTGCCGGTGTTTTCCAGGCTTGTGCAGGGTTTGCTGGCGTTAGATGTTTTCATGGGGCTGGAACAAAGGCTCTAATGCACAAATCACCAATTTCCCCTGCAGACATTTGTCTGCATCTCCCAGCATGTATTCTAAGAGAAAGTTCTAACGAATGCAAACATGCTGCCTTTTACGAGCTGTTTCAGAGCAAGAGTACTTTGGGCAGTGTGTTGATTGACCCTGGTCTGACATCTGAAACGTGGTGAAATGCCAAAGAACATCCTAAAACAACATAAGATTGACACACAGTAAATGACCTTACAACCTTACAAACTCTCTCCTGCAGAAGTGGGCAATGTAACATATATACTCTGATTGGTTTGATTCCAAAGCACCAATTTAAAGTGTCCCCCCATGGTTTTATTCAGATTTTGCCCGTGCCGATTTTCATCCCACTCACGTGCTAAGTCTATGACCATAAGAAATACAATTTTCCAGGTTGCACCTGGGTTACCCTGCATGGTGCTTTGCAGGCTTTCTTCACTTCAGAATGATGGATCCGGGCATTCTGTTCTTTAATCTTGATAGCAGTGAAAGATGTCAGGAGGACTTGAAATGGACCTTCCTATTGTGGTTCCAAAGTCTTTTCTGCAAGAGACTTCACATACACATAATCTCCCAGTTGGATGTTATGTACTGGCCCATCCAAACTCCTGCTCCAAGTCCCAAACACGTTTCCCAATTTTGTTAAGTTGTTTACCCAATGTCACCATGTAAGAAGCCATAATTTCATCCCCTATTTGTGTAGACATCCGCTTCTGTACATTATAGGGTCTCCCATACAGGATTTCAAAAGGACTTAACCCTTCCTTTGCTCTTGGCCTTGTTCGTATACGCAAGAGGGCCAAAGGCAAAGATTGAGGCCAAGCTAAGTTCACCTCCTGCCTCAGTTTTACAATTTGTTGTTTAATTAGATGATTCATTTTTTCTACCTGGCCACTGGATTGAGGACAGTAAGGGGTATGTAGCTGCCAGTCTATTTCCAAGTGCTGACTGACTTGCTGTATAACTTTTGAAATAAAATATGGCCCTCTATCAGAGAATATGACAGCTGGAACTCCAAACCTTGGTGTTATTTCTTGTGCTAATGTTCTAGTTACCTCCTGCTGTTCTGGTAGGGAATGCTTCTGGCCAACCTGAAAAGGTATCAATCAGTACCAACAAATATCGGTACCCCCCTTTTCTTGGGAGTTCCGAAAAATCAATTTGCCATTGTTGCCCAGGTCCTTTTCCTTTCCCAATCTGACCTATTTCTGGCTTGGGTGTATTCTTGGGATTAGTCCGGAGGCAAAGATCACATTGCTGTGTCTTATGGTAGTATACAAATTTCTAGCTATTATTTTCTGATCAAATGTTTATATAGTGCTTCTGCTCCCCAATGTCCCTTTCTGTGCTCTTCCTTTACTAAAGACCAAACTAAATAGGAGAGAACAATAAGTTTTCCTTGTGGGGTGTGAGCCCACCCTTCCTTATCATATGATCCTTCTAAATCTATAAGAAGTTTCCGGTCTTCCTTAGCATACTCTGGCTTACCTTCCAAAGAGACCTGCCCATCGGGGACTAGGGCACTTTCTGTTTTTACCTTTTGCTTAGCTGCCAATTTTGCCTCTCTGTCCGCCAACTCGTTCGCTTTTTCCAATTCTGAGCTTACTTTCTGGTGTGCCTTGATATGCATGATTGCCACCTTCTTAGGAAGTTGCTGCTTCCGATAATTTCAAGATCTCGTTTGCATGTTTGATATGTTTGCCTTGAGAGTTCAAGAGTCCTCTTTCTTTCCAAATTGCTCCGTGCGCATGCACGACCCTAAAAGCATACTTAGAGTCCATATAAAAGTTCACAGTTTTACCTTGAGCTAGTTCCAGATCACAAGCAAGGGTGATTATTTCTGCCTTTTGTGCGGAAGTACTTCTAGGCAGAGGTCCAGATTCCATCACTTCGTGGCTAGTCGTTATAGCATAACCAGCATGCCTTTCACTGCTCAGGATATAGCTGCTTCAGTCCGTAAAGCAGTCCTCAGTGTTTTCCATAGAATTGTCCTTTAGATTGGGTCAGCTGGAGTATGTTGCTTCGATGGTTTCCAGGCAACCGTGATGAACTGGTTCTCCGATGTTACCACTGAGGAAAGAAGCTGGGTTGACAATGTTAGTGACGATGATTTCTACCTCATTCTGTTCCACCATTATAGCCTGATATTTAAGAAATCTTTGTGGGGAAAACCAATGTCCCCCTTTTGCTTCCAAAACTGTAGACACCGTGTGGGATACTAGCACAGTCATTTTCTGACCCGTGGTAAATTTCCGGGCCTCCTGTATGTTCAGTACCACCGCTGCAACTGCCCATAGGCATCCAGGCCACTTCTCGTCGGTACGGGCCAAGACCCAAGGCTATTCTCTGCTCCTCGTGCGAGAATAGAAAAAATGGTTTATTCACATCTGGGAGTCCTAAAGCAGGGGCTGACATCAAAGCCTTACCAAGTTCTTCAAAGGCTTGCATAGCTTCTTTATTCCATTGTAGGTGTTTCTGTTCTGTGAGGTCCAGGTTATGCACATCTCCTTTATTCTGGTAGCGATCAAAATATTATCCACGTATTGTAGCATCTGTCCTTCGTCAGACAGGGCTTCTCAAGATTCAAGATCTTTAGCAAGTTGATTTCCAAATATTGTCAGGCTGTTCTTAAATCCTTGTGGCAACACCATCCATGTGAGCTGGGTTTTACGTAAATATTGTCTGGCTGGCTTCATGGAGAAGGAGGCAAAAAAAAGGCATCCTTTAAATCTAAAACAGTAAATCAAATCAGGGTTAATACAGTCAGAATGGTGCATGGGTTTGCTACCACTGGGTAAAGATCCTCTGTTATTTTGTTTATAACCCGATTTGCAGGAATTTCTCTATCACCAGCTGAATTCCCTCCCTTTTCAAAGGGTATTGTTTTATCCTTACCGGTTTTTGTCCTTCTTTGATTTTTACCTCGACAGGTGGAGCAATTTTGGCCCTTCCAGGTACATCAGTAGCCCATACCCCAGGATACACTTGGTTCACGACTTCTCCATTAATCTTGCCCTCTGTGGGAATAGTTGCTAAAAGCAACCTCATTATTTGCACATATTGCTGATCATTTACCTCCAGAGTAATTTCTCCTTTTTCAAATCTGCACCCATTTGTTCCAACAGATTTCTCCCCAAAAGAGGTTTCAGGGAATTGGGCATATATAAAAATTTATGACTGCCCACTTGTTTATCCAATTTGTATTTCAGAGGTTCACAAAATATGCTTTTTCACTTTGGCCAGTGGCTCCCTTTACCTACTATGTAATTGTTACTTATTGGCAATCTACCAAAAATTCCACTTGTTTTTGTTCTTTCCCTAGCTTTATTATAACTAATGGATTCGCTAGGTTCCCCAGGTTCCCGTCCCGTCAGTCCTTTTCAAAACTTGCTACTGTCCAATTCTCTCTCTGCCTACTTCCTCTGTACCTTCCCTGACATTCGTTTTCCCACTGTATGTTGATCTCTCTCTAAAGGCTTTCAAAGCCTTCCAACTTGTTTAGTTCCCTACTGTTATCCTTTCGACAACCTTACTCTTCTCTCTTACTAAATAAATAAAGCTTCATCTAACAACATTTCCAAATTTCTACTTCCTATTGCTCTCAGTTTCTGTAACTTCATCTGCTGAATGACCTGTAAATAATGACACTAACTGCTGTATCCCTACTTCTGAAACCGTGTCAAGAGGTGTATGTTTTCTCATGGTATCTCGCAACTTATTTAGGAGTTCTGTGGGGGTTTCTTTTGGCCCTTGCCTGATACTGTACAAGGCTGAGCAATTAATCGTTTGCAGGATGGCTCGTTCCATCCCTTTCACAACCCAGTCTCTATATTGGTTTAATAATCCCATGTGCGGTCCCCTATTTGGATCCCAATGGGGATCCTGTAAAGGGAAGTAGTTTTTCACATCTCTTCCTGCATCGCCAATCTGGTTAATAGCCAAATCTTGGGTTGTTTTCAATATTAGCTGGTTTTCAGTTTATGTCATACGTTCCAATAACAATTGTATGTCGTTCCAATTGGGGTTATGTTGTTTGATCAAAAACTGGAAATGTCTGGTGACCCCCACAGAATTGCTCCGATAATTCTTGGTTACTGTTTTCTGTGTTTCAAGATCAAATGAAGAGAAAGGTACCCTTATTAAGACTGACTCTCCCTCTGGGCCACTGCCCCTCTGAGGGGAGCTTGCAATGTTTCCTTGCTTCGGGTGTGAGAGGATACAGGGCTACCCTGAGAGGTATCCGACTGCCCCCACCATGGTCCCATCCTCCCTGATGCTCCGCGTTCCTCCCCCACCTTCGCCGCTTCTAGCAGTGGTTTCTCTATTTTTTTTTCTTTTTTCTTCTTGCTGCAGTTTAGACACAAGGCAAGGCCACGTGGACGGAGGAGGTTGAGCTTGTCTTACAGCTTGGCATAGGGCTGAAATTTATGTTCAAGCTGTACAGCCCAGGCCTGGGATATTTCACTTTCTTCTTTTTTTTCTGTGTGTGTTTTTTTTGTTTTTCCACTTAATTCCAGTCATAGTACACTTTATATGCAATTCCAATTAGCTCAGCAATAGTTACATTCCTCAGTCCCATTTACCTTTTGCAATTTCTTACAAATGCCAGAAAAACAGCATATTAAACATAAGTCCATTACTTCCATTTTCCTAGATCCAATTCAGTTCATATTCTAGCCACTTTTAAACCACTTTTAAATACAACCTCTCCCAAGCTCACATCCATCATAACATTTAGTTTGTTGTTTTTTCCATATCTCTGACTAGCACATAAATTCACTACGAATCAGAGTTTAATAACTTAAATCCTTTTCTGGTCTCAAAATTATTAGATAACAATAAGAGCAAATTAACTTCAGTACTGTACTTCATCCTATTTTTCCCAAGTTCTGCAGAACAACATTAATTGCCACTAGTTGCTATAATCCCACATTCAAGCCACAAGTGAATACAATATTGTTTCAAACTTTCTTTTATCAGGATTGCCCCAATTACTCTAATGTGTAAGGATGCATCCTAAGGGGAGGAAAATGGTATTTTAATATTTTAACGGAACCGGTTCCCATTTTGTTATTAAGTCCCTGGTTTCGG
Source organism: Caloenas nicobarica (assembly GCF_036013445.1). NCBI lineage: Eukaryota > Metazoa > Chordata > Aves > Columbiformes > Columbidae > Caloenas > Caloenas nicobarica. Next base: position 1,098,434 of record NW_027017721.1, read on the forward strand.
AGGGTGAAAAACATATCTGCATATACTTTCTTACACCGCGCACACTGTAACTTAACTCTTGCCACATAACTTAAATCGAGGTGTTTAAAGCTCGTCTTCCACTTTATACAGATCACAGGCTAAAGTGTACCACCATACATTTAAACAGTAATTACTGTAATTAGCACACACACACACACTCACACAGACACACAGACACTTTCAACAGCTGGCTCATTTTACGACAGATAGCTATCTCAGATATTGCTTAGAATGGAATGCATGGAATGCCCGGGCACTTACAAGAAATAACAAACAGCTACAAAATGACTATTACTTCTCAGCAGCTGCAAAACTGATTCTGCATTACCCTTCTCCTCTTTGCTAAAATCATTAGCAGAGGTCCGTCCTGGCTCCTGAAACCGGGATGCAGAATCTCAGGGTTGCTCAATCCACTCCCAGGATCGCTAGCAGACAACTCTTGGACAGCAAACACCCACCATATCCCGGGTACACCACTGCGGAAACCTTGGCCACGCGTAAGGCATCCCACTACGACTTACTGGCTCCCTGCGTTAAAATGCAATTGCAATTTATTGCAACATACCTTACCTGCTGTAAAGCCAGAGGTCTCAGTCTACTCCTGCAATGACCAGCTGGGAGCGGAGGTCTTCTGAAAGAAAAGCTTTGGGGTGCGCCAAAGTCATACGTTCTCAGCTGTTCATGCAGCCAGGCAGAACTCCCTCCTGGCTGGCTCGCCAAATGACATGCGGAAAGTGACCTTACAACCTGTAAGATTGTAAAGCAGGTATGTTTATTTCAGCGCTGGACACACGGGGAAATAATTTTCACCAAAGACGTGTGCAAATTTCCAGTAACTGTGAGCTTAGTTAAATACTGTAAAGTGTTACATATTCATGAAAGTTCTAGGAATGCCTATACATATTCATAACCTGTCCCTGAGAAGGCGGTTCTTATTACAATGAGTTCTGGGAACTCATTTCCGTAGTCTCCACCCTTGGCCCCTCCTAGTTGCGCCTGCGCAGTGATCGTGGATCGGGGTCATCTTCTCTGTACATGTTCACCTCTGGCCTGGTGTGATGAGTTGGCTGGGACTCAGACTGCTGAGCTGGCATATCTCCTGCCCTGTGTCCAAGTTTTGGTTATCTAATCCACCCAAGGATGCACCAAGGATGCATCCAAGATCTTGTCTCCCTGCAAGGCCTGTAAAGTCGTCAATAAACTTTTGTTTCTCATATACAAAGCTAAGCAAAACTAGGCAATTGTAATGTGGGATAAGGATTCTAAGCGTTGTGGGTTAAGGGTTTGATCTCTAAGCATTAGCTACTTAAGTGTTAGTTCTTTAAGTATTGATTAGTCAAGTGATAACTAGTTAATTCCTTCTATCAGCTTACTCCCCTATTTTGTAGGTACAGGGACTGATTCGGAGCCAGCACCCCAAAGGCTTCCTCCAAAGGGCTGCACATATGCGGCTGTGTCACCCCCATGTCACAATGCCAGCACCCGGCAACGCAGCGGTCACCAGGCCCCACGCAGGATCCAGAGGAGCAGCCTCCCGTGTCCACTGCCAGAGCTGGCCCGGGGGCAGCCCCAGCACATCTCACAGGAAGCACTTGACGAGCTGCTGGAATCACAGGCCAGGGGCTGAGGGAAGAAAACCTTGCATGAGGCTGCTGGAGGTTCTCCGCTGCAAGACAATCTGCTGGCAGGGCCACCTTCCAAGCTCGGCTCATGGATGCAAATCCTTTTCAACTGGATAGCAGTGGCAAGACCAAGGCAATTCCTTCTTGAGGAGCACTGCAGAGCTCACCATCCTCATCTCCTACAGAGCAACGCTCAGGAGCCGTAAGAGATAGGATGTCGAGGGCTTGCAAGGGCTTGCAAGGGCTTGCAGTGCTTTGGAACACCCACTGGTGTCCTACACAGGGACAGCAAGGATTCTTGCCCACAAGGTCCATCAGCTCAGAGGCACTTGGGCACTCTGGCAAGTCCGCCAGATAGCTCCAGCTCAAGGGAGGATAGGGCTTGGGCAGCTCCTGGGAAGCATGAGCAGCCTGTGGGACAAGGAGCCAGGTCTGGCTCACATGCTCAGGGAACAGCCCGTGGCCAGCCCTGGGCTCAGCAAGGAATTCTTTCCCCCGGGGCACATTGGCACTGGTCCCCGGAGGCTTTTTGCCTTCCTCTGCACTTCTCAGCACGGCCCCTTGCCACCGTTTCTTTAGGCCATTTGGCCTGGGAGCCTTCTGCTCATGCTCCACCATGCTGGCAGCCGCAGCTGCCACTTCTCAGCTCTCCCTGCGGGCAATACAAGCGCCTGGCAGGGACCAGAGCGCTTCTCATGCATCCCTGCCCAAGAAGCACAGCAGCCAAACAAGTTGTGGAAGGCAAAAAGTCTGCTCATCATCGCTACGTGTCACGCTTTGGAAAAGATGCCACGGGACCACTCACCTCTTCTTCTTCTTCTTCTTCTTCTTCTTCTTCTTCTTCCTCCTCTTTTGTGCATGGTCAGTCCCACAACTCCTTGTCAAGGTTCTCCCTCTGCAGGAACCGCGGACAGCTTGGCCTCTATTCCTGCTGCTGCTCTCTGCAGCTCTAGGACTTGCCTTTGCCAGCCTGCAAGGGATCTTTTCTCAGGCTAAACTGAAGAATGCCTCAGCCTACTCCTGGCTACACTTGGGCTTGAGCTAATGCTTGTGAGCCTGGGTTCTGAAACAGAGTCACAAAGGGAAAAAAAATGACACGAAGAAACATAACATGAAATTACATCAAATCAATAAAATTAATAAATTAACAACAAAATTAAATAAAATTCATTGTGTTCTGTGTCCTTGACATTGATTTTGGAACTGAAACCCCTCTGTCCTTTCAGGCAAACAGTCTCTTTGATAATGGACTGGCGGACAGGAGAGGAGAGGAGAGGAGAGGAGAGGAGAGGAGAGGAGAGGAGAGGAGAGGAGAGGAGAGGAGAGGAGAGGAGGGGAGAGGAGAGGAGAGCAGTTCTGCTCTGTCAGGCCTGCAGTTCTGCGTGACGAGCCCTGAGCGAGCCCTGAGGCCTCCATACATGATACCACAGGCAGTATTGGTACTGGAAGTAAGGCTGCACTGGCAACAAATCCACACTGTCTTTTTGCAAAAAAGGGACACTATGAGGTTGCTTACTCCCCTCTTTTGTAGCTACAGGGACTGATTTGGAGCCAGCACCCCAAAGGCTTCCTCCAAAGGGCTGCACATGTGTGGCTGTGTCACCCCCATGTCACAATGCCAGCACCCGGCAACGCAGCGGTCACCAGGCCCCACGCAGGATCCAGAGGAGCAGCCTCCCATGTCCACTGCCAGAGCTGGCCCGGGGGCAGCCCCAACACAGCTGACAGGAAGCACTTGAGGAGCTGCTGCAATCACAGGCCAGGGGCTGAGGGAAGAAAACCTTGCATGAGGCTGCTGGAGGTTCTCCGCTGCAAGACAATCTGCTGGCAGGGCCACCTTCCAAGCTCGGCTCATGGATGCAAATCCTTTTCAACTGGATAGCAGTGGCAAGGCCAAGGCAATTCCTTCTTGAGGAGCACTGCAGAGCTCACCATCCTCATCTCCTACAGGGCAACGCTCAGGAGCCGTAAGAGATAGGATGTCGAGCGCTTGCAAGGGCTTGCAGTGCTTTGGAACACCCACTGGTGTCCTACACAGGGACAGCAAGGATTCTTGCCCACAAGGTCTATCAGCTCAGAGGCACTTGGGCACTCTGGCAAGTCCGCGACATAGCTCCAGCTCAAGGGAGGATAGGGCTTGGGCAGCTCCTGGCAAGCATGAGCAGCCTGTGGGACAAGGAGCCAGGTCTGGCTCACATGCTCAGGGAACAGCCCATGGCCAGCACTGGGCTCAGCAAGGAACTTTTTCCCCCGGGGCACATTGGCACTGGTCCCCGGAGGCTTTTTGCCTTCCTCTGCACTTCTCAGCACGGCCCCTTGCCACCGTTTCTTTGGGCCAATTGGCCTGGGAGCCTGCTGCTCATGCTCCACCATGCTGGAAGCCGCAGCTGCCACTTCTCAGCTCTCCCTGCGGGCAATACAACCGCCTGGCAGGGACCAGAGCGCTTCTCATGCATCCCTGGCCAAGAAGCACAGCAGCCAAACAAGTTGTGGAAGGAAAAGATGTCTGCTCGTCATCGCTACGCGTCACGCTTTGGAAAAGATGCCACGGGACCACTCACCTCTTCTTCTTCTTCTTCTTCTTCCTCCTCTTTTGTGCATGGTCAGTCCCACAACTCCTTGTCAAGGTTCTCCCTCTGCAGGAACCGCGGACAGCTTGGCCTCTATTCCTGCTGCTGCTCTCTGCAGCTCTGGGACTTGCCTTTGCCAGCCTGCAAGGGATGTTTTCTCATGCTAAACTGAAGAATGCCTCAGCCTACTCCTGGCTACACTTGGGCTTGAGCTAATGCTTGTGAGCCTGGGTTCTGAAACAGAGTCACAAAGGGAAAAAAAATGACACGAAGAAACATAACATGAAATAACAACAAATCAAGAAAATTAATAAATTAACAACAAAATCAAATAAAATTCATTGTGTTCTGTGTCCTTGAAACTGATTCTGGAACTGAAATCCCTCTGTCCTTTCAGGCAAACAGTCTCTTTGATAATGGACTGGCGGACAGGAGAGGAGAGGAGAAGAGAGGAGAGGAGAGGAGAGGAGAGCAGTTCTGCTCTGTCAGGCCTGCAGTTCTGCGTGACAAGCCCTGAGCGAGCCCTGAGGCCTCCATACATGATACCACAGGCGGTATTGCTACTGGAAGGAAGGCTGCACTGGCAACAAATCCACACTGTCTTTTTGCAAAAAAGGGACACTCTTAGGTTGCTTACTCCCCTAGTTTGTAGCTACAGGGACTGATTCGGAGCCAGCACCCCAAAGGCTTCCTCCAAAGGGCTGCACATATGCGGCTGTGTCACCCCCATGTCACAATGCCAGCACCAGGCAACGCAGTGGTCACCAGGCCCCACGCAGGATCCAGAGGAGCAGCCTCCTGTGTCCACTGCCAGAGCTGGCCCGGGGGCAGCCCCAGCACATCTGACAGGAAGCACTTGAGGAGCTGCTGCAATCACAGGCCAGGGGCTGAGGGAAGAAAACCTTGCATGAGGCTGCTGGAGGTTCTCCGCTGCAAGACAATCTGCTGGCAGGGCCACCTTCCAAGCTCGGCCCAGGGATGCAAATCCTTTTCAGCTGGATAGCAGTGGCAAGACCAAGGCAATTCCTTCTTGAGGAGCACTGCAGAGCTCACTGCGGGGAAGAACCCCACCAGGGATTCAGACCTGAGAAGGCGGAGGAAGAAATGCAGCCGACTCAGTATGAGTGATAAAGCATACTTCAATTTATTAATAAGTTGCACACACTTATATAGTCCCTTAGATAATTATGCCTACTAGTCATTCAATAATTGGAGAGAATACCTAAGTAGCCCAACCCCCCTTGCGGTTTCTCTGGTATGCAAGCTCCTCTTCTTCCCAGAGCTAGTCCCTCAAGGTTGTTTACTGAAACTCCTCTTTGCCTGTAAATAACCCAGATTACCCTCGGTCAGTACTTTTCCATCAGCAGTTTCTGACTCTTGCTCACCGAGGCCTACCAAGGCCTACTCATGCTGACTAGAACAAGCTTTCCTGATACAGCAGATCACTGGACCCATGCCCCTTTTCCCGTAGCCATTCCCCAACAATTCCCCCTTTTTCTTTTTGGGCTAATAATACATCTTTGCGAAAAACAGATTCGATAACTTTGACACACATATTGCGGATACAAGATAAACAACAGATTCTAATACTTAATATAATAACGATAAAGATAAAACCGACCAACATTGGCCTTAAAAAGCTCAGTAACCAGCTTGGAAATCTTAGCGAAGCCCACCATGCTCTAAAAGGATCGTCCTCTACTTGTAACTTCTCCACGTGATCCCGCAACTGCTTTAGTTGTGACTGAATGGACTTGCTGTGATCAGAGATATTAAAGCAACGCATACCGTCAAACTCTTCACACCCATGTCCTTGAGCTACGCAGCTGTCTAAATAATTCCCCCAAGCGCGATTGCTTAACATCTTTGATCTGCGCATCTTCAATTCTCTGCAAAACGCCTGCCACATACAGAGAATCAGTCACCACATTAACAGCCTCATCCTTCCAAGTCCCCATAGCCCATACCACGGCAGCAAGTTCAAGGGTCTGCAGCGAATCCTCTGGAATTGCCTCCAGCAAGTGGTGGTGCCACTCACCGTTGACGTTCCAAGTAATGGCAGCCCTTCTAGATTTCTTGCCTGCATCAGTAAACACCGTCTGGGCCTTCTCAAGGGGCGACTCACTCCGGAGAGGCTTTTGCATCCACGATGGTTAAATCTGCCCCACTGTCCAACAACATAGACAGTAATAAAAATTGGCCCCGACATTCCAGTCGCACGGTTGTATTCGGTCGTCGATTCATGGGCATTGTCAGCAATGCTGCAGGTCCTGTAGATCCAAAACCCTGATCACCTCGCTCCTTCCGAGACGCAGATTTCATGTCTCTAGTCAACTGCATTAGCGGTATCAATTGCGCAATTCTGCTGCCTCAAGGAATATGGATAGGTGGAAACAATGTCTGAATCATGATCTGTATGACACCCGTATAGTCTGCATCGATAAGTCCTGGAATAATTGTCAGTCCCTTCATGCTGCTTGAAGACCGCCCTATCAGTAATGCACCCTGTGGTTGACCGTTGATCACTAAGGGTGCTCTTACTGTTGTAGCTACACGGCGCGGTTTGGAGTCCATTAAAGTTATTTCTACTGCGGTTGCCAAGTCCAATCCGAGGCTCCCTCTCGTGGCTGGCTGGAGGACACCTGCAGGTTGCGTGGCGCTGGTACTGGTTCCTCCCGACTCGCTGTTTGTTGCTCCGATGTCGCGACTGCAGGAGCTGCCATTTTTATCGGGGCGCGGCGGCTCGACGCGCTCATTCTCCCGTTTCCTGAGTAACATGCTTCTGAGCTGTGGTTGGTCGACCTGCAGTTCTCGCACCACACTCGAGTCACTCTGCAGTCTCGACGGATATGACCCTCCTGTCCGCATCTGAAGCACTTATTACTTCTTCTCCCCTCAGTACTGCGAGGCCGGCTTCCAGCTTCCACAGCACCAGCACGGAGCGGAGCTAACGCAGCAAAGGCTTGTTCTTGAAACTGCGACTGGGCTGCTAGAGCTTGTTGCTGGGCCTGCAGGAGGTCTTTCCCTAACCTATCCATAGCTTCCACCAACATAGCCTGAGGCCCTACCGGAACCCTGCTCATTCGATCTAACATCAACTCAATCGTAGCGTCTGCTGGCAACGTTATTAGAATAGACCGAGTCGCCTGATTCGCATTCTGAACTGCACACTGCCTCAACAACGCTGCCCTCATCCACTCAGGCACATCCGCCTGCTCTATGGCCGCGGTAACTCTGTCTATAAATTGTGCGAAAGGCTCCTCTCTACCTTGCTTTATAGACATATAGGAAGGCGCTGGCTGTGCCGTCTTAACCTGTTCCACCGCTAGCCTCGCCGTTCACATTGCCTCAATACACCTATCTGGCCCCATCTGTAATTGGGCCCGTACTTCCAGAAATGGTCCCGTACCCATCAACTGCTCTACTGTAACGCCGTTCAACGGGTCATCGGGCCCCCTTCTTTGCTGCACTGATGCCTCGCAAAACCGCTGCCAGTGCGCCTGCCACAACAACAACTGCGACTGCGTCATAATCATCCTCATGATCACCTTAAGGTCCTCCGGGACCAACACCGTACTGCCAAACACATAATTCAACATTTGCTTGGTCGGTTCACCATGCAAACCAGATTCCGATACCGTACTCCTGAGCTGAGATAACAACTTCCAGCTAATTGGATTGTAGTCTGCTTGCATGTCCCCATGCTGATCCCTTTGAAACATCGCTGGAAACGCTAGAGGAGTAAAATCTCCTTCTTCTGCTGCATCCTCCATGATCCTTCTCCAGTTAAGCAACGTAGGACAACTACCCCGGTTTGATTTGCCCGTTTCTACCTTTTTCTCTGGCTCCCTTGATTCGTCCACCCTACGACTATCTCCCTGCTCTCTTGTTTCCGCTTGTCGCTCTGACCTCCCTTTTTCTGCAACCTTAACTGTTTGCCAGCAAGGTGGATTAGGAACCCGACAATTACTAAACAACAAGTCATTCGTCTGCGGTGGTGGTGCAGACCCCTCCGAAAAGGACGATATTCCAGCATCTAGTGGCGGAGCAGACGGCTCCATCCGACCTAACTTCTGAGACGCAACCGCCGCCAAATTTTTCTCGACCTTATGCCTCTTAATATTATTTATAACCTCACGCCACGGTTTCATTAACTTCTTCGCTGTTTTGTCCTCATCTATCACCATATCCCACAACACATCTCCTAATTTTCTCCACTCCGCTTCTTCAAATAACGACTCCGAATCCTGAAAACACCCCTTAGCTTTCCCTGTTGCTACTAGACCAGCTAGCTGTTTAACGCAACTATGATCCACCCCCCGCTTTTCTAAAAAGCTTTGCAATAAATCTAGGGCTACTTCTAAATCCATGCTACCGTTATTTATAGCCGAGCACGGTACCTCCTCCTGCGCTTTAAAGACCTCCTTGCAGCCCTCCTGTAGCCCAGTAACGGCGAACTTCACTCGGTTCAGGCGTCAGAGACGATACACCGCAGCACAGTGTTCGATCGCTCTTGCCCGCCGGTCGCTGCTCCCGGTGCCGTTCCTTTCCCTATCCGCCACTCAGGTCCCTTGTTCGGGCGCCAATTGCGGGGAAGAACCCCACCAGGGATTCAGACCTGAGAAGGCGGAGGAAGAAATGCAGCCGACTCAGTATGAGTGATAAAGCATACTTCAATTTATTAATAAGTTGCACACACTTATATAGTCCCTTAGATAATTATGCCTACTAGTCATTCAATAATTGGAGAGAATACCTAAGTAGCCCAACCCCCCTTGCGGTTTCTCTGGTATGCAAGCTCCTCTTCTTCCCAGAGCTAGTCCCTCAAGGTCGTTTACTGAAACTCCTCTTTGCCTGTAAATAACCCAGATTACCCTCGGTCAGTACTTTTCCATCAGCAGTTTCTGACTCTTGCTCACCGAGGCCTACCAAGGCCTACTCATGCTGACTAGAACAAGCTTTCCTGATACAGCAGATCACTGGACCCATGCCCCTTTTCCCGTAGCCATTCCCCAACAGCTCACCATCCTCATCTCCTACAGAGCAACACTCAGGAGCGGTAAGAGACAGGATGTCGAGGGCTTGCAAGGGCTTGCAAGGGCTTGCAGTGCTTAGGAACACCCACTGGTGTCCTACACAGGGACAGCAAGGATTCTTGCCCACAAGCTCCATCAGCTCAGAGGCACTTGGGCACTCTGGCAAGTCCGCCAGATAGCTCCAGGTCAAGGGAGGATAGGGCTTGGGCAGCTCCTGGGAAGCATGAGCAGCCTGTGGGACAAGGAGCCAGGTCTGCCTCACATGCTCAGGGAACAGCCCGTGGCCAGCAATGGGCTCAGCAAGGAACTTTTCCCCCGGGGCACATTGGCACTGGTCCCTGGAGGATTTTTGCCTTCCTCTGCACTTCTCAGCACGGCCCCTTGCCACCGTTTCTTTGGGCCATTTGGCCTGGGAGCCTGCTGCTCATGCTCCACCATGCTGGAAGCCGCAGCTGCCACTTCTCAGCTCTCCCTGCGGGCAATACAAGCGCCTGGCAGGGACCAGAGCGCTTCTCCTGCATCCCTGCCCAAGAAGCACAGCAGCCAAACAAGTTGTGGAAGGCAAAAAGTCTGCTCGTCATCGCTACGTGTCACGCTTTGGAAAAGATGCCACGGGACCACTCACCTCTTCTTCTTCTTCTTCTTCTTCCTCCTCTTTTGTGCATGGTCGGTCCCACAACTCCTTGTCAAGGTTCTCCCTCTGCAGGAACCGCGGACAGCTTGGCCTCTATTCCTGCTGCTGCTCTCTGCAGCTCTGGGACTTGCCTTTGCCAGCCTGCAAGGGATGTTTTCTCATGCTAAACTGAAGAATGCCTCAGCCTACTCCTGGCTACACTTGGGCTTGAGTTAATGCTTGTGAGCCTGGGTTCTGAAACAGAGTCACAAAGGGAAAAAAAAAGACACGAAGAAACACAACATGAAATAACATCAAATCAAGAAAATTAATAAATTAACAACAAAAGAAAATAAAATTCATTGTGTTCTGTGTCCTTGACATTGATTTTGGAACTGAAAACCCTCTGTCCTTTCAGGCAAACAGTCTCTTTGATAATGGACTGCCGGACAAGAGAGGAGAGGAGAGGAGAGGAGAGGAGAGGAGAGGAGAGGAGAGGAGAGGAGAGGAGAGGAGAGGAGAGGAGAGGAGAGCAGTTCTGCTCTGTCAGGCCTGCAGTTCTGCGTGACAAGCCCTGAGCAAGCCCTGAGGCCTCCATACATCATACCACAGGCAGTATTGCTACTGGAAGGAAGGCTGCACTGGCAACAAATCCACACTGTCTTTTTGCAAAAAAGGGACACTCTTAGGTTGCTTACTCCCCTAGTTTGTAGCTACAGGGACTGATTCGGAGCCAGCACCCCAAAGGCTTCCTCCAAAGGGCTGCACATATGCGGCTGTGTCACCCCCATGGCACAATGCCAGCACCCAGCAACGCAGTGGTCACCAGGCCCCACGCAGGATCCAGAGGAGCAGCCTCCTGTGTCCACTGCCAGAGCTGGCCCGGGGGCAGCCCCAACACATCTCACAGGAAGCACTTGAGGAGCTGCTGGAATCACAGGCCAGGGCCTGAGGGAAGAAAACCTTGCATGAGGCTGCTGGAGGTTCTCCGCTGCAAGACAATCTGCTGGCAGGGCCACCTTCCAAGCTCGGCTCATGGATGCAAATCATTTTCAGCTGGATAGCAGTGGCAAGACCAAGGCAATTCCTTCTTGAGGAGCACTGCACAGCTCACCATCCTCATCTCCTACAGAGCAACGCTCAGGAGCCGTAAGAGATAGGATGTCGAGGGCTTGCAAGGGCTTGCAAGGGCTTGCAGTGCTTTGGAACACCCACTGGTGTCCTACACAGGGACAGCAAGGATTCTTGCCCACAAGGTCCATCAGCTCAGAGGCACTTGGGCACTCTGGCAAGTCCGCCAGATAGCTCCAGCTCAAGGGAGGATAGGGCTTGGGCAGCTCCTGGGAAGCATGAGCTGCCTGTGGGACAAGGAGCCAGGTCTGGCTCACATGCTCAGGGAACAGCCCATGGCCAGCACTGGGCTCAGCAAGGAATTTTTTCCCCCGGGGCACATTGGCACTGGTCCCCAGAGGCTTTTTGCCTTCCTCTGCACTTCTCAGCACGGCCCCTTGCCACCGTTTCTTTGGGCCATTTGGCCTGGGAGCCTGCTGCTCATGCTCCACCATGCTGGAAGCCGCAGCTGCCACTTCTCAGCTCTCCCTGCGGGCAATACAAGCGCCTGGCAGGGACCAGAGCGCTTCTCATGCATTCCTGGCCAAGAAGCACAGCAGCCAAACAAGTTGTGGAAGGCAAAAAGTCTGCTCGTCATCGCTACGTGTCATGCTTTGGAAAAGATGCCACGGGGACCACTCACCTCTTCTTCTTCTTCTTCTTCTTCCTCTTTTGTGCATGGTCAGTCCCACAACTCCTTGTCAAGGTTCTCCCTCTGCAGGAACCGCGGACAGCTTGGCCTCTATTCCTGCTGCTGCTCTCTGCAGCTCTGGGACTTGCCTTTGCCAGCCTGCAAGGGATGTTTTCTCATGCTAAACTGAAGAATGCATCAGGCTACTCCTGGCTACACTTGGGCTTGAGCTAATGCTTGTGAGCCTGGGTTTTGAAACAGAGTCACAAAGGGAAAAAAAATGACACGAAGAAACACAACATGAAATAACATCAAATCAAGAAAATTAATAAATTAACAACAAAAGAAAATAAAATTCATTGTGTTCTGTGTCCTTGACATTGATTTTGGAACTGAAAACCCTCTGTCCTTTCAGGCAAACAGTCTCTTTGCTAATGGACTGGCGGACAGGAGAGGAGAGGAGAGGAGAGGAGAGGAGAGGAGAGGAGAGGAGAGGAGAGGAGAGGAGAGGAGAGGAGAGCAGAGCAGAGCAGTTCTGCTCTGTCAGGCCTGCAGTTCTGCGTGACAAGCCCTGAGCGAGCCCTGAGGCCTCCATACATGATACCACAGGCAGTATTGCTACTGGAACTAAGGCTGCACTGGCAACAAATCCACACTCTCTTTTTGGAAAAAAGGGACACTCTTAGGTTGCCTACTCCCCTATTTTGTAGCTACAGGGACTGATTGGGAGCCAGCACCCCAAAGGCTTCCTCCAAAGGGCTGCACATATGCGGCTGTGTCACCCCCATGGCACAATGCCAGCACCCGGCAACGCAGCGGTCACCAGGCCCCACGCAGGATCCAGAGGAGCAGCCTCCCGTGTCCACTGCTAGAGCTGGCCCGGGGGCAGCCCCAGCACATCTGACAGGAAGCACTTGAGGAGCTGCTGCAATCACAGGCCAGGGGCTGAGGGAAGAAAACCTTGCATGAGGCTGCTGGAGGTTCTCCGCTGCAAGACAATCTGCTGGCAGGGCCACCTTCCAAGCTCGGCTCATGGATGCAAATCCTTTTCAACTGGATAGCAGTGGCAAGACCAAGGCAATTCCTTCTTGAGGAGCACTGCACAGCTCACCATCCTCATCTCCTACAGAGCAACGCTCAGGAGCCGTAAGAGATAGGATGTCGAGCGCTTGCAAGGGCTTGCAGTGCTTTGGAACACCCACTGGTGTCCTACACAGGGACAGCAAGGATTCTTGCCCACAAGGTCCATCAGCTCAGAGGCACTTGGGCACTCTGGCAAGTCTGTCAGATAGCTCCAGCTCAAGGGAGGATAGGGCTTGGGCAGCTCCTGGGAAGCATGAGCTGCCTGTGGGACAAGGAGCCAGGTCTGGCTCACATGCTCAGGGAACAGCCCATGGCCAGCACTGGGCTCAGCAAGCAATTTTTTCCCCCGGGGCACATTGGCACTGGTCCCCGGAGGCTTTTTGCCTTCCTCTGCACTTCTCAGCACGGCCCCTTGCCACCGTTTCTTTGGGCCAATTGGCCTGGGAGCCTGCTGCTCATGCTCCACCATGCTGGAAGCCGCAGCTGCCACTTCTCAGCTCTCCCTGTGGGCAATACAAGCGCCTGGCAGGGACCAGAGCGCTTCTCATGCATCCCTGCCCAAGAAGCACAGCAGCCAAACAAGTTGTGGAAGGCAAAAAGTCTGCTCGTCATCGCTACGTGTCACGCTTTGGAAAAGATGCCACGGGACCACTCACCTCTTCTTCTTCTTCTTCTTCCTCCTCTTTTGTGCATGGTCAGTCCCACAACTCCTTGTCAAGGTTCTCCCTCTGCAGGAACTGCGGACAGCTTGGCCTCTATTCCTGCTGCTGCTCTCTGCAGCTCTGGGACTTGCCTTTGCCAGCCTGCAAGGGATGTTTTCTCATGCTAAACTGAAGCTTGCATCAGGCTACTCCTGGCTACACTTGGGCTTGAGCTAATGCTTGTGAGCCTGGGTTCTGAAACAGAGTCACAAAAGGAAAAAAAATGACACGAAGAAACATAACATGAAATAACATCAAATCAAGAAAATTAAAAAATTAACAACAAAATCAAATAAAATTCATTGAGTTCTGTGTCCTTGACATTGATTTTGCAACTGAAACCCCTCTGTCCTTTCAGGCAAACAGTCTCTTTGATAATGGACTGGCGGACAGGAGAGGAGAGGAGAGGAGAGGAGAGGAGAGGAGAGGAGAGGAGAGGAGAGGAGAGGAGAGGAGAGGGGAGGAGAGGGGAGGAGAGGAGAGGAGAGCAGTTCTGCTCTGTCAGGCCTGCAGTTCTGCGTGACAAGCCCTGAGCGAGCCCTAGAACTCCATACATGATACCACAGGCAGTATTGCTACTGGAAGGAAGGCTGCACTGGCAACAAATCCACACTGTCTTTTTGCAAAAAAGGGACACTATTAGGTTGCTTAATCCCCTATTTTGTAGCTATAGGGACTGATTTGGAGCCAGCACCCCAAAGGCTTCCTCCAAAGGGCTGCACATATGCGGCTGTGTCACGTCCATGTCACAATGCCAGCACCCGGCAACGCAGCGGTCACCAGGCCCCACGCAGGATCCAGAGGAGCAGCCTCCCGTGTCCACTGCCAGAGCTGGCCCGGGGGCAGCCCCAACACATCTCACAGGAAGCACTTGAGGAGCTGCTGGAATCACAGGCCAGGGCCTGAGGGAAGAAAACCTTGCATGAGGCTGCTGGAGGTTCTCCGCTGCAAGACAATCTGCTGGCAGGGCCACCTTCCAAGCTCGGCTCAGGGATGCAAATCCTATTAAACTGGATAGCAGTGGCAAGACCAAGGCAATTCCTTCTTGAGGAGCACTGCAGAGCTCACCATCCTCATCTCCTACAGAGCAACGCTCAGGAGCCGTAAGAGATAGGATGTCGAGGGCTTGGAAGGGCTTGCAAGGGCTTGCAAGGGCTTGCAGTGCTTTGGAACACCCACTGGTGTCCTACACAGGGACAGCAAGGATTCTTGCCCACAAGGTCCATCAGCTCAGAGGCAGCTGGGCACTCTGGCAAGTCCGCCAGATAGCTCCAGCTCAAGGGAGGATAGGGCTTGGGCAGCTCCTGGGAAGCATGAGCAGCCTGTGGGACAAGGAGCCAGGTCTGGCTCACATGCTCAGGGAACAGCCCATGGCCAGCACTGGGCTCAGCAAGGAACTTTTTCCCCCGGGGCACATTGGCACTGGTCCCCAGAGGCTTTTTGCCTTCCTCTGCAGTTCTCAGCACGGCCCCTTGCCACCGTTTCTTTGGGCCATTTGGCCTGGGAGCCTGCTGCTCATGCTCCACCATGCTGGAAGCCGCAGCTGCCACTTCTCAGCTCTCCCTGCAGGCAATACAACCTCCTGGCAGGGACCAGAGCACTTCTCATGCATCTCTGGCCAAGAAGAACAGCAGCCAAACAAGTTGTGGAAGGCAAAAAGTCTGCTCGTCATCGCTACGTGTCACACTTTGGAAAAGATGCCACGGGACCACTCACCTCTTCTTCTTCTTCTTCTTCTTCCTCTTTTGTGCATGGTCAGTCCCACAACTCCTTGTCAAGGTTCTCCCTCTGCAGGAACCGCGGACAGCTTGGCCTCTATTCCTGCTGCTGCTCTCTGCAGCTCTGGGACTTGCCTTTGCCAGCCTGCAAGGGATGTTTTCTCATGCTAAAATGAAGAATGCATCAGCCTACTCCTGGCTACACCTGGGCTTGAGCTAATGCTTGTGAGCCTGGGTTCTGAAACAGAGTCACAAAGGGAAAAAAAATGACACGAAGAAACATAACATGAAATAACATCAAATCAAGAAAATTAATAAATTAACAACAAAATCAAATAAAATTCATTGTGTTCTGTGTCCTTGACATAGATTTTGGAACTGAAACCCCTCTGTCCTTTCAGGCAAACAGTCTCTTTGCTAATGGACTGGCGGACAGGAGAAGAGAGGAGAGGAGAGGAGGAGAAGAGAGGAGAGGAGAGGAGAGGAGAGCAGTTCTGCTCTGTCAGGCCTGCAGTTCTGCGTGACAAGCCCTGAGCGAGCCCTGAGGCCTCCATACATGATACCACAGGCAGTATTGCTACTGGAACTAAGGCTGCACTGGCAACAAATCCACACTGTCTTTTTGCAAAAAAGGGACACTCTTAGGTTACTTACTCCCCTATTTTGTAGCTACAGGGACTGATTTGGAGCCAGCACCCCAAAGGCTTCCTCCAAAGGGCTGCACATATGCGGCTGTGTCACCCCCATGGCACAATGCCAGCACCCGGCAACGCAGCGGTCACCAGGCCCCACGCAGGATCCAGAGGAGCAGCCTCCCGTGTCCACTGCCAGAGCTGGCCCGGGGGCAGCCCCAACACATCTCACAGGAAGCACTTGAGGAGCTGCTGGAATCACAGGCCAGGGCCTGAGGGAACAAAACCTTGCATGAGGCTGCTGGAGGTTCTCCGCTGCAAGACAATCTGCTGGCAGGGCCACCTTTCAAGCTCGGCTCAGGGATGCAAATCCTTTTAAACTGGATAGCAGTGGCAAGACCAAGCCAATTCCTTCTTGAGGAGCACTGCAGAGCTCACCATCCTCATCTCCTACAGAGCAACGCTCAGGAGCCCTAAGAGATAGGATGTCGAGGACTTACAAGGGCTTGCAAGGGCTTGCAAGGGCTTGCAGTGCTTTGGAACACCCACTGGTGTCCTACACAGGGACAGCAAGGATTCTTGCCCACAAGGTCCATCAGCTCAGAGGCACTTGGGCACTCTGGCAAGTTCGCCAGATAGCTCCAGCTCAAGGGAGGATAGGGCTTGGGCAGCTCCTGGGAAGCATGAGCTGCCTGTGGGACAAGGAGCCAGGTCTGGCTCACATGCTCAGGGAACAGCCCATGGCCAGCACTGGGCTCAGCAAGCAATTTTTTCCCCCGGGGCACATTGGCACTGGTCCCCGGAGGCTTTTTGCCTTCCTCTGCACTTCTCAGCACGGCCCCTTGCCACCGTTTCTTTGGGCCAATTGGCCTGGGAGCCGGCTGCTCATGCTCCACCATGCTGGAAGCCGCAGCTGCCACTTCTCAGCTCTCCCTGCGGGCAATCCAAGCGCCTGGCAGGGACCAGAGCGCTTCTCATGCATCCCTGCCCAAGAAGCACAGCAGCCAAACAAGTTGTGGAAGGCAAAAAGTCTGCTCGTCATCGCTACGTGTCACGCTTTGGAAAAGATGCCACGGGACCACTCACCTCTTCTTCTTCTTCTTCTTCTTCCTCTTTTGTGCATGGTCAGTCCCACAACTCCTTGTCAAGGTTCTCCCTCTGTAGGAACTGCGGACAGCTTGGCCTCTATTCCTGCTGCTGCTCTCTGCAGCTCTGGGACTTGCCTTTGTCAGCCTGCAAGGATTCTTTTCTCATGCTAAACTGAAGCTTGCATCAGGCTACTCCTGGCTACACTTGGGCTTGAGCTAATGCTTGTGAGCCTGGGTTCTGAAACAGAGTCACAAAGGGAAAAAAAATGACACGAAGAAACATAACATGAAATAACATCAAATCAAGAAAATCAATAAATTAACAACAAAAGAAAATAAAATTCATTGTGTTCTGTGTCCTTGACATTGATTTTGGAACTGAAACCCCTCTGTCCTTTCAGGCAAACAGTCTCTTTGATAATGCACTGGCGGACAGGAGAGGAGAGGAGAGGAGAGGAGAGGACAGGAGAGGAGAGGAGAGGAGAGGAGATGAGAGGAGAGCAGTTCTGCTCTGTCAGGCCTGCAGTTCTGCGTGACAAGCCCTGAGCGAGCCCTGAGGCCTCCATACATGATACCACAGGCAGTATTGCTCCTGGAAGTAAGGCTGCACTGGCAACAAATCCACACTGTCTTTTTGCAAAAAAGGGACACTCTTAGGTTGCCTACTCCCCTATTTTGTAGCTACAGGGACTGATTGGGAGCCAGCACCCCAAAGGCTTCCTCCAAAGGGCTGCACATATGCGGCTGTGTCACCCCCATGTCACAATGCCAGCACCCGGCAACGCAGCGGTCACCAGGCCCCACGCAGGATCCAGAGGAGCAGCCTCCCGTGTCCACTGCCAGAGCTGGCCCGGGGGCAGCCCCAACACATCTCACAGGAAGCACTTGAGGAGCTGCTGCAATCACAGACCAGGGCCTGAGGGAAGAAAACCTTGCATGAGGCTGCTGGAGGTTCTCCGCTGCAAGACAATCTGCTGGCAGGGCCACCTTCCAAGCTCGGCTCAGGGATGCAAATCCTATTAAACTGGATAGCAGTGGCAAGACCAAGGCAATTCCTTCTTGAGGAGCACTGCAGAGCTCACCATCCTCATCTCCTACAGAGCAACGCTCAGGAGCCGTAAGAGATAGGATGTCGAGGGCTTGCAAGGGCTTGCAAGGGCTTGCAAGGGCTTGCAGTGCTTTGGAACACCCACTGGTGTCCTACACAGGGACAGCAAGGATTCTTGCCCACAAGGTCCATCAGCTCAGAGGCACTTGGGCACTCTGGCAAGTCCGCCAGATAGCTCCAGCTCAAGGGAGGACAGGGCTTGGGCAGCTCCTGGGAAGCATGAGCTGCCTGTGGGACAAGGAGCCAGGTCTGGCTCACATGCTCAGGGAACAGCCCATGGCCAGCACTTGGCTCAGCAAGGAATTTTTTCCCCCGGGGCACATTGGCACTGGTCCCCAGAGGCTTTTTGCCTTCCTCTGCAGTTCTCAGCACGGCCCCTTGCCACCGTTTCTTTGGGACATTTGGCCTGGGAGCCTGCTGCTCATGCTCCACCATGCTGGAAGCCGCAGCTGCCACTTCTCAGCTCTCCCTGCGGGCAATCCAAGCGCCTGGCAGGGACCAGAGCGCTTCTCATGCATCCCTGCCCAAGAAGCACAGCAGCCAAACAAGTTGTGGAAGGCAAAAAGTCTGCTCGTCATCGCTACGTGTCACGCTTTGGAAAAGATGCCACGGGACCACTCACCTCTTCTTCTTCTTCTTCTTCCTCCTCTTTTGTGCATGGTCAGTCCCACAACTCCTTGTCAAGGTTCTCCCTCTGCAGGAACCGCGGACACCTTGGCCTCTATTCCTGCTGCTGCTCTCTGCAGCTCTGGGACTTGCCTTTGCCATCCTGCAAGGGACGTTTTCTCATGCTAAACTGAAGCTTGCATCAGGCTACTCCTGGCTACACTTGGGCTTGAGCTAATGCTTGTGAGCCTGGGTTCTGAAACAGAGTCACAAAGGGAAAAAAAATGACACGAAGAAACATAACATGAAATAACATCAAATCAAGAAAATTAATAAATTAACAACAAAATAAAATGAAATTCATTGTGTTCTGTGTCCTTGACATTGATTTTGGAACTGAAACCCCTCTGTCCTTTCAGGCAAACAGTCTCTTTGCTAATGGACTGGCGGACAGGAGAGGAGAGGAGAGGAGAGGAGAGGAGAGGAGAGCAGTTCTGCTCTGTCAGGCCTGCAGTTCTGCGTGACAAGCCCTGAGCGAGCCCTGAGGCCTCCATACATGATACCACAGGCAGTATTGCTACTGGAACTAAGGCTGCACTGGCAACAAATCCACACTGTCTTTTTGCAAAAAAGGGACACTCTTAGGTTGCCTACTCCCCTATTTTGTAGCTACAGGGACTGATTCGGAGCCAGCACCCCAAAGGCTTCCTCCAAAGGGCTGCACATATGCTGCTGCGTCACCCCCATGTCACAATGCCAGCACCTGGCAACGCAGCGGTCACCAGGCCCCACGCAGGATCCAGAGGAGCAGCCTCCCATGTCCAATGCCAGAGCTGGCCAGGGGGCAGCCCCAACACATCTCACAGGAAGCACTTGAGGAGCTGCTGCAATCACAGGCCAGGGCCTGAGGGAACAAAACCTTGCATGAGGCTGCTGGAGGTTCTCCGCTGCAAGACAATCTGCTGGCAGGGCCACCTTCCAAGCTCGGCTCATGGATGCAAATCCTTTTCAACTGGATAGCAGTGGCAAGACCAAGGCAATTCCTTCTTGAGGAGCACTGCAGAGCTCACCATCCTCATCTCCTACAGAGCAACGCTCAGGAGCCCTAAGAGATAGGATGTCGAGGGCTTGCAAGGCCTTGCAAGGGCTTGCAGTGCTTTGGAACACCCACTGGTGTCCTACACAGGGACAGCAAGGATTCTTGCCCACAAGGTCCATCAGCTCAGAGGCACTTGGGCACTCTGGCAAGTCCGCCAGATAGCTCCAGGTCAAGGGAGGATAGGGCTTGGGCAGCTCCTGGGAAGCATGAGCTGCCTGTGGGACAAGGAGCCAGGTCTGGCTCACATGCTCAGGGAACAGCCCATGGCCAGCACTGGGCTCAGCAAGCAATTTTTTCCCCCGGGGCACATTGGCACTGGTCCCCGGAGGCTTTTTGCCTTCCTCTGCACTTCTCAGCACGGCCCCTTGCCACCGTTTCTTTGGGCCATTTGGCCTGGGAGCCTGCTGCTCATGCTCCACCATGCTGGAAGCCGCAGCTGCCACTTCTCAGCTCTCCCTGCGGGCAATACAAGCGCCTGGCAGGGACCAGAGCGCTTCTCATGCATCCCTGCCCAAGAAGCACAGCAGCCAAACAAGTTGTGGAAGGCAAAAAGTCTGCTCGTCATCGCTACGTGTCACGCTTTGGAAAAGATGCCACGGGACCACTCACCTCTTCTTCTTCTTCTTCTTCTTCCTCTTTTGTGCATGGTCAGTCCCACAACTCCTTGTCAAGGTTCTCCCTCTGCAGGAACTGCAGACAGCTTGGCCTCTATTCCTGCTGCAGCTCTCTGCAGCTCTGGGACTTGCCTTTGCCAGCCCGCAAGAGACGTTTTCTCATGCTAAACTGAAGCTTGCATCAGGCTACTCCTGGCTACACTTGGGCTTGAGCTAATGCTTGTGAGCCTGGGTTCTGAAACAGAGTCACAAAGGGAAAAAAAATGACACGAAGAAACATAACATGAAATAACATCAAATCAAGAAAATTAAAAAATTAACAACAAAAGAAAATAAAATTCATTGTGTTCTGTGTCCTTGACATTGATTTTGGAACTGAAACCCCTCTGTCCTTTCAGGCAAACAGTCTCTTTGATAATGGACTGGCGGACAGGAGAGGAGAGGAGAGGAGAGGAGAGGAGAGGAGAGGAGAGCAGTTCTGCTCTGTCAGGCCTGCAGTTCTGCGTGACAAGCCGTGAGCGAGCCCTGAGGCCTCCATACATGATACCACAGGCAGTATTGCTACTGGAACGAAGGCTGCACTGGCAACAAATAAACACTGTCATTTTGCAAAAAAGGGACACTATTAGGTTGCCTACTCCCCTAGTTTGTAGCTACAGGGATTGATTGGGAGCCAGCACCCCAAAGGCTTCCTCCAAAGGGCTGTACATATGCGGCTGTGTCACCCCCATGTCACAATGCCAGCACCTGGCAACGCAGCGGTCACCAGGCCCCACGCAGGATCCAGAGGAGCAGCCTCCCATGTCCAATGCCAGAGCTGGCCAGGGGGCAGCCCCAACACATCTCACAGGAAGCACTTGAGGAGCTGCTGCAATCACAGGCCAGGGGCTGAGGGAAGAAAACCTTGCATGAGGCTGCTGGAGGTTCTCCGCTGCAAGACAATCTGCTGGCAGGGCCACCTTCCAAGCTCGGCTCATGGATGCAAATCCTTTTCAACTGGATAGCAGTGGCAAGACCAAGGCAATTCCTTCTTGAGGAGCACTGCAGAGCTCACCATCCTCATCTCCTACAGAGCAACGCTCAGGAGCCCTAAGAGATAGGATGTCGAGGGCTTGCAAGGCCTTGCAAGGGCTTGCAGTGCTTTGGAACACCCACTGGTGTCCTACACAGGGACAGCAAGGATTCTTGCCCACAAGGTCCATCAGCTCAGAGGCACTTGGGCACTCTGGCAAGTCCGCCAGATAGCTCCAGCTCAAGGGAGGATAGGGCTTGGGCAGCTCCTGGGAAGCATGAGCTGCCTGTGGGACAAGGAGCCAGGTCTGGCTCACATGCTCAGGGAACAGCCCATGGCCAGCACTGGGCTCAGCAAGCAATTTTTTCCCCCGGGGCACATTGGCACTGGTCCCCGGAGGCTTTTTGCCTTCCTCTGCACTTCTCAGCACGGCCCCTTGCCACCGTTTCTTTGGGCCATTTGGCCTGGGAGCCTGCTGCTCATGCTCCACCATGCTGGAAGCCGTAGCTGCCACTTCTCAGCTCTCCCTGCGGGCAATACAAGCGCCTGGCAGGGACCAGAGCGCTTCTCATGCATCCCTGCCCAAGAAGCACAGCAGCCAAACAAGTTGTGGAAGGCAAAAAGTCTGCTCGTCATCGCTACGTGTCACGCTTTGGAAAAGATGCCACGGGACCACTCACCTCTTCTTCTTCTTCTTCTTCTTCCTCTTTTGTGCATGGTCAGTCCCACAACTCCTTGTCAAGGTTCTCCCTCTGCAGGAACTGCAGACAGCTTGGCCTCTATTCCTGCTGCAGCTCTCTGCAGCTCTGGGACTTGCCTTTGCCAGCCCGCAAGAGACGTTTTCTCATGCTAAACTGAAGCTTGCATCAGGCTACTCCTGGCTACACTTGGGCTTGAGCTAATGCTTGTGAGCCTGGGTTCTGAAACAGAGTCACAAAGGGAAAAAAAATGACACGAAGAAACATAACATGAAATAACATCAAATCAAGAAAATTAAAAAATTAACAACAAAATCAAATAAAATTCATTGAGTTCTGTGTCCTTGACATTGATTTTGCAACTGAAACCCCTCTGTCCTTTCAGGCAAACAGTCTCTTTGATAATGGACTGGCGGACAGGAGAGGAGAGGAGAGGAGAGGAGAGGAGAGGAGAGGAGAGGAGAGGAGAGGAGAGGAGAGGAGAGCAGTTCTGCTCTGTCAGGCCTGCAGTTCTGCGTGACAAGCCCTGAGCGAGCCCTGAGGCCTCCATACATGATACCACAGGCAGTATTGCTACTGGAACGAAGGCTGCACTGGCAACAAATCCACACTGTCTCTTTGCAAAAAAGGGACACTCTTAGGTTGCCTACTCCACTAGTTTGTAGCTACAGGGACTGATTTGGAGCCAGCACCCCAAAGGCTTCCTCCAAAGGGCTGCACATATGCGGCTGTGTCACCCCCATGTCACAATGCCAGCACCCGGCAACGCAGCGGTCACCAGGCCCCACGCAGGATCCAGAGGAGCAGCCTCCCGTGTCCACTGCCAGAGCTGGCCCGGGGGCAGCCCCAGCACATCTGACAGGAAGCACTTGAGGAGCTGCTGGAATCACAGGCCAGGGCCTGAGGGAACAAAACCTTGCATGAGGCTGCTGGAGGTTCTCCGCTGCAAGACAATCTGCTGGCAGGGCCACCTTCCAAGCTCGGCTCATGGATGCAAATCCTTTTCAACTGGATAGCAGTGGCAAGACCAAGGCAATTCCTTCTTGAGGAGCACTGCACAGCTCACCATCCTCATCTCCTACAGGGCAACGCTCAGGAGCCCTAAGAGATAGGATGTCGAGGACTTGCAAGGGCTTGCAAGGGCTTGCAAGGGCTTGCAGTGCTTTGGAACACCCACTGGTGTCCTACACAGGGACAGCAAGGATTCTTGCCCACAAAGTCCATCAGCTCAGAGGCACTTGGGCACTCTGGCAAGTCCGCCAGATAGCTCCAGCTCAAGGGAGGATAGGGCTTGGGCAGCTCCTGGGAAGCATGAGCAGCCTGTGGGACAAGGAGCCAGGTCTGGCTCACATGCTCAGGGAACAGCCCATGGCCAGCACTTGGCTCAGCAAGGAATTTTTTCCCCCGGGGCACATTGGCACTGGTCCCCGGAGGCTTTTTGCCTTCCTCTGCAGTTCTCAGCACGGCCCCTTGCCACCGTTTCTTTGGGACATTTGGCCTGGGAGCCTGCTGCTCATGCTCCACCATGCTGGAAGCCGTAGCTGCCACTTCTCAGCTCTCCCTGCGGGCAATACAAGCGCCTGGCAGGGACCAGAGCGCTTCTCATGCATCCCTGCCCAAGAAGCACAGCAGCCAAACAAGTTGTGGAAGGCAAAAAGTCTGCTCGTCATCGCTACGTGTCACGCTTTGGAAAAGATGCCACGAGACCACTCACCTCTTCTTCTTCTTCTTCTTCTTCCTCTTTTGTGCATGGTCAGTCCCACAACTCCTTGTCAAGGTTCTCCCTCTGCAGGAACTGCAGACAGCTTGGCCTCTATTCCTGCTGCTGCTCTCTGCAGCTCTGGGACTTGCCTTTGCCAGCCTGCAAGGGCTGTTTTCTCATGCTAAACTGAAGCTTGCATCAGGCTACTCCTGGCTACACTTGGGCTTGAGCTAATGCTTGTGAGCCTGGGTTCTGAAACAGAGTCACAAAGGGAAAAAAAATGACACGAAGAAACATAACATGAAATAACATCAAATCAAGAAAATTAATAAATTAACAACAAAAAAAAATAAAATTCATTGTGTTCTGTGTCCTTGACATTGATTTTGGAACTGAAACCCCTCTGTCCTTTCAGGCAAACAGTCTCTTTGATAATGGACTGGCGGACAGGAGAGGAGAGGAGAGGAGAGGAGAGGAGAGGAGAGGAGAGGAGAGGAGAGGAGAGGAGAGGAGAGGAGAGGAGAGGAGAGGAGAGGAGAGGAGAGGAGAGGAGGGGAGAGGAGAGGAGAGGAGAGGAGAGCAGTTCTGCTCTGTCAGGCCTGCAGTTCTGCGTGACAAGCCCTGAGCGAGCCCTGAGGCCTCCATACATGATACCACAGGCAGTATTGCTCCTGGAAGGAAGGCTGCACTGGCAACAAATCCACACTGTCTTTTTGCAAAAAAGGGACACTCTTAGGTTGCTTACTCCCCTCTTTGGTAGCTACAGGGACTGATTTGGAGCCAGCACCCCAAAGGCTTCCTCCAAAGGGCTGCACATATGCGGCTGTGTCACCCCCATGTCACAATGCCAGCACCCGGCAACGCAGCGGTCACCAGGCCCCACGCAGGATCCAGAGGAGCAGCCTCCCGTGTCCACTGCCAGAGCTGGTCCAGGGGCAGCCCCAACACATCTCACAGGAAGCACTTGAGGAGCTGCTGCAATCACAGGCCAGGGCCTGAGGGAAGAAAACCTTGCATGAGGCTGCTGGAGGTTCTCCGCTGCAAGACAATCTGCTGGCAGGGCCACCTTCCAAGCTCGGCTCATGGATGCAAATCCTTTTCAACTGGATAGCAGTGGCAAGACCAAGGCAATTCCTTCTTGAGGAGCACTGCACAGCTCACCATCCTCATCTCCTACAGAGCAACGCTCAGGAGCCCTAAGAGATAGGATGTCGAGGGCTTGCAAGGCCTTGCAAGGGCTTGCAGTGCTTTGGAACACCCACTGGTGTCCTACACAGGGACAGCAAGGATTCTTGCCCGCAAGGTCCATCAGCTCAGAGGCACTTGGGCACTCTGGCAAGTCCGCCAGATAGCTCCAGCTCAAGGGAGGACAGGGCTTGGGCAGCTCCTGGCAATCATGAGCAGCCTGTGGGACAAGGAGCCAGGTCTGGCTCACATGCTCAGGGAACAGCCCATGGCCAGCACTTGGCTCAGCAAGCAATTTTTTCCCCCGGGGCACATTGGCACTGGTCCCCGGAGGCTTTTTGCCTTCCTCTGCACTTCTCAGCACGGCCCCTTGCCACCGTTTCTTCGGGCCATTTGGCCTGGGAGCCTGCTGCTCGTGCTCCACCATGCTGGAAGCCGCAGCTGCCACTTCTCAGCTCTCCCTGCGGGCAATACAAGCGCCTGGCAGGGACCAGAGCGCTTCTCATGCATCCCTGCCCAAGAAGCACAGCAGCCAAACAAGTTGTGGAAGGCAAAAAGTCTGCTCGTCATCGCTACGTGTCACGCTTTGGAAAAGATGCCACGGGACCACTCACCTCTTCTTCTTCTTCTTCTTCTTCCTCTTTTGTGCATGGTCAGTCCCACAACTCCTTGTCAAGGTTCTCCCTCTGCAGGAACTGCAGACAGCTTGGCCTCTATTCCTGCTGCTGCTCTCTGCAGCTCTGGGACTTGCCTTTGCCAGCCTGCAAGGGCTGTTTTCTCATGCTAAACTGAAGCTTGCATCAGGCTACTCCTGGCTACACTTGGGCTTGAGCTAATGCTTGTGAGCCTGGGTTCTGAAACAGAGTCACAAAGGGAAAAAAAATGACACGAAGAAACATAACATGAAATAACATCAAATCAAGAAAATTAATAAATTAACAACAAAAGAAAATAAAATACATTGGGTTCTGTGTCCTTGACATTGATTTTGGAACTGAAACCCCTCTGTCCTTTCAGGCAAACAGTCTCTTTGATAATGGACTGGCGGACAGGAGAGGAGAGGAGAGGAGAGGAGAGGAGAGGAGAGGAGAGGAGAGCAGTTCTGCTCTGTCAGGCCTGCAGTTCTGTGTGACAAGCCCTGAGCGAGCCCTGAGGCCTCCATACATGATACCACAGGCAGTATTGCTACTGGAAGGAAGGCTGCACTGGCAACAAATCCACACTGTCTTTTTGCAAAAAAGGGACACTATTCGGTTGCCTACTCCCCTATTATGTAGCTACAGGGACTGATTTGGAGCCAGCACCCCAAAGGCTTCCTCCAAAGGGCTGCACATATGCGGCTGTGTCACCCCCATGTCACAATGCCAGCACCCGGCAACGCAGCGGTCACCAGGCCCCACGCAGGATCCAGAGGAGCAGCCTCCCGTGTCCACTGCCAGAGCTGGTCCAGGGGCAGCCCCAACACATCTCACAGGAAGCACTTGAGGAGCTGCTGCAATCACAGGCCAGGGCCTGAGGGAAGAAAACCTTGCATGAGGCTGCTGGAGGTTCTCCGCTGCAAGACAATCTGCTGGCAGGGCCACCTTCCAAGCTCGGCTCATGGATGCAAATCCTTTTCAACTGGATAGCAGTGGCAAGACCAAGGCAATTCCTTCTTGAGGAGCACTGCAGAGCTCACCATCCTCATCTCCTACAGAGCAACGCTCAGGAGCCCTAAGAGATAGGATGTCGAGGGCTTGCAAGGCCTTGCAGTGCTTTGGAACACCCACTGGTGTCCTACACAGGGACAGCAAGGATTCTTGCCCACAAGGTCCATCAGCTCAGAGACACTTGGGCACTCAGGCAAGTCCGCCAGATAGCTCCAGCTCAAGGCAAGATAGGGCTTGGGCAGCTCCTGGGAAGCATGAGCTGCCTGTGGGACAAGGAGCCAGGTCTGGCTCACATGCTCAGGGAACAGCCCATGGCCAGCACTGGGCTCAGCAAGCAATTTTTTCCCCCGGGGCACATTGGCACTGGTCCCCGGAGGCTTTTTGCCTTCCTCTGCACTTCTCAGCACGGCCCCTTGCCACCGTTTCTTCGGGCCATTTGGCCTGGGAGCCTGCTGCTCGTGCTCCACCATGCTGGAAGCCGCAGCTGCCACTTCTCAGCTCTCCCTGCGGGCAATACAAGCGCCTGGCAGGGACCAGAGCGCTTCTCATGCATCCCTGCCCAAGAAGCACAGCAGCCAAACAAGTTGTGGAAGGCAAAAAGTCTGCTCGTCATCGCTACGTGTCACGCTTTGGAAAAGATGCCACGGGACCACTCACCTCTTCTTCTTCTTCTTCTTCTTCCTCTTTTGTGCATGGTCAGTCCCACAACTCCTTGTCAAGGTTCTCCCTCTGCAGGAACCGCGGACAGCTTGGCCTCTATTCCTGCTGCTGCTCTCTGCAGCTCTGGGACTTGCCTTTGCCAGCCTGCAAGGGATGTTTTCTCATGCTAAACTGAAGCTTGCATCAGGCTACTCCTGGCTACACTTGGGCTTGAGCTAATGCTTGTGAGCCTGGGTTCTGAAACAGAGTCACAAAGGGAAAAAAAATGACACGAAGAAACATAACATGAAATAACATCAAATCAAGAAAATTAATAAATTAACAACAAAATCAAATAAAATTCATTGTGTTCTGTGTCCTTGACATTGATTTTGGAACTGAAACCCCTCTGTCCTTTCAGGCAAACAGTCTCTTTGATAATGGACTGGCGGACAGGACAGGACAGGAGAGGAGAGGAGAGGAGAGGAGAGGAGAGGAGAGGAGAGCAGTTCTGCTCTGTCAGGCCTGCAGTTTTGCGTGACAAGCCCTGAGAGAGCCCTGAGGCCTCCATACATGATACCACAGGCAGTATTGCTACTGGAACGAAGGCTGCACTGGCAACAAATCAACACTGTCTTTTTGCAAAAAAGGGACACTATTAGGTTGCCTACTCCCCTAGTTTGTAGCTACAGGGACTGATTTGGAGCCAGCACCCCAAAGGCTTCCTCCAAAGGGCTGCACATATGCGGCTGTGTCACCCCCATGTCACAATGCCAGCACCCGGCAACGCAGCGGTCACCAGGCCCCACGCAGGATCCAGAGGAGCAGCCTCCCGTGTCCACTGCCAGAGCTGGTCCAGGGGCAGCCCCAACACATCTCACAGGAAGCACTTGAGGAGCTGCTGCAATCACAGGCCAGGGCCTGAGGGAACAAAACCTTGCATGAGGCTGCTGGAGGTTCTCCGCTGCAAGACAATCTGCTGGCAGGGCCACCTTCCAAGCTCGGCTCATGGATGCAAATCCTTTTCAACTGGATAGCAGTGGCAAGACCAAGGCAATTCCTTCTTGAGGAGCACTGCAGAGCTCACCATCCTCATCTCCTACAGAGCAACGCTCAGGAGCCCTAAGAGATAGGATGTCGAGGGCTTGCAAGGGCTTGCAAGGGCTTGCAGTGCTTTGGAACACCCACTGGTGTCCTACACAGGGACAGCAAGGATTCTTGCCCACAAGGTCCATCAGCTCAGAGGCAGTTGGGCACTCTGGCAAGTCCGCCAGATAGCTCCAGCTCAAGGGAGGATAGGGCTTGGGCAGCTCCTGGGAAGCATGAGCTGCCTGTGGGACAAGGAGCCAGGTCTGGCTCACATGCTCAGGGAACAGCCCATGGCCAGCACTGGGCTCAGCAAGCAATTTTTTCCCCCGGGGCACATTGGCACTGGTCCCCGGAGGCTTTTTGCCTTCCTCTGCACTTCTCAGCACGGCCCCTTGCCACCGTTTCTTTGGGCCATTTGGCCTGGGTGCCTGCTGCTCATGCTCCACCATGCTGGAAGCCGCAGCTGCCACTTCTCAGCTCTCCCTGCGGGCAATACAAGCGCCTGGCAGGGACCAGAGCGCTTCTCATGCATCCCTGCCCAAGAAGCACAGCAGCCAAACAAGTTGTGGAAGGCAAAAAGTCTGCTCGTCATCGCTACGTGTCACGCTTTGGAAAAGATGCCGCGGGACCACTCACATCTTCTTCTTCTTCTTCTTCTTCCTCTTTTGTGCATGGTCAGTCCCACAACTCCTTGTCAAGGTTCTCCCTCTGCAGGAACCGCGGACAGCTTGGCCTCTATTCCTGCTGCTGCTCTCTGCAGCTCTGGGACTTGCCTTTGCCAGCCTGCAAGGGATGTTTTCTCATGCGAAACTGAAGCTTGCATCAGGCTACTCCTGGCTACACTTGGGCTTGAGCTAATGCTTGTGAGTCTGGGTTCTGAAACAGAGTCACAAAGGGAAAAAAAATGACACGAAGAAACATAACATGAAATAACATCAAATCAAGAAAATTAAAAAATTAACAACAAAATCAAATAAAATTCATTGTGTTCTGTGTCCTTGACATTGATTTTGGAACTGAAACCCCTCTGTCCTTTCAGGCAAACAGTCTCTTTTGTAATGGACTGGCGGACAGGAGAGGAGAGGAGAGGAGAGGAGAGGAGAGGAGACGAGAAGAGAGGAGAGGAGAGGAGAGGAGAGGAGAGAAGAGGAGAGGAGAGGAGAGGAGAGGAGAGGAGAGGAGAGGAGAGGAGAGGAGAGGAGAGGAGAGGAGAGGAGAGGAGAGGAGAGGAGAGGAGAGGAGAGGAGAGGAGAGGAGGGGAGAGGAGAGGAGAGGAGAGGAGAGCAGTTCTGCTCTGTCAGGCCTGCAGTTCTGCGTGACAAGCCCTGAGCGAGCCCTGAGGCCTCCATACATGATACCACAGGCACTATTGCTACTGGAAGGAAGGCTGCACTGGCAACAAATCCATACTGTCTTTTTGCAAAAAAAGGGACACTATTAGGTTGCTTACTCCACTGTTTTGTAGCTACAGGGACTGATTCGGAGCCAGCACCCCAAAGGCTTCCTCCAAAGGGCTGCACATATGCGGCTGTGTCACCCCCATGTCACAATGCCAGCACCCGGCAACGCAGCGGTCACCAGGCCCCACGCAGGATCCAGAGGAGCAGCCTCCCATGTCCACTGCCAGAGCTGGCCCGGGGGCAGCCCCAACGCAGCTGACAGGAAGCACTTGAGGAGCTGCTGCAATCACAGGCCAGGGCCTGAGGGAACAAAACCTTGCATGAGGCTGCTGGAGGGTCTCTGCTGCAAGACAATCTGCTGGCAGGGCCACCTTCCAAGCTCGGCTCATGGATGCAAATCCTTTCCAGCTGGATAGCAGTGGCAAGACCAAGCCAATTCCTTCTTGAGGAGCACTGCAGAGCTCACCATCCTCATCTCCTACAGGGCAACGCTCAGGAGCCGTAAGAGATAGGATGTCGAGGGCTTGCAAGGCCTTGCAGTGCTTTGGAACACCCACTGGTGTCCTACACAGGGACAGCAAGGATTCTTGCCCACAAGGTCCATCAGCTCAGAGGCACTTGGGCACTCTGGCAATTCCGCCAGATAGCTCCAGCTCAAGGGAGGATAGGGCTTGGGCAGCTCCTGGGAAGCATGAGCAGCCTGTGGGACAAGGAGCCAGGTCTGGCTCACATGCTCAGGGAACAGCCCATGGCCAGCACTGGGCTCAGCAAGGAACTTTTTCCCCCGGGGCACATTGGCACTGGTCCCCGGAGGCTTTTTGCCTTCCTCTGCACTTCTCAGCACGGCTCCTTGCCACCGTTTCTTTGGGCCATTTGGCCTGGGAGCCTGCTGCTCATGCTCCACCATGCTGGAAGCCGCAGCTGCCACTTCTCAGCTCTCCCTGCGGGCAATACAAGTGCCTGGCAGGGACCAGAGCGCTTCTCATGCATCCCTGCCCAAGAAGCACAGCAGCCAAACAAGTTGTGGAAGGCAAAAAGTCTGCTCGTCATCGCTACGTGTCACGCTTTGGAAAAGATGCCACGGGACCACTCACCTCTTCTTCTTCTTCTTCTTCTTCTTCTTCCTCCTCTTTTGTGCAT
Organism: Caloenas nicobarica; assembly: GCF_036013445.1. Classification (NCBI taxonomy): domain Eukaryota; kingdom Metazoa; phylum Chordata; class Aves; order Columbiformes; family Columbidae; genus Caloenas; species Caloenas nicobarica. The sequence goes on from NW_027017721.1 coordinate 1,129,200, forward strand.
GGTCAGTCCCACAACTCCTTGTCAAGGTTCTCCCTCTGCAGGAACCGCGGACAGCTTGGCCTCTATTCCTGCTGCTGCTCCCTGCAGCTCTGGGACTTGCCTTTGCCAGCCTGCAAGGGATCTTTTCTCATGCTAAACTGAAGAATGCATCAGCCTACTCCTGCCTACACTTGGGCTTGAGCTAATGCTTGTGATCCTGGGTTCTGAAACAGAGTCACAAAGGGAAAAAAAATGACATCAAGTAACATAACATGAAATAACATGAAATCAAGTAAATTAATAAATTAACAACAAAATAAGATAAAATAAACTCCAACATAAGCAACACTTGTATTCATTATGTTATGTGTTGTTGAACTTGTTTTTGAAACTGAAACCCTCCTTTCCTTTCAGGCAAACAGTGTCTTTTTTATTTGACCGACTGTGCGGAAAGAGGAGAAAAGAGAGGAGAGGTGAGGAGAGAAGAAGAGAGGAAGAAGAAGAGAATAGAAGAGAAGAGAAGAGAAGAGAAGAGAAGAGAAGAGAAGAGAAGACAAGAGAAGAGAATATTGATAGGAAGTTCATGGGAGAGAAACAGAGAAGGAAATGAAGCAGGAGATGGATTGTCAGAGAAACACGAAGACATGGAGCAGGAAAATGGGTCAGGGAGGCAGCACAAACGGGAAGATGGGTAAAAGTAAGAGACAGGCAGCCAGGCACAGACAGAGGTAAAAAAGCCTGGGCTGGGTAGCAGGACAGAGATGGAGACCAAAAAACAGCTTCGAGTTGTAGGACAGAGATGGAGTGAGAAATTAAAGTGACAGGGAGCAGGAGAGAGTGACAGAGAGAGTGGAAAAACTACAGAGGGAGCAGGACAGAAAACAAGAGTGGAGGACAGACGGGGAGAAGGGTAGAGAAACAGAGGGGGAATGAGAGGGGCAGGGAGCAGAACAGAGAGCTGGAGCAAGAAGGGAAAATGAGATGGGCAGCAGAACAAAGGGAAGGAGAGACAAAGATAGGGGCAGGGAGCATGACAAAGCAGTAGAAAGAAGAAAATGAAATGAAAAAAATTTTTAAAATACACTGGGACTGGGACAGAGTGACAGAACAGGGAACAGGGACAGCAAAGGAACAGGAGGCAGGACAGCAGTGAAGGAAAAAACCAGCTATGGTGGGCAGCAGGGCAAAGAGATGGAGAGAGGAAAAATAGAGTAAGAGAATGAGGAAAGAAGGGGCCACCAGCTGGACAGGGGGATATAGTGAGAAAGGACAGGACTGGGGACAGGAAAGAAAGACAGAAAATAAAAAAAGGACACAAGAACAGCAAGAGGGAAAAAGGGACAGGGATGTGGACAGAGATGCAAAATGAATCAGCCGGGAAAGAGGAAGAGAGGCAGAAAGAGGGAGAGGGAGCAGGAGGAAAGGGGAGGGCGCAGGGAAGGACTGGGACACAGAAGAGGTGACATGACCCCAAGGGCCAGGACTCACCAGAGCTCCTGCTCTCTGCACGGCCAGGCAAGTTGTGGAGCTCAGGCCCTCCTGTCTGTGTCTGTCTGTCCTTTCCTCACTTCCTCTGCTGTAGCTCCAGTCTCTCGCCCGTCCTCCACCACAGAGAACACATGGGTGTCTCACAGCTCTCACAGCACGAGGCTTCCCAGACACACACACATGCTACATGGCCGCACTGGAATTTTCCTCACTCACACAGACCCGCAGGGCACGTTTGTGATCTGCTCTGCTGAGGCTGCTCACAGGGACCCTTCCTCACCCACAGGGGCAGCTGCCTCTTGTGCAGCTGGAGCAGCAGCTGTGGGGATCCCCTGCACTTCATCCTCCAGCTGCTTCACCTTCTCCTGCTCTTTCCAGCTCCAGCTGCAGCAGCTCCTCTCCAAAGCCAGCGAGTGCCCCCCTGCACCTTTCCCCCGCCCAGGAGAACAAGTCCAGAGCAGCCCATGCACACCTGAGCCAGACAGAATCATTTTGGTTGTGATCCTGTCAAAACGGTAAATTAATAATCTCTTAAAACCACTTTTTAAGGTTTTTAAAAGTAGCCTTCCTTACATTCGGCACTGGGACCAGGATGCTTCTCCCTGAGCGCGTCGCTGACTGATTGTTCTTACTTGTCTCATATTGACAGAAAAATTACAGATGTGTTACAGTTCTTAGAAACCATTAACATATCACACACCTATTCCAAGAATTAATTACATAAATATGCAGTTAATTAAACATGTGCATATTCTCCGGTCTCTGCTGCCGTCTAACACCTTTCTGTGGGCGTTACGGCCCTTTTGGGGGCCGTTTCTTCCTCCTCAGGGGCCGTCTCTCATCTTCATCACTGAACTCTCCGCATTTGCAGCTCTTTGAACAAATGCAGTAAATATCTGTTCACACGAGCTCGTCCGTTAAGCAACACTAAGTAACATTGGTTAATTGGTTAATTATTACATCAGCATCCTGCTCCAGGTTCTATTTCTAAAGAATAAGTCTTGTTTCAGAAGAATATGCCGTAAATCTGTGACAATTCTAACGACAGCGTGCAATTACTAAGCACAAAGTTACCTCGGGTACGAGTTCTGCTTATACAAAGAACATCGTGGTTGGATAGTCTGAACAAAATTTGCTACGCTCCTAGATTTTCCTAAGCTATACAGATCCCGTGATTTCTTAATGATTAGAAGCACCACTTAATGATCAGAAATACAGATATTGGTTGGAAGAGACCGTGGAGTCCAGATGCAGCAGCAACATCCCCAGGGCCCCAGCTGGAGGAAAAAGGGCCCCAGGGCTGGCCCGGGGGCTGCTCAGCCTTGGGGCAGCTCCAGGGGCACCACGGCAAAGCTCAGCCTGGCCGCCCGCAGAGCCAACGCCTCCTCAGCTTGGGCTGCACTGCCATTGGGCGGGAGGGCTGTCAGTCTTCTCCCCTGCACTGATGTTTCCTCTGATTGGCTGTCTGGGATTCCCATTCGCCCGCCCATCAAGTGATTGGGCAGACTGTGTGTCAATCATCCGTGTGCTGCACTCCCACCAGGCGTGATTGGTGCAGCCAGCACAGCCCGTCCCTGAACGCTGCCCAGTTTGTTCAACTCTCTCCACCTTTCCTGCAGGCCTCAAAGTTTGATTGGCTGCTTACATATCAATCACATGACTTGCCCCGCCTCCTCAAATGCCATTGGCTGTCCTGGGTGCACTGACTCCCCACCAACTTCTGGCTGGTTGTTGCCAGGCAACGAGCTCCACCTCAAAATGAAACTGTGGGCCCTGAACAAAGGCCTTGACTGATAAAAGACACGTTGGGACCCTAAACGTGAGGATTTGTGCCCCGAGAAGGAGGCTCTGGGCACTCAAAAGGACGGGCAGATGCTACAGATGGCGCTTTGGGCCCTGAACACGAGGGGACCCTCTTGGTTCCCACCCGAGCTGGGTTTGGTGCCCGTGACCCCACGGAACGGACACCTGTGCTGTCCGGAGTGGCCACGGAACAGACGGAGCCCAAAGCCACGGACTCCATGACCTCAACGGGGAGCTGTGACATTTTATGGACGTTTCACAGGGGCGGCCCATGGACTCAGGGCAACTGTGTGTGTGTGGCATCAACGGGCGGGAAGGGGAGCGGTGGTTGGTGAGGACGTATTGGATCATGTGGGACCTGAGCCTGACGTCCATGGGGTGGAACAAGGTGTAATAAACCCATGTTGTAAATTTGTTAATCAAACCGGTACGTTATCTGGTGCAAACAGTTATGCAACAGTACAACTGCGGAAATGTATTGGAGTCGTGTGGGTGAGGTGAGCTGCGCGTGTCCGGAGGGGTGGGGTCGCCGCCTGCGGTGTGGAGGGAAAATGTTGCCTCCGTCCTGCGACCACCAGAGAGCCTGAGGAGACCCCCCCCTGGCAACCAGACGTGCAGCCGCAGAAGACTGTATCAGCTTGAAATCTACCTGGATACAAGGAATCTATAAAAGGAGGGACTCTGTGAGGGTGGGTTGCATGCTGTTGGTAGAGCTGAGACGCCCCGGCCGCCCAGCGCTGTTTTGCCTGTTTACTGCATGCTTAATAAATTCTAATTGGATTAATGATAATTGAGATTGGCATATGATTCGCGATCCTCGTTTATAACAATTTTGGTGCCGTGACTCAGATAAAGGCTCCTTGGCTTGGTTCCGAGACCCCAGCGGGGCACCGCATCCTTGGATGGCCCCGGAGTCGAAGATATCCTTTCCGAGACCTTTACTTCCGAACCCTAAATTTGGTAAACAGGCAAAAGATTACTGCAGTACCCCGTAATTTCTGTGCATGAAGAGCCGAACGAAGACTCTGGGAAGAGTGAGTATAAAAGGTGATTCCGTTCAGTCGGGGTGGGTCTCCCGAAGCGCGCATGAATGAGACGCTCCCGAGAGGGGCGAAGTGAGTGCGGACCCTCTTGTAGTGCGGTTCTCATTACCCGCGAGGGCATGAGCCATGAACGAGGGGTGCGCGTGTGTGTGTGTGAGAAGGCACTTCGGAATAAAAAAAGAAAAAAAAAAAAGCAAGCCGCCTGACTCCATGGGAGGGGGTCCCAAGATAGGGTTGCGCGATATCCCGCAGGATTCCCCCTTGGGATTAATGATTGCCCATTGGGATGAGTGGCCATTTAGGCAAGGTAAAAGTAGGGAAAAGATGGCACACTATTGTATGCAGGTGTGGGGTGGTAAACAGATAAGAAAGGATCGTGTATTTTGGCCTGGGTTTGGGTCATTTGAGGATTGGCTAGGTCAAGCTTTAAATATATATGTGAATTCTAAGGAACCCTTCAGTCTAGAAGAAAGCGAATATGCCAGTTTATGGATAAGGGCAGACACCAAAATCCATGTGTTTGCTTTAAGTCAAAGCAAATTCAAGAAAAAGAATAAAACCCCTGAGGAACTTCCTGTTTCTCGCCTCCCCCTTATGTTCCTCCTGTACCTATGCCAGACCCGATCCCGTCCTCTTCCTCTTCCCCGACAGCACCGGACCCAGAATTAGACCCTCCTAGTTCCCCTGAGGAGACACAGAGAATCACAAGGAGTCAGGCTAGGAAAAAAGAACAGTCAGAAAGAGGGCTATATCCTTTAAGGGAAATAGCTATGGGAGGTCCACAGCCTGGCACGGGGTTTGTGTCAGTACCCCTGAACTCAGGGGACGTAAGAGAATTTAAGAAAGAGATGGGGAACCTGTTAGAGAATCCTCTAGGAGTATCTGAAAGGTTGGATCAATTTTTAGGTCCTAATGTATACACCTGCAGGTGTATACATTGCAGGCAATTTTAAGCATACTCTTTACAGTGGAAGAAAGGGAGATGATTCGAAGAGCAGGGATGAGAGTTTGGGATCAGCAGCACCAGCATGGTCCAGGCGCAGACATTAAGTGGCCGCTACAGCGACCCAATTGGGATAACCAAAATGTCGAACACAGAGCCCATGTGGCCGACTTGCGGACTATGATTGTCCAGGGCATCAAGGAATCTGTCCCCCGAGGACAGAACATTAATAAAGCATTTAGAGAACACCAAAAGAAAGATGAAACCCCTACTGAGTGGTTAGAAAGGTTACGAAAAAACCTGCAGCTTTACTCGGGGCTAGATCCTGCTTCTCAAGTAGGGCAAGCCTTGTTAAAAACACAGTTTGTAGCAAAATCATGGATAGATGTAAGAAAGAATTTGGAAAAGCTAGAAGACTGGCAAGAACGAGGGTTAGATGAATTGTTAAGGGAAGCTCAGAAGGAGTACGTGAGGAGGGAAGAAGAAACTCAGAAGAGACAAGCCAGGTTTTTGGTGGCAGCTGTCCGGGAGGGGCAGGGGGGTGCACTGCCCCACATGGGGGGATGTGGTGCCCAGGGGCGAAGGGAAAGAACACAAGAAAGACCCCAGAGGGACCGGGGCGGCAGAAGAGATTTAAGACAAGTCAAGCGCTTTTACTGTCAAAAGAAGGGGCACATGAGGAGAAATTGTAGAGAGCATATGCGAGATGAGCAAATGTTTAAAGAAGATTAGGGGGGTCAGGGGCTCTACTTGCTGGGGACTACTAAGAAAAAAGAGCCCTTGATAAAATTAAAACTAGGTCCCCAGCGTCAAGAGAGAGAGTTCCTTGTGGAATCTGGGGCAGAAAGATCCACTGCCCAAAGGGTGCCCCGAGGATGTCAACCATCCTCGGAGAAATTACAAGTAATAGGAGCAAAAGGAGAACCCTTCCAAGTTCCAATAATAAAGGGGGTAGAAATATAAACTCCGTCTCGATTTGGAGTAGGATCCTTTTTATTAGTGCCTGAGGCAGAATACGATTTGCTTGGAAGAGATCTAATGATCGAATTAGGAATTAATTTAGAAATAAAGGAAAAAGAAATAGCGGTAAAATTGTGTGTTTTGACCATGGAAGATGAAACTAAAATTAATCCTGAGGTTTGGTATGTTCCGGAGTCAGTGGGACGATTAGACATTGCCCCTTTCGAGGTCACTATTAAAAATCTGGAAATTCCAATTAGAGTTAAGCAATATCCTATGTCACAAGAAGGCAGAAACGGATTGCAACCAATAACTGAAAGGTTGTTGCGACAAGGGTTATTAGAACCTTGCATGTCACCCCATAACACCCCTATTCTACCCGTTAAAAAGCCAGACGGACCATACCGATTGGTACAGGACCTGAGAGAAGTAAATAAAAGAACCCTTACCCGATTCCCTGTTGTAGCTAACCCCTATGTATTATTAAGTCAGCTATCTCCCAACTCGAAATGGTATAGCGTGATAGATTTAAAAGATGCATTTTGGGCTTGCCCTTTAAAGGAAGAATGTAGAGATTATTTTGCTTTTGAATGGGAGAATCCTGACATCCATCATAAGTAGCAACTAAGGTGGACGGTACTCCCACAGGGATTCACGGAATCACCGAACTTGTTTGGGCAGGCTTTAGAGCAAGTGTTAGAGGCTTTCGAATCAGATCCGGAGGTAACCTTAGTACAGTAGGTAGATGACTTGTTGTTAGCAGGGGAAAGTCAAGAAGCAGTCCGAAATGAGAGTATTAGGTTATTGAACTTTTTGAGTCTCAAGGGATTAAAAGTTTCAAAATCCAAGTTGCAATTTACGGAAGAAGAAGTAAAATATCTAGGACATTGGTTAAGCAAAGGGACAAAAAAATTAGATCCTGAGCGAGTGAAGGGTATCCTCTCGCTCCAAACGCCTAAAAATAAAAGACAAGTAAGACAGTTATTAGGACTCGTAGGTTATTGCAGACACTGGATTGAGGACTATAGTAACAAAGTGAAGTTTTTGTATCAAAAGTTAGTGGGAGAAGGGCTAACGAAATGGAGCCCAGACGATGAGCAAAACTTAGAAAACTTAAAAACTGATCTGGTGAATGCTCCAGTATTAAGTCTACCTGATATCAAAAGACCTTTCTATCTCTTTGTAAATACTGAAGGGGGAACAGCATTTGGTATATTAACTCAGGATTGGGCAGGAAGGAAGAAACCTATAGGCTATCTGTCGAAACTATTAGATCTGGTTAGCAGGGGATGGCCCACTTGCTTGCAAGCTATAGTAGCCACGGCTCTCTTAGTCGAAGAAGCTAGAAAAATAACTTTGGGAGGAGAATTGAAAGTATATACGCCCCATGATATACGGGGGGTCTTGCAACAAAAAGCAGACAAGTGGATTACGGATGCAAGACTACTGAAATATGAGGGCATCCTTATACATTCTCCCAAGTTAGAACTCGAGACTACAAGTTTGCAAAACCTGGCCCAATTCCTGTATGGGGAACCGAGTGAAAACCTAACCCATAATTGTGTACAATTAATAGAATATCAAACCAAAATTAGAGAAGATTTAGAGGAAGAGGAACTGCAAGATGGGGAAAAACTATTTGTAGATGGGTCATCCCGAGTAGTAGATGGGAAGCGAAAATCAGGATACGCTGTAATAGATGGCAAGACCGTAAAAGTAAGGGAATCAGGTCCTCTTAATGTGACCTGGTCTGCTCAGGCTTGTGAACTATATGCTGTATTGCGGGCTTTACAAATACTAAAAGATAAAATAGGAACTGTCTTTACCAATTCCAAATATGCCTATGGAGTGGTTCATATGTTTGGAAAAATCTGGGAGGAACGAGGTTTAGTGAACTCCCAAGGGAAAGGACTCATACATGAAGCATTGATCAGGCAGACCCTAGAGGCTCTGAGAGGACCTAAACAAATTGCGGTAGTACACATAAGGGGTCACCAAAAGGGAGTGTTGCCTCGAATAAAAGGAAACAACATAGCAGACGAAGAAGCAAAGAAAGCCGCTTTACTAGTACTAAAAGAGGCAGAACAAATGCAAATTAAAGTAGATCATACCATGAGCTTTACCGTCCAAGAAAAAGAAAAACTCAAGCAATTAGGGGTCACTGAAAAGGAAGGAAAATGGTTTTTATCGGACGGAAGGGAAGTTCTCCCGAAGGGTGTTGCATGGAGAATAATGAGGGAATTTCACAGGCAAACCCACTGGGGGGTACAGGCGTTAGTGGACCAATTTGGGGCTAAATATATGTGTATAGGAATATATGATATAGCTAAGAAAATTGTTGGAGAGTGCCTCACATGCCAGAAAGTGAATAAGCAACAGCTTAGAGAAAGATTACGTGGAGGGCGTGAGTTAGCAAAAAGACCCTTTTAGAAAATACAGATTGATTTTACTGAGCTTCCAAAAGCTGGGAGATATAAATACTTTCTAGTTCTGGTGGACCACTTGACTCATTTGGTAGAAGCCTTCCCAGTAGCTCGAGCCACAGCAAAAACTGTGGCCAAAACATTATTAGAAAATATTATACCACGGTACGGAAACGTAGCAGTAATTGACTCTGACAGGGGGCCCCATTTCACTTCAAAAGTTATTAAGGAGATTCTAGGTCCCTTAGGAACTAAGTGGGAATATCATACACCATGGCATCCTCAAAGCTCAGGGAGGGTAGAAAGAATGAATGGTGAAATTAAGAGACAGTTAACCTAATTAATAGTCGAAACAAAAATGAGTTGGGTAAAATGTCTACCTTTGGCCCTGTTAAATGTGAGAACACAACCCAGAACAGACACTGGAATTTCCCCTTTTGAGACGTTGTATGGAATGCCATATGACCTAGAAACACCTATCGAACACCCGAAGGTAGAGGAAAAAGTATTGCAGGAATATATTGTGGAACTTATGAAGAGAAGGTGGGAATTAATACAAAAAGGACTGATAGTACAAAGACCGCCTCTAGACATTGCAACACATAAAATTAAACCAGGAGATAAAGTATTAATTAAAACTTGGAAAGAATCTTCTCTAACCCCCCGCTGGGAGGAGCCTTTTCTTGTCTTGCTTACCACAGATACTGCAGTCCGGACCGCTGAAAGGGGGTGGACTCACGCTGATCGAATTAAAGGACCAATTCGGAATCCTCACTGGGAAGCGACCAAGAATCCGGACAATCTGAAAATTACCTTTCGGAGGAAAACGGATTAGTGAAATTATCTTTTGTAACAACCTAAGCTGTATTTGTTATCCTTTTATTTGTATAAGTGTAGAAATTGTAAAGAAAAGTGGTGGGTCCATTGTCTCTATGGGAGTCCTCCTAGCGGTATTTGTCATAAGTGTTACAATAATGGGAGAAAACTAACTAACTGAGCACTTCGAGTCGGGGGGGTAGCAACTAGAAAACTGATAAGGGATTCTGAAGAGTGGTGGGATAATCTTACCAAAAAAAAAAAAAAAAAAAAAGAGGTATAAATCCTGGAAAGTATAGTTTCCAAACAGACGAATTTTGTCTGATAAAAGCTAAGACCGTACAGGTTACTTTGCTGAAAAGCAGTAGCTAGAGTGAGGTGTGGAGCTTGGGAAGTTGGGAAGTGAAAGATAAAAAAATAAGGGTGTATGTAAGTCAAGGCCGATTAAAATAAAGGAGGTTCCCCTGAAGAATACGACTGCTGCCAAGAAGATGGTACACCTTGCTGCTCTAGGCAACAGAGTAGGCAAGGAAAAAGGCAGAGGCGTACTACTGTGGGGACTGGGGTTAATGAACCACCTCCAGGAAGGGCTCATGAGACTCCTTGACTTACAACTCCCAAAACAAACCATCTCAAAACTTCCCCGGAACCTCCTAGCCCTCTCTAAAAATGAATGTAAAATTCTAAGAGATTGTCAGAACGCCTGGAATGCTAATGGCAATAGAAAAGTCACACCACTCTTCTCAACCCTAAATCTAAGCATTTGGATAATAGGTCTATTACAAATGGTATCAGGGTCAGCCCAAGGAAGAGAAAACCCCCACCAACCTTATAAATGGAGCTTAATTAGGTGGGAAGAGCAACAAATCATTGCCCAGAAACCTGTAGTGGGAAGCCCCAGCTTTAAGACGACTCTTTGCCAACTGGTACCCATAAAACCATATCTAGATGTTAAGGGCTTTTACTTTTGCCCTAGCTCTAACCCTGGGAAAAGGTACTGTAACCATCCCAACTCATGTTATTGTGCCTACTGGGGATGCGAGACGGTAGCATCAGATTGGCCCCCAGGGGGAGGAAGAGACAAATTCCTGTCTGTGGGGTGGGGACCCTATGGATGTATTCCTCCTAAGCGAGACTCCAATGGTGGAGCGATATTACCTGGGAATTGTAAGCATTTATACATTAATATATCCAATCCCACAGACCCCGCCTGGCAAATAGGAAAAACTTGGGGAGTAAGGTACTGGGAACCCGGGACAGATAGGGGAGGTCTTATTTTTATAAAGAAGGAAGTAGCGAGACCCACTCCTCAAGCAATAGGTCCCTATATAGTAGTTAAAGGACTAAAAAAAGTCATACCCTTTGAAGCAAACTACTTTGACTACTAGCAATTCCTTGATCACGACTAGTACCTTACTGCCCATGAGAGAAATAGTGAATGAAAATCCCCTATGGACAGTCATGCAAGCAGCTTATAGCACGTTAAATGAAACTAATCCTAATGTAACTACTAATTGTTGGCTGTGTTATGATACCAAACCTCCTTTTTAAGAAGCCATAGGGGTTAACAGCACCTATAACATAAGTAGTGATTCTTCCTCCCACTGTCAGTGGGATGATAAGAAAAAGGGAATAACCATGCAACTTGTCACCGGAGTAGGAGCTTGTATAGGTAAAGTACCGAAATCTAAGCAATCGCTCTGTAGTACTATCCAACCAGAAATAAACAGAACCGAAACATGGATTATTTCCCCGGGTGGGGCTAGATGGATATGTTCTGAAACAGGACAGAACTTAGAAAGAATCAAGAAATCAGTAACTGCGTTAGAGAAATCTTTAACTTCATTATCGGAGGTAGTATTACAAAATAGAAGAGGAATGGATCTCCTCTTCTTACAACAAGGAGGACTGTGTGCAGCTCTAGGGGAAGAGTGTTGCTTTTACGCAGATCACACAGGAGTAGTAAGAGATACTATGACCAAATTACGGGAGGGTTTAGAAAAACGAAAGAAAGAGAGGGAAGCAAAGCGGAGCTGGTACGAATCCTGGTTCACCCAATCCCCCTGGTTAACTACTTTGTTATCTACTATAGCAGGACCTTTAATAATATTAGCGTTAATTCTGACCTTCGGGCCCTGTATATTAAATAGAGTTATCGAACCAGTAAAAAACTGATTAGAAGCCGCTCACTTAATGTTATTGAAAAAAAAACAGTATGAGCAGATAGAAGAAGACAGAGTTGTTGAACACGAAACTTCCATCCTTTCTCTAGCCCGAGAATCTATTATCCGCTTTGATCAACAAAATGATAAAAATAAAAAGGAGGGATTGTAATAAACCCATGTTGTAAATTTGTTAATCAAACCGGTACGTTATCTGGTGCAAACATTTATGCAACAGTACGACTGGGGAAATGTATTGGAGTTGTGTGGGTGAGGTGAGCTGCGCGTGTCCGGAGGGGTGGGGTCGCCACCTGCGGTGTGGAGGGAAAATGTTGCCTCCGTCCCGCGACCACCGGAGAGCCTGAGGAGACCCCCCCGGCAACCAGACGCGCAGCCGCAGAAGACATCGGGCTAAACTGTATCAACTTGGAAATCTACCTGGAGACAAAAAAACTATAAAAGAGGGACTCTGGTGGGGGTGGGTTGCGTGCCGTTGGTAGAGCTGAGACTCCCCAGCCGACCAGCGCTGTTTTGCCTGCTTGCTTAATAAATTTTAATTGGATAATTAAAATTGGCACATGATTCACGATCCTCGTTTATACTACTGTTTTGCATGTTTAGTGCTTGCTTAATAAATTCTAATTGGATAATTAAGGTTGGCATACGGTTTCGCTTGTAACAGCCATGAATAAAACACAGAGTGGCACAGAGCTGATGTCAGACATCTGCTCTGGTTGTGGCTGGGATGGAGTTCTCTTCCCAGCAGCCCATGTGGTGCCGAGTGTTGGGTTTGTGAGCAAACCAGCGTTGCAGCTGCGAGCGCTGGTTGTGTTCGATGCTGTGGGCAGGAGTGCGGACCCAGCGTGTGGTGCCCGGGGCCGGGTGCTGAGCTGGGCTGTCCCTTGGGCAGGGACAGGCTGGAAGGCTCGTGGAAAAGGGACATATTTTAAGGAGCAGAAACACAACCTCCTCACGTTTTCCTCAGCAGTTGCTCCAAACTGAGAATCAGTGGCAACCAGGAGGATCCTCTTTGTCTGAATCCAAGCAGCAAGAAAGAGACACTAACGAGAGATGCCCCTTTGCGCAGACTGGGCTGAACTTTGCTCAGCTCTAGGGGGATGTAAGCAAACGACTTGCAGAGGGGCTGCAAGGCTGCTCCAGCCCCGCAGTGACAGCAGGGCCACTCTGGTCCCTTCAGGGGGATTCGCTCTGGGGACAGAGGAGCGAGGGCGACACGGGCAGGAGCAGCCCGGGGCGAGGGAAGAGCCCGAGCCGCTGCGGCTCTGGGGCCATTTCTAGTCAGGCCGCGCAGCAGACACCCCCGTTGCTATGGCAGCGGGGCTTTCCAGGGCCGGCCCCGCGCGGCGCAGCCCCTGTCGCTATGGGAACGGGTCCTTCCCCGAGGGCGGCGCGCTCCATGCGGGCGGCGGGCTGGCTGAGCGCCGCGCCGTGCGGCGGCGGGGCCGGGCGGGAGTTCGGCACGGCCGGGGGGTGACGGGCCGAGCAGCCCCGGTTCCCCCGGGCGGGCGGTGGGAGCCGGTGGAGGTGCAGGGGGGAAGCTCTCGGCCCCTGGATTCCCCGAGCGCGGCTGTCGGGGCGGGCTCAGGGAGGAGCTGGGCTGGGAGCTGCGAGGCGCTTCCCGCATCCATCCCTGGGGCGGGCGGGCTGGGGCTGGTGGGGCAGAGGAGCCCCAGGGGTGAGCCAGGGTGGGGTCCGCTGTCACCAGCACTGTCCCGCGGGTGAGCGGGAGGAGGGGCCGGTGCCGTGGCCAGCACGTCCCCAGCCAGGGCAGCACTGGGCGGCAGCAGAGCGGTCAGGGCTGCGACTGCGGAGCAGCCCGAGCTCAGCGTCCTGTTCCCAAATCCTCTGCGCACTTGGGGTGCAGCGTGCGGGTGTTGTGATGACAGCAACAGCTCTGTGCCGTCACCCCTCAGGGGCTCTGTCCGGGCAGGACCTCGGTGAAGGTGTCAGGAGGATGGAGCCAGGCTCTTCTCAGTGACAGCCAGTGGTAAGACAAGGGGTAATGGGTTCAAACTGGAACACAGGAGGTTCCACTTAAATTGGAGAAGAAACTTCTCAGTGAGGGTGACAGAACACTGGACCAGGCTGCCCAGGGGGGTTGTGGAGTCTCCTTCTCTGCAGACATTCAAACCCGTCTGGACACCTTCCTGTGTAACCTCATCTGGGTGTTCCTGCTCGGGCGGGGGGATTGGACTGGATGAGCTTTCGAGGTCCCTTCCAATCCCTGACATTCTGTGATTCTGTGATTCTGTGAAGGTGTGGGAGACCCACGGGCAGCGGGAGCAGATGCTGCGGCGGGAGAAGGAGCAGCAGGCGGCTCGGCTGCTGTGGCAGCGGCAGGACGCGAGGCAGGAGCGGGCAGAGCTGCTGGCGCAGCACCAGCAGCGCCTGAGTGCGCTGGAGCAGCAGCACCAGCTGGAGCAGCTGCGGGAGCTGCAGAGGTGAGAGCGGCACGAGCAGCACACGCGTGGGGCCGGTACCCCTGCTCTGGGCAAAGGAACCAGGGAATGGTTTGGGCAGGCGGTGAAAGAAGAAAATCAGAGTCCAGAAGTACTGGGTTGTGTGCATCTGGGTGTCTTGTGGAGTGGGGGTTTGCTTTGTAGGTGGGCACTGGGATCTGGCTGGGGACATCGACATGATGCGTTGTACTTTGAAAGGGGCTGGACCCTGTCTTTTCTCTGCCCCAAATCTCTTCCGTTCAGGTGAATGAGTCACTGACATAATCTGGGTCAATGAGAAATCTGGTTTTGGTAGAGAACCCCATAACCCCCAGATGTGTCCGTCCCAGATGTGTCCGTCCCAGATGTGGATGCCGGTCAGTGGGATGCCCCATGACAGACCACCATGCCAGCCCAGCTTCTGGACCTGGTTCCACACACAGTCACGCGTGTGCACACACACACATACATGCATACACACAGACCTACATACATGCACACACGTGCACACACGCTGTGCAGACGTTCTCATACAATCACAGAATCCCTGACTGGAAGGGACAAGGATCACCTGGTCCAGCCTTTCCTGGCACAAGCCCAGTCTAGACAAGCTGGCCCAGCACCCCGTCCAGCTGAATCTTTAAAGTGTCCAATTTTGGGGAATTCACCACTTCCCTGGGGAGATTATTCCAATGGCTGATGGCTCTCATGGTGAAAAATTTCCTGCTTGTGTCCAGTCAGGATCACCCCAGGAGTAGCTTGTACCCATCAGCCCTTGTCTTTTCCCTGGGACTCCTTGTACAAAGGGCATGTCCATCTTTGTAGCCACCCTGGAAACACTGGAACATGGTGCTGAGCTCTCCCTGAGCCACCTTTTCTCCAGGCTGAACAAGCCCAGTTCTCTCAGCCTTTGCTGGTATAGTGGCTGCCCAGTCCTTTGATCATCTCTGTGGCCCTTCTCTGGACCCTCTCCAGCCTGTCCACATCTGGTTTGGCTGAAAGTGACTTAATTTTCTTCATGCAGTTACATAATTCTTACTGCAGTAATCTGAGGGTATGAGGGAAAGAATGATTTGGGGAGGACAGGACACTTTTTACAGCCATCACGTGTTTTGCAACACTGTTTTTTGTGGGTCCGTGACAAGACGATCACAGAGGTGGTGGCTGGGGTTCTGTGATGGAAATGCTTTTGTTCTGGTATTGAAGCCCAAATCGCCTATAACAGTCTTAGAGCAGTGAATCTGGAAGTGTTGGTTTGCCTCAGCAGGCAAAGCCTCTGCTCCCCAGTGGAGCTCTGTGACCGCTGTGTCACTTGTCAACACCGTCACTGAGTGCAAGGGCAGCGTAAAAACCAGGTGCTTTGGAAAGCTCCCCCGCTCTCTGCTGACGTTTCAAATCTGTCTCATGTGCACCCTGCAAATACGCATTGAGGCAGGAAAGCAGACCTCAGGAAGGTCTGGCCCTGCAGGCTGGACATCCCCAGCCCTGGATCAGCCAGGTGATGCAATAGCACAGCCTCCCGATGTCATAGTGCGTTTCCATGACGGTCTCAGGCTGTCCCCAGGGTCCCCTGGCCGCTGACACCACAACCTTTCTTGCCAGATCTCTGGCTGCCCTCACTGCTCGCCACGCTCTGTGCCGCAGAGACGAAGCAGATGCAGACATTGTCATCCTCATCCCTTTCGACGGCCACGGCTGAGACAGGTGGAGTCCTGAGACTCCTCCTTCCCTGCCCTAGTTCAGCATCAGAGATGAGCTCCATTGTGCCTGAGGGGATTTGCATCCCCAGGCCTTGAGCAAATCCACTGATGAGGAATCCACAACTGCTCTGGGCAACCTGTTCCAGGGTCTTGCCAACCTCATAGTAAAAAATGTTCTTTTATCAAGAACATTGGTATTCTATGGTGAGACAGGACTCTCATGGTACAGGAACAAGATGTCACCAGTGGGTGATTGAGATGGCTTAGAGAACCCCTGTCAAAGATATTAGCAAAAGTGCTTTTAATATGGTGTTGTAAAAGTGCAACTTAACCAAGTTTGATGGCAAGTTCACTCTATTACTGTATGGCACAATCATTTGAACAGTGATTGAAAACTCCTAAGGCACAGATCAAAGTAGCAGGACACTCTTCTGCTCTTTCCTCAGGCTTCATCAGCATCTCACAGGATGGACGGAGCCCGGGTGGGGACTTGGAGACCTCATGGCCCATGGGGCCCCATCATGGCCCAGTTCACCAGCCTTGGACCCAAATACTCAGTCCGAGGAACAACAGGTAAAACAAGGATCAGAGTGGTGTGTTGAGCACACCCGTGGTAAAATCAGCTACAAACCTGTTTCCCTTTTTCCCACTTCTCAGAGAAGCCAGGTTCCAGGTTCCAGTATAGGTTGGGGAATGACCTATTAGAGAGCAGTGTAGGTGAAAGGGACCTGGGGGTCCTGGTGGACAGCAGGATGACCATGAGCCAGCACTGTGCCCTTGTGGCCAGGAAGGCCAATGGCATCCTGGGGTGTATTAGAAGGGGGGTGGTTAGTAGGTCGAGAGAGGTTCTCTTTCCCCTCTACTCTGCCCTGGTGAGACCTCATCTGGAATATTGTGTCCAGTTCTGGGCCCCTCAGTTCAAGAAGGACAGGGAACTGCTGGAGAGAGTCCAGCGCAGGGCCACAAAGATGATGAAGGGAGTGGAGCATCTCCCTTATGAGGAAGGGCTGAGGGAGCTGTGTCTCTTTAGCTTGGAGAAGAGGAGACTGAGGGGGGACCTCATTAATGTTTATAAATATATAAAGGGTGGGTGTCATGAGGATGGAGCCAGGCTCTTCTTGGTGACAACCAACAGTAAGACAAGGGGTAGTGGGTTCAAGCTGGAACACAAGAGGTTCCACTTAAATTTCAGAAGAAACTTCTCAGTGAGGGTGACGGAACCCTGGAACAGGCTGCCCATGGAGGTTGTGGATTCTCCTTCTCTGGAGACATTCAAAACTTGCCTGGACGCCTTCCTGTGTAACATCACCTAGGTGTTCCTGCTCTGGCAGGGGGATTGGACTAGATGATCTTTTGAGGTCTCTTCCAATCCCTAACATTCTGTGATTCTGTGATTCTGTGATTCTATGAAAAGAAAACCTCTCAAAGACTTTAAAAAAAAAAGTATGTTGACATCTTTCTTTGCTTTGAATCTTTGTCTTCAGTTCTTATTTTAATTTTCATTGACATCAGCTGACATCTGATGGGCTTACAGGCATTAAGCCAAGATCATTTTCTGTCTTGTATAGCGCCCCATGCCCTCTAAACCTTCCCTGCCCAGGACTCTTCACACTTTGCCCACAGCGAGTCACACTGAGACGTTGTCTGGTTCACTGGTTGAGATGTTGGTTTAGATGGTCACCTACAGCACAGGTGGATTCATGCCCCATAATCGTCTGCTCTGACCAGTTAGGGCCCAACATCACAATGGGATCATATGAGAAATGAGGTTGAAGGGCCCTCAGGAGTCTGCAGTCCAACCTGTCACAAACTGGGTCAGACCAAGGTGTTCAAGCCCTGATTCAATCAGAGTTTGAAAACCTCCAAGGACAGAGGCTGCTCAGCCTCTCTGGGTGACCCGAGGCAGCACTTGGCTGAGCTCCTAGGGCAGGGGTGTCAAACTCATTTTCACCGGTGCCACATCAGCCTCACGGTTGCCTTCAAAGGGCCAACTCTAATTTTAAGATGGTATAAATGTAGGAATAGTTGTATATATACAGTCCTAAAATTACATTTGTCCCTTTCAAGGCAACCATGAGGCACATGTGGCCTCCGGTGAAAGTGAATTTGACACCCCTGTTCTAGGGAAAAAACTTTTCCTTATGTCCTGGCTGAACCTCACCTCTTTCAACTTCCACCTATTGTTTTTTGTCCTTCTGCAATGCACTACAGTGAAGAGCCTGGCTCTGCATTCTCCATCACCTCCTCGTTGGCACTGGCAGGCTGTGGTGAGGTCCCTGTCAGCCTTCCCTTCTCTGGCATGGACAAGCCCGGCTCCCTCAGCCTCTCCCCACAGGCAAAGTGCTCCAGTCCCTGGCTGTCCCCAAGGACCTTTGCTCAACCCACTCCAGCTTGCCAATATCTTTCCTGAATTGGGATCTGAGATCTGGATGGAGTATTCCAGAGAATCCCTTCCCTCCACCTCCTGGCCGTGCTCCTGGTGGCACAGCCCAGGGTGCTCCTGGCCTCCCTTGCACCAGGGCACACGCTGCCTCCTGCCCAGCTCCCTGCCCACCCAGACCTTTCCCACAGAGCTGCTCGCAGCCAGGCAGCCCCAGCCTGTGCCATTGCCAGGGTGAGTCCCCTGCAGGGGCAGACACGGGTGTTTGTCCTTCTGGGGCTTCCTGAGGTTCCTGCCAAGACGTGCTCTCCTCCTTGAACCCCTTCATTGAGCACAGAGGCCTGGGTGGGTGTTCCAGTAAAGACCCAGACACAGAAGGCATTGAGTCCCTCAACCCCAGCATCACTCTCTGCTGTTATTAAATTCCCCTCCCCATCCAGTAACAGCCCTGCATTTCCCTTGTTCTGCCTTGGTCTCTGATGCAGTGGTCTCTTTTCTTGCAGCCACCAACTCCAGGTGAGCTTTGCCCTTCCCAAAGTCATCCCTGCACAGCAAAGGCGATGCACAGAGACTCCTTGTCTGTACTTGTCCTTGCTGTCACCCCTGGCAGCTGCTTTGTGGCCCCTGTCTGCACCCTGTGCTGTGACAGCCCAGCTCTGCTGCCCCACACATGGTCCCACAGCCCCACGGTGCAGGCACAGCACAGGACAGGGTGCATTCGGGGTGGGGAACAGTCTCCCGGTGTGATGCCCACATGGTCCTTGGTGCTTTCTCACCCCATGGCCTTCCTGTGTGGCAGCCTCTCCAAGCTCCTGGAGAGGCCGTGTCAGCTGTGGGGTTCACAGACAGCCCTGCTCCAGGGTCTGCCAGGGTGTGGGCCGGGAGAGAGGCTGGGCAGGGCTGGCCATTCCCTGAGACAGGCCCTGAGCCCAGCAGGAGGATGGAGATGGCCTCACAGGGAACCTCACCTGTACACCTAGGCTGAGCGGCCAGTGCTGGAAATGGCCCATGAGAGGTGGCCAGTGGCTGGGGGGTGACGAAGGCCCTGGGCCACCTTCCTGGTCTGTCCATGCCACCAAGGTCACAGAGCAGCCTCCTCTCTCCTGCACCTGCAGGACATTGATCCCTCCCACAAGCCCTGGCTCTGCACCACAACACCTGGTGTGAGTCTTCACCCTGCATAGTCATGCAGCACGAGATACAGGCTGATGTTTTTCTCTCCCAGGTACTTTCCAGCCCAGCTCAGCTCCCTCGAGTCTCTCCCACCTCCCCTGCCCTCTCTCCACCATTTTCATTTCCCATTCATCCCTGATACAATGAGAATGGGTCTCAGACATAAGAAAAAAACCCTAAAAAATTAAAAAAAAATAAAAATCATGTTCACTGATTTCACTTGTATTTAAGACACTCCCTGGTTAAACAAGGTCTCTGGATCACATAACATGGGTGGATATTAAAGCAGGAGGAGATGTAGGGTGGCATTTCTTTGAGAACAACAATATCACAAGTGGAAAAAGAAAAAAAATGTATAAGAGGGAAACAAAGATTGGCCTGTCATGTTGTACACTGGAGCCATTGAAGAGGAAGGTGGGTAGGCTATGGCTGAAAACATTCACTCATCAGCTTCCTCAGAGCATCCTTGAGCTCCTGGTTCCTCATGCTGTAGATGAGGGGCTTCAATGTTGGAGGCACCACTGAGTACAGAACAGACACCACCAGATCCAGGGATGGAGAGGAGATGGAGGGGGGCTTCAGGTACGCAAAAGAAGAGGTGCTGACAAACAGGTTGACCACGGCCAGGTGAAGGAGGCATGTGGAAAAGGCTTTGTGCCGTCCCTGCTCAGAGGGGATCCTCAGCACGGCCCTGAAGATCTGCACATAGGACAGCACGATGAACACAAAACATCCCCAAAATAGAAAAGCACTAAAAGCAATAAGACCAGCTTCCCTGAGGTAGGCATCTAAGCAGGACAATTTGAGGATCTGGGGGATTTCACAGGAGAACTGGTCCAGGGCATTGCCCTTGCAGACCGGCAGTGAAAATGTATTGCCCATGTGCAGCAGAGCACTGAGAAACCCACTGGCCCAGGTAGCTGCTGCCATGTGGACACAAGGTCTGCTGCCCAGGAGGGTCCCGTAGTGCAGGGGTTTGCAGATCGCAATGTAGCGGTCGTAGGACATGATGGTGAGGAGACAATACTCTGCTGAAGTGAAAAAGAAAAACAGAAAGACTTGGGCAGCACATCCCATATAAGAAATGGCCCTGGTGTCCCAGAGGGAATTGGCCATGGGTTTGGGGACAGTGGTAGAGATGAAGCCCAGGTCAAGGAGGGAGAGGCTGAGGAGGAAGAAGTACATGGGGGTGTGGAGGTGCTGGTCACAGGCTATGGTGGTGATGATGAGGCCATTGCCCAGGAGAGCAGCCAGGTAGATGCCCAGGAAGAGCCAGAAGTGCAAGAGCTGCAGCTCCCGTGTGTCTGTGAATGGCAGGAGGAGGAACTGGGTGATGGAGCTGCTGTTGGACATTTGGTTCCTCTGGGCATGGGGCACTGTCCAAGGAGTACCTCAAGGGCCAGGGCTTTTGTGCTGGTCTGGGGAGATGGGATGGCATGAAGGGGCTCAGGACCTCTCAGGATATCCTGGAAAGGAGAGAAAAGGACACAGGTGCCTCCTTTTCCTTTTGCCATGCGTGTTCACCCACCTCTGGGGCTGACCGCTTTCTGACCCCCAGGAGCTGCTGTGCCCTTCAGAGGGGCAGAGGCTGTGGGGTGACTGCCCAGAGCACCTGCAATGGGCACTGGTGTGGGACCAGCCCCGACTGGGCTTTGCTGGGGAGAGGACATTGAAGGTGGAGAGAGGGCAGGGGAGGTGGGAGAGACTCGAGGGAGCTGAGCTGGCCTGGAAAGTACCTGGGAGAGAAAAACATCAGCCTGTATCTCGTGCTGCATGGCCATGCAGGGTGAAGACTCACACCAGGGGTTGTGGTGCAGAGCCAGGGCTTGTGGGAGGGATCAATGTCCTGCAGGTGCAGGAGAGAGGAGGCTGCTCTGTGACCTTGGTGGCATGGACAGACCAGGAAGGTGGCCCAGGGCCTTCGTCACCCCCCAGCCACTGGCCACCTCTCATGGGCCATTTCCAGCACTGGCCGCTCAGCCCAGGTTTACGGGTGAGGTTCCCTGTGAGGCCATCTCCATCCTCCTGTTGGGCTCAGGGCCTGTCTCAGGGAATGGCCAGCCCTGCCCAGCCTCTCTCCTGGCCCAGACCCTGGCAGACCCTGGAGCAGGGCTGTCTGTGAACCCCACAGCTGACACGGCCTCTCCAGGAGCTTGGAGAGGCTGCCACACAGGAAGGCCATGGGGTGAGAAAGCACCAAGGACCATGTGGACATCACACCGGGAGACTGTTCCCCACCCTGAATGCACCCTGTCCTGTGCTGTGCCTGCACCGTGGGGCTGTGGGACCATGTGTGGGGCAGCAGAGCTGGGCTGTCACAGCACAGGGTGCAGACAGGGGCCACAAAGCAGCTGCCAGGGGTGACAGCAAGGACAAGTACAGACAAGGAGTCTCTGTGCATCGCCTTTGCTGTGCAGGGATGACTTTGGGAAGGGCAAAGCTCACCTGGAGTTGGTGGCTGCAAGAAAAGAGACCACTGCATCAGAGACCAAGGCAGAACAAGGGAAATGTGGGGCTGTTACTGGATGGGGAGGGGAATTTAATAACAGCAGAGAGTGATGCTGGGGTTGAGGGACTCAATGCCTTCTGTGTCTGGGTCTTTACTGGAACACCCACCCAGGCCTCTGTGCTCAATGAAGGGGTTCAAGGAGGAGAGCACGTCTTGGCAGGAACCTCAGGAAGCCCCAGAAGGACAAACACCCGTGTCTGCCCCTGCAGGGGACTCACCCTGGCAATGGCACAGGCTGGGGCTGCCTGGCTGCGAGCAGCTCTGTGGGAAAGGTCCGGCTGGGCAGGGAGCTGGGCAGGAGGCAGTATGTGCCCTGGTGCAAGGGAGGCCAGGAGCACCCTGGGCTGTGCCACCAGGAGCACGGCCAGGAGGTGGAGGGAAGGGATTCTCTGGAATACTCCATCCAGATCTCAGATCCCAATTCAGGAAAGATACTGGCAAGCTGGAGTGGGTTGAGCAAAGGGCCCTGGGGACAGCCAGGGACTGGAGCACTTTGCCTGTGGGGAGAGTTTGGGGGAGCCGGGCTTGTCCATGCCAGAGAAGGGAAGGCTGACAGGGACCTCATCACAGCCTGCCAGTGCCAACGAGGAGGTGATGGAGAATGCAGAGCCAGGCTCTTCACTGTAGTGCATTGCAGAAGGACAAAAAACAATGGGTGGAAGGTGAAAGAGGTGAGGTTCAGCCAGGACATAAGGAAAAGTTTTTTCCCTAGAACAGGGGTGTCAAATTCACTTTCACCAGGGGCCACATCTGCCCAATGGTTGCCTTGAAAGGGACGAATGTAATTTTAGGACTGTATATATACAACTATTCCTACATTTATACAGTCTTAAAACTACAGTTGGCCCTTTGAAGGCAACCGTGAGGCTGATGTGGTCCCAGTGAAAATGAGTTTGACACCCCTGCCCCAGGAGCTCAGCCAAGTGCTGCCTCGGGTCACCCAGAGAGGCTGAGCAGCCTCTGTCCTTGGAGGTTTTCAAACTCTGATTGAATCAGGGCTTGAACACCTTGGTCTGACCCAGTTTGTGACAGGTTGGACTGCAGACTCCTGAGGGCCCTTCAACTTCACTTCTCATATGATCCCATTGTGATGTTGGGCTCTAACTGGTCAGAGCAGACGATTATGGGGCATGAATCCACCTGTGCTGTAGGTGACCATCTAAACCAACATCTCAACCAGTGAACCAGTCAACGCCTCAGTGTGACTCGCTCTGGGCAAAGTGTGAAGAGTCCTGGGCAGAGAAGTTTTAGAGGGCATGGGGTGCTATACAAGACAGAAAATGATCTTGGCTTAATGCCTGTAGGCCCATCAGATGTCAGCTGATGTCAATGAAACTTAAAAGAAGAACTGAAGACAAAGATTCAAAGCCAAGAAAGATGTCAACATACTTTTTTTTTTTTAAGTCTTTGAGAGGTTTTCTTTTCTTCAAAAAGGAAAATGTTTTCCAGAAACAGAAATGGATATGACGCACATGTCTTCAGCTACACGGACAAGCTTTTTACGTATTACTTTTTTACATATTTAAAAAAAATGTCAAAATGTGAATTACCAGGAAGGAGGAGAACATTGGTCTTCCCCTGTACTTCTATTACCAACACTCTATTATTTCATCTGCCTTGTCATTCAGGAGTTTCCAGCTCTCCTGATTCAAGGTCCATGTCAAAGGAAAACTTTTCAGCAGACTGTCTGGACACACACCCTTCCCAGCACTCTCAGGTTTTCTCCTCCGCTTCCTCTTTGGTCATTCAGTTGCCTCTCAACTGTTTGGTTTCTGTTTGGAGCTTCAGGGAGTTACAAACTTGCCCCATTCTTCAGAGCTCTAATTAACATGGCAGTCAACACATTATTTGTGTTTATATCTATCCTTTCCTAACTCTGTCTAAAACAGTCCCTTGTGGACGGTGGACCTCACCAGATGCAGCTTAGACAGTCGTGGAAAGTGTTTTACTCTATTAAATTGTATTGTGTTTACTTGTTGGCATGGAAGAGAAACCTTTCTGTGCCTGAGTGCAGCCAGGTCTCTAAGGAGAGCAGGTGGGAGCTGATGCAGAGGAGCTGCATCATCCACCTGCAGACCTCAGTGGAGAAGTCTGATGTGAGGAAAAGTGATGCAAGTCCCAGGTGGCCAAGGAGGGAACTGGCAGACTGGGGGGGAGGGATGAGGAGCAAGGTTGTCCATACAGTGTTCGACCTTAAGGTAGGCTTCTCCTGCCTGTCCCGGTGTATTCAGGTGACCCTCTGGATCAATGCCCAGTGTAGAATTCTGCTGTCACTTCTTCTATGAAATCAAGAATGATAGAAAGTACCACTGAAAGAAAAAACCCTCCCTTATGAAATCTTCTTTGAAATCTTCATCACGAAGTAACCCACCAAAACCTCTCCAAATAGTTGTACAAGTGTTGCAGACTTGAAGAAAATGACAGGAAAAGACATGGCTCGTTAGGGCTTTTTGTATTTTAATGAGCCCCATGGCGTATTTGGTGCTGAGTCCATGAACCTCAGATACCAAGAGCAGACTGAAGAATCTCCTCAAGAAGTCCAAGTCAGAAGCAAACTCCAAAGTTCCTTGAAGCATTAATGGGTGCCACTGAGGCCATCACTGACAAAGCCTCCCCAGGGACTCGTTAGAACAGATAATTGGAGACTGTGATTACATCAGGCAAAGGCAAAGTGCAGCAGCTCTGATGCTGAGAAAACCCTTGGTTTGTTTGATGAAGGAGGATGGTCAATCCTTGAGCCCCTGCCCCTACGAAGGGAGATCCTGTCCCTCCTGTGTGTCTCAGGGCTCTTGCTGGGGATGTGGGGAGTGCGATGCCAAGTGAGGGACAACAATGTGACACCTCCCAACCTCCCTTGGGGAGGCACAAGGAGCAATGAGGCCCCATGGCCATGACAATGATGAGTCTCCTCTTAGGCCTCAGTGGCAGGGACATCAGCCATAGCCAAGGGGACAAAGACCTTGGGCCTTCCAGGGACATTCAGCCTCACCCTTGGCCATCTCCACCACAGGCCGTTCTACACTGTCCCAGGCCTGTGGCTGTTTCCCTGCAGGCTGCAGACACCCCATGCGCTTCCCCACCTTGTTCTCACCCCAGTATGTCCCCTCCTGTGCTGCTGTCTCCCCATCCTCCCCAGCTGTTCCTTGAAACACAAAGCCATGGCTGATCCAGACTCCTCTGGATGTCCACAGCACTACGCTCAGAATGACATTTCTTTATCCTCAGATCCACTCTGGACCTCCAGAGCTGCAGTTTTTTATGGCTTTCCTTTCTCATGCCGTTTCCCACCACCAAAAAGAGTGTCAGCATCTTGGAAAGTGATTTTCAAGATTTCCCGAGATACTATTATTTTTCCCTGCCATGCTTTTACCCCAGCCAGCAACTAAGACCAGGATAGTTGGTCACATACTTCCTCCACCCCGCCAAAGGGGGACAGGGGAGAGAAGTGAAAGGGAAGGGACAAACTTGTGGGTTGAGAAAAAACAGTTTAATAAGACAACAATGTAATAATAAAATACTACTACTACTAATATACTAATACTAAAGCGCCTTTCTTATGAGAAGGGACTGAGAGTGCTGGGTCTGTTCAGCCTGGAGAAGGCTGAGAGGCGATCTCATCAATGTTTATAAATATCTTAAGGAAGGATGTCAAAAGGATTGGACCAGGCTCCTTTCAGTGGTGCCCAACGATAGGATGACAGGCAATAGGCACTGAAGCACAGGAGGTTCCATCTGAATATGAGGAAAAATTTCTCTACTTTGAGGGTGACAGACACTGGAGCAGGCTGGAAAGAAGTGGAATGCCTTCTTTGCCTCAGTCTTTTACAGTCAAACCAGTTATGCTCCAGGTACACACCCCCCTGAGCCAGAAGACAGGGATAGGGAGTAGAATGTAGTCCAATAATCCGAAGGGAACTGGCTGGTGACCTGTTACACCACTTAGACACACACAAGTCTATGGGGGCAGATGGGATCCATCCAAGACTGCTGAGGGAGCTTGCAGACGTGATCACTAAGCCACTTTCAATTGTGTATCAGCAAGCCTGGCTAACCGGGGAGGTCCCAGTCGACTGGAAGTTGGCGAATGTGATGCCCATCTACATGAAGGGTCAGAATGAGGATCCAGGGAATTACAGGCCTGTCAATCTGACCTCGGTGCCAGGGAACCTCATGGAACAGATCATCCTGAGTGACATCACATGGCACACACAGGACAACCAAGCAATCAGGCCCAGTCAGCATGGGTTTATGAAAGGCAGGTCCTGCTTGACCAGCCTGATCTCTTCCTATGACAAGGTGCTCCATCTTGTGGGTGAGGGAAAGGCTGTGGATGTTGCATACTTGGACTTCAGTAAAGCCTTTGACACTGTATCCCACAGCATCTCCTGGAGAAGCTGCAGCTCATGGCCTGGATGGTGTACATGCGATGGATAAAGAACTAGCTGGAGGGCCGGGCCCAAAGAGTTGTGTTGAACGGAGCCAAATCCAGTTGGTGGCCAGTTGCGAGTGGTGTCCCCAGGGCTCAGTATTGGGGCCAGTTCTGTTTAATCTCTTTATCAATGATCTGGATGAGGGGATCGAGTGCACCCTCAGTATGTTTGCAGATGACACCATGCTGGGTGTGAGTGTTGATCTGCTGGACAGTACGAAGGCTCTAAAAAGGGACCTGGACTGGCTGGATGGCTGGGCTGAGGCCAGTTGTCTAAGGTTCTACAAGGCCAATCGCATGGTCCTGCACTTGGGTCACAACAATCCCAGGCAGCGCTACAGGCTCGGGGAAGAGCAGATGCAAAGCTGCCCAGCAGAAAAGGACTTGGGGGTGTTGATTGACAGCAGCTGAATATGAGCCAGGGTGTGTCCAGGTGGAAAAAAGGCCACCAGCATCCTGGCTTGTATCAGGAATAGTGTGGGCAGCAGGACCAGGGCAGTGATCGTCCCCTGTACTGGCACCGGTGAGGCCACACCTTGAGTCCTGGGGTCAGTTTTGGGCCCCTCACTATAGGAAAGACCTTGAGGTGCTAGAGAGAGTTCAGAGAAGGGCAATGGAGCTGCTGAAGACCCTGGAGAACAAGTGTGATGGGAGCGGCTGAGGGACCTGGGGCTGTTCAGCCTGGAGAACAGGAGGCTGAGGGGAGACCTTCTGATCTCTGAACTGCCTGAAAGGAGGTTAGAGCACGGAGGGTGTTGGTCTCTTCTCCCAGGTAGCAAGTGATAGGACAAGAGGAAAAGGCCTCAAGTTGCACCAGGGGAGGTTTAGATTGGATATTAGGAAAAAAATTATTCACACAAAGGGTTGTTGGGCATTGGAAGAGGCTGCCCAGGGAAGTGGGGGAGTCACCATCTCTGGAGGGGTTTAAAAGATATACAGATGAGGCTCTTAGGGATATGGGTTAGTGCCAGAGTTAGGTTATGGTTGGAATTGATGATCTTGAGGGTCTCTTCCAACCAAAATGATTCTATGAATCTGTGATGGCAGATTTCAACTTTTCATTGCAACAGCTCAGCCTTGCAGCAGCTGTGACCTCCTAGAGGAGATCCCCTGGAGCCATTCCCATCAGTTCTCGCCAGCTCTTCACACTGCCAGGTTGCCAAGGGGCCAATCTTGAGCGCGATGGGAGTTCATGTGTACGGCAGCAGAGCACTGTGAGTTTGTGATCATCACTGGCTATTCCCCAAGGGTTTTTAAATTCTGCAGGAATATAAAGGATTTGGAAACACCACAGCCCTTCTATTGCAAGTTGGTGGAGGTGTGGGCAGCCATTTTTCTCTCTGTGTGTTTTTGTGGCCACTGGATGTGAAATCCTGATCCTAAGTAGCTCAGAGCAGATGCCTGAAAGAAGGGGTTTGTTTTTCTGCCAGAAATATGTTTCAGGAATTGCTCTGAGGATTTTTCTCCTCCACCTTCATCTCCACTGCCAGCTCTCCACAGTGACAATCAAGCAAAGCGAATTCAACCTGCAAGGACTAGGAGCAGAGATGAGGCTTATCTCAGAGCAGGAGGGAGATTCCCATGAGAGCTGATGAGCACAGCAGGCACGTGCACTCTTGGGTTCTGCTCCTACTGCAGCCAAGGATGTGCAAAGAAAGGATCCTGCAGGCTTTGCAGCTCTTCTGCCATGAGGAGAGCAGAGCAGCTTCAGCTGCTGTTACAAAAAGGCAGAGAAGCAGAGCTCACCGTGGTGAGATCAGCACTGTAGTGATTCTGCTGACTCTTCCACCTCATGGAATCGCACGGGCTGGCAGCTGTGTGCACCGTGCTGGGGCCCAGCACCCTGGGCAACGTGTAGGTGCCTGGACCTGCAAGAGGAATGGGAAGAGAAGAAACCTCTGGGGCAGAGACAGGCGCTCTGCAAATGCTGCTGTGGCAGCTGCACGTCCCCCTGAGATCTGGAGCCTTCACTGAGGCAGTTGATGGCTCTTTAGCACCTTTTGTGCCCCACTGTGCCTGTCCCCACGTACGCACCAGAGTGGTACCAAGGTGCTGTCAGTCACATCCTCCCCTGCCCCCCAGGGTGACTTCACCTCCACCATCTTTGGGGGCAGGAGGGGTGGGACCCTCGGTCAATTGACAGGGTCCTTAACAGGACCCTGAGTTGGTTGACAGGGTCCTCAACAAAGGAGGTGCCCAGAGAAGCTGCCAGTCTTCTGGACCATGGTGTAATGCCCACAGCCACATCTGACCAGACTATAAAACGGGGTTCCCACAGAAGACCCCTTGGAGTGGTCTTCTCGGAGCTGCGGGTCTGTGAACTGGAGCCCTTTCCTTAGACTGGGATGCTGTCTAAGGAGACTTCCTGGAATTGAGAGCGCCTCAGCTCCTCATTTGGTGAGTGGTTATTTACTAGACAGATCCTCGAATGAGTCCTTGTCTAACCAGGCAAGCGTGAGCCCTCGCCTAACCCAGGCGAGTGATTATTTCTTGTGGGTTCCCTGGAGTCAGAGGCCTCTAGTTTTGTTTCTTGTGACTGAATGCATGCATGTGGTGCATCCTTGTTATTCTTATGTTGTTGTACCACAATAATCCCCTCAACTGATATCTGAACCTGTATTTTATGTTGTTGCAGTGCTAACTAATTGTGTAAACCCTGTTTCTAGTCGGTGTATTTGCTACACTTTTCCGGCCAGAATAAAGTCTGGTTTGAACTTGTTGTCCACGTATAACTGACTTTGAGGTGCCTCCATGACACCTGCTCAGAGGAGCAGGAAGGATGTCTGCCCCCTTTCCCAATCCTTCCACCTTCTGCCACGCTGGGGCACTGTTGGCAGCTCCAAAACTGAGCTGTCAGTGCTTCTGTGGGATGAGATGAGTTTGTGCTGGAACTGCAAGAACCAGGAAGGAAAAATCCCTGAGGGGTTCACTGGAACTCCACAGCTCTGGTAAAACCATCCGTCCGCTGTACCCCTATTTCCTCAGAGCCAGCAGCACAGCTTGGGTGGGGGGAAAGGCACAGATCAGACCTTGGGGCTGAGAGATGAGCACAAGCACCTGCCAAGGCATCTGCAGCCAACCAGGAGCACTCCCCACTGGCTTCTACTGCACATGAAGGAAGCTTGTCAGGAAACAGCTGTGTCCTGCAGTGGAGGCTTTGAACTGGCCCTGGTTAACAAGCTGAGCAGCAGATTGTCAGTAGAGGATGCTTGAGCTGCAAGGGTGTGGTGGTATTCTGACATTGAGCCTGTGAGAAACTACAAGAGTCAAAAGCAGGGGAACAAGCAAGAAGCAAGGACTGTACTGATTGATACATTAAGGCCAGAGGGATTGATACAGGACTGATACATCAAGGACAGGGGGTAACTTGTGACAGATCAAAAAATGCTTTTCTGGTAGCAACTTCGGTAGGAACGCAAAATGTATCACTTATGTAATGCCTAACTTAGCAAATCAGCAATGCTTGAGCAAGTATCCTGTCAAGTATAAATACAAGTCTGAATTTGTAATAAATGTCTCTCCCTGCACCTTATCGAGAGTCCGTGCCTCATACGCTACGCAAGGGTAGGTGTCTCCCTGCAGTCACTTACCTGGAGGGAGGTCGGTTTTGATGCCCCTGTGCTGGAAGGACATGGACTGCACAGGAGGGCACTTAAGGACGTGTCTGTTGGACTTCTCAGGGCAGTAATTGCCTAGGGCAGAGGACAACAGCACAAAAGCAGTGAAGATGTGGCCTTTTTTCTCAAGCCAAGGAGGCAATTTCAACAAGAGCTGCTCTCCTTAACCGCTGCAGAAGTGCCAGCTGCTGGAAAACATCTACAGCTCACTGAAGGGGTGAGCTGAGCCTTTTGTACCCATCTCTCTTTTGCAACCATCTAACTTTGGTGCCACTATTGCAGGGAAATGTGAAAATATCCTAGTCTTATCTGAACAAACAGTTGGAGAAATGTTACTCACTTGGTCCAAGCATGATCTCGAAGCTTATCTCGGGAAGTCCACCCATGGGAGAGGCTGGAGTCACACACTCCCCATTCCTGGCCATGGAGGCTCCACGCAATATCGAGGACCTCGCGAGCAGCTGCCTTCTGCAGGAGGTTCTGCCCCTTGACAGGGGTAAGTGGGGGCTTTAGGGGGTTGTGGTTCAGGTAACCTATGAAGAACAGCACATGAAAGGCGACCTGCAGGCAACCCCATTTCAAAGCTCCTTTGAAGCTGCAGGAGACTGAGCTGCCGAGCTCACAAAATTCCCATCCTTTTTCCTCCAAGAGTAATAAAGGTGAGCTGTACTGTGCCTTGTAGTAACAAACAGTAAACCTCTAAGCATAAATGCTTCTGCAACTGCATTGCTAAATAATCTTAAAGAGAAACTGGACTGCCTGACAGTCTGGCTCCAGTGATAATCATAGAGAAATAAAAATTAAAAAACAAACAAACAAACCTCACATGTACTGGGTTTGCGTGGAAAGGTTTTAGGAGCAGGGGGCTTCTCTGAGAAGGGGGAAAAAGGGAAACAGGTTTGTAGCTGATTTTACCATGGGTGAGCTCAACGCACCACTCTGATCCTTGTTTTACCTGTTGTTCCTCGGACTGAGTATTTGGGTCCAGGGCTGGTGAACTGGGCCATGATGGGGCCCCATGGGCCATGAGGTCTCCAAGTCCCCACCCGGGCTCCGTCCATGCTGCGAGATGCTGATAAAGCCTGAGGAAAGAGCAGAAGAGCATCTTGGTACTTTGACCTGTGCCTTAGGAGTTTTCAATCACTGTTCAAATGATTGTGCCGTACACTGATAGAGTGAACTTGCCATCAAACTTGGTTGAGTCGCACTTTTACAACATCATATTAAAACCACTTTTGCTAATATCTTTGACAGGGGTTTTCTGAGCCATCTCAATCGCCCACTGGTGACATCCTGGTCCTGTACCATGCGAGTCCTGTCTCACCAGAGAATACCAATGCTTTCGATGAAAGAACATTTTTCACTATTAGGTGGGTGAGACCCTGGAACAGGTTGCCCAGAGCAGTTGTGGATTCCTCATCAGTGGATTTGCTCAAGGCCTGGGGATGCAAATCCCCTCAGGTACAATGGAGCTCATCCCTGATGCTGAACTAGGGCAGGGAAGGAAGAGTCTCAGGACTTCACCTGTCTCAGCCGCGGCCGTCAAAAGGGATGAGGATGACAATGTCTGCGTCTGCTTTGTCTCTGCGGCACAGAGCGTGGCGAGCAGTGAGGGCAGCCAGAGATCTGGCAAGAGAGGTTGTGGTGTCAGCGGCCAGGGGACCCTGGGGACAGCCTGGGACCGTCATGGAAACGCACTATGACATCGGGAGGCTGTGCTATTGCATCACCTGGCTGATCCAGGGCTGGGGATGTCCAGCCTGCAGGGCCAGACCTTCCTGAGGTCTGCTTTCCTGCCTCAATGCGTATTTGCAGGGTGCACATGAGACAGATTTGAAACGTCAGCAGAGAGCGGGGGAGCTTTCCAAAGCACCTGGTTTTTACACTGCCCTTGCGCTCAGTGACGGTGTTGACAAGTGACACAGCGGTCACAGAGCTCCGCTGGGGAGCAGAGGCTTTGCCTGCTGAGGCAAACCAACACTTCCAGATTCACTGCTCTAAGACTGTTAGAGGCGATTTGGGCTTCAATACCAGAACAAAAGCATTTCCATCACAGAACCCCAGCCACCACCTCTGTGATCGTCTTGGCAGAGACCAATGAACACTGTGTTGCAAAACACGTGACGGCTATAAAAAGTGTCCTGTCCTCCCCAAATCATTCTTTCCCTCATACCCTCAGATTACCGCAGTAATAATTATATAACTGCATCAAGAAAATTAAGTCCCTTTCAGCCAAGCCAGATGTGGACAGGCTGAAGAGGGTCCAGAGAAGGGCCACAGAGATGATCAAAGGACTGGGCAGCCACCATATGAGCAAAGGCTGAGAGAACCGGGCTTGTTCAGCCTGGAGAAAAGGCGGCTCAGGGAGAGCTCAGCACCATGTGCCAGTGTTTCCAGGGTGGCTACAAAGATGGACATGCCCTTTGTACAAAGAGTCCCAGGGAAAAGACAAGTGCTGATGGGTACAAGCTACTCCTGGGGAGATCCTGACTGGACACAAGAAGGAAATTTTTCACCAGGAGAGCCACCAGCAATTGGAATAATCTCCCCAGGGAAGTGCTGAATTCCCCAAAATTGGAGACTTTGAAGATTCACCTGGACGGGGCGCTGGGCCAGCTCATCTAGACCGGGCTTGTGCCAGGAAAGGCTGGACCAGGTGATCCTTGCCCCTCCATCCTGGGATTCTATGAGAATATCTGCACAGGTGTGTGCGCACATGCATGTGCGTGTATGTAGGTGTGTTTGTATACATGTATGTGTGTGTGTGCGCACGTGTGACTGTATGTGGAACCAGGTCCCAGGAGCTGGGCCAGCACAGTGGGCTGTCACAGGGCATCCCACTGACCGGCATCCACATCTGGGACGGACACATCTGGGACGGACACATCTGGGGGTTATGGACTTCTCCAAAACCAGATTTCTCATTGACCCAAAACATGTCAGTGACTCGTTCACCCGAACAAAAGGGATTTGGGGTAGAGAAAACATGGGGTACAACTCCTTTCAAAACACAGCGCCTCCACTCTGACATGATGTCTCCAGCCAGATCCTTGTGTCCACCTACAAAGCGAACCCCCACTCCACAAGACACCCAGCTGCCCACAACCCAGCGCTTCTGGACTCTGATTTTCTCCTTTCACCGCCTCCCCAAACCATTCTCTGGTTCCTTTGCCCAGACCCCGGGTACCGGCCCCACGCGTGTGCCGCTGGTGCCGCTCTCACCTCTGCAGCTCCCGCAGCCGCTCCAGCTGGTGCTGCTGCTCCAGCGCACTCAGGCGTTGCTGGTGCTGCGCCAGCAGCTCTGCCCGCTCCTGCCTCGCGTCCTGCCGCTGCCACAGCAGCCGAGCCGCCTGCTGCTCCTTCTCCCGCCGCAGCATCTGCTCCCGCTGCCCGTGGGTCTCCCACACCTTCACAGAATCACAGAATCACAGAATGTCAGGGATTGGAAGGGACCTCGAAAGCTCATCCAGTCCAATCCCCCCGCCCGAGCAGGAACACCCAGATGAGGTTACACAGGAAGGTGTCCAGACGGGTTTGAACGTCTGCAGAGAAGGAGACTCCACAACCCCCCTGGGCAGCCTGGTCCAGTGTTCTGTCACCCTCACTGAGAAGTTTCTTCTCCAATTTAAGTGGAACCTCCTGTGTTCCAGTTTGAACCCATTACCCCTTGTCTTACCACTGGCTGTCACCGAGAATCACAGAATCACAGAATCACAGAATGTTAGGGATTGGAAGGGACCTCAAAAGATCATCTAGTCCAATCCCCCTGCCAGAGCAGGAACACCCAGGTGAGGTTACACAGGAAGGCGTCCAGGCGGGTTTTGAATGTCTCCAGAGAAGGAGACTCCACAACCCCCCCGGGCAGCCTGTTCCAGTGTTCTGTCACCCTCACTGAGAAGAAGTTTCTTCTCACATTTAAGTGGAACCTCTTGTGTTCCAGCTTGAACCCATTACCCCTTGTCTTACTGTTGGTCGTCACCGAGAAGAGCCTAGCTCCATCCTCGTGACACCCACCCTTTATATATTTATAAACATTAATGAGGTCACCCCTCAGTCTCCTCTTCTCCAAGCTAAAGAGACCCAGCTCCCTCAGCCTTTCCTCATAAGGGAGATGCTCCACTCCCTTAATCATCTTTGTGGCCCTGCGCTGGACTCTCTCCAGCAGTTCCCTGTCCTTCTTGAACTGAGGGGCCCAGAACTGGACACAATATTCCAGATGAGGTCTCACCAGGGCAGAGTAGAGGGGAAGGAGAACCTCTCTGGACCTACTAACCACCCCCCTTCTAATACACCCCAGGATGCCATTGGCCTTCTTGGCCACAAGGGCACAGTGCTGGCTCATGGTCATCCTGCTGTCCACCAGGACCCCCAGGTCTCTTTCCCCTACACTGCTCTCTAATAGGTCATTCCCCAACCTGTACTGGAACCTGGGGTTGTTCCTGCCCAGATGCAAGACTCTACATTTCCCCTTGTTATATTTCATTAAATTTTTCCCCGCCCAACTCTCTAGCCTGTCCAGATCTCGCTGGATGGCAGCACAGCCTTCTGGCGTGTCAGCCACTCCTCCCAGCTTGGTGTCATCAGCAAACTTGCTGATAGTACACTCAATTCCCTCATCCAAGTCATTGATGAATATATTGAACAGTATTGGTCCCAGAACTGACCCCTGAGGCACTCCACTAGACACAGGCCTCCAACCAGACTCCGCCCCATTGATCACAACTCTCTGGCTTCTCTCCTTCAGCCAGTTTGCAGTCCACCTCACTACCCGATCATCCAGTCCACTCTTCCTCAGTTTTGCCGTGAGGATGCTGTGGGAGACGGTGTCAAATGCTTTGCTGAAGTCAAGGTAGACCACATCCACTGCTCTGCCATCGTCAATCCACCTTGTTACATCTTCATAAAAGGCTATGAGGTTGGTCAAACATGACTTCCCCTTGGTGAAGCCATGTTGACTGTCCCTGATGACCCTCTTCTCCTTGATATGTCTTAAGATGGCACCAAGGATAAGGTGTTCCATCACTTTCCCAGGGATGGAGGTGAGGCTGACCGGTCTATAGTTGCCCGGGTCCTCCTTCTTGCCCTTTTTGAAGACCGGAGTGACATTTGCTTTCCTCCAGTCCTCAGGCACCTCTCCCGTTTCCCAAGACTTGGCAAAGATGATGGAGAGCGGTCCAGCAATGACTTCAGCCAGCTCCCTCAGCACCCGCGGGTGCATCCCATCTGGACCCATGGATTTATGGATGTCCAGATTGCTTAATTGCTCCCTAACCCAGTCCTCATCAACTGAGGCAGACTCCTCCATTGCCCTGCCTTCCTCTGGGAACTCAGGGGTACGGGGCTCCTCAGGACAGCCTCCGGCAGAGTAGACAGAGACAAAGAAGGCATTCAGTAATTCTGCCTTCTCTGTATCTTCTGTCACCAGGGCACCCACCCCGTTCATCAGTGGGCCTACATTGCCTCTGGTGTTAGTTTTATCTGCCATGTATTTGAAGAACCTCTTCCTGTTGTCCTTGACCCCTCTCGCCAGGTTTAACTCTAAGGAGGCCTTAGCTTTCCTAGTTGCCTCCCTACATCCTCTGACAACAGCCTTATATTCTTCCCAAGTGGCCAGCCCCTCCTTCCATGATTTGTAAACCCTCCTCTTCCACTTGAGTTTGCCCAGCAGTTCCCTGTTTAACCACGCAGGTCTCCTGGCTCCCTTCCTTGACTTCCTGCGCGTCGGGATGCACTGATCTTGAGCTTGGTAGAAGCAGTCCCTGAAAGTGAACCAACTATCTTGGGCCCCTTTACCTTCAAGCAGCCTTGCCCATGGGATTTCCTCCAGCAACTGTTTGAAAAGGCCAAAGTCGGCCCTGCTGAAGTCCAGGGTTGCAATTCTGCTCAGTATTCTGCTCCCACCACAGGAGATTCTGAACTCCACCATCTCATGGTCACTGCAACCAAGGCAGCCCCCCACCTTTACTGCTTCGACCAGACCCTCCTTGTTAGCGAGGACGAGATCCAGCAGGGCACCTCTTCTAGTTGGCTCCTCCACCATTTGCATCAGAAAGTTATCGTCAATGCACTGGAGGAACCTCCTAGACTGAGGCTGGCTGGCTGAGTAGTCCTTCCAGCAAACATCAGGGTAGTTAAAATCCCCCATAACAACCAGAGCCTGTGACTGTGAGGCCACGCTCAGCTGCCCATAGAAGGCCTCATCAACTTCCTCACCCTGATCTGGTGGCCTGTAATAGACTCCCACAACAGTGTCACCCCTGCCAGCCTGCCCCTTAATTCTCACCCAAGAAGAGCCTGGCTCCATCCTCCTGACACCTTCACCGAGGTCCTGCCCGGACAGAGCCCCTGAGGGGTGACGGCACAGAGCTGTTGCTGTCATCACAACACCCGCACGCTGCACCCCAAGTGCGCAGAGGATTTGGGAACAGGACGCTGAGCTCGGGCTGCTCCGCAGTCGCAGCCCTGACCGCTCTGCTGCCGCCCAGTGCTGCCCTGGCTGGGGACGTGCTGGCCACGGCACCGGCCCCTCCTCCCGCTCACCCGCGGGACAGTGCTGGTGACGGCGGACCCCACCCTGGCTCACCCCTGGGGCTCCTCTGCCCCACCAGCCCCAGCCCGCCCGCCCCAGGGATGGATGCGGGAAGCGCCTCGCAGCTCCCAGCCCAGCTCCTCCCTGAGCCCGCCCCGACAGCCGCGCTCGGGGAATCCAGGGGCCGAGAGCTTCCCCCCTGCACCTCCACCGGCTCCCACCGCCCGCCCGGGGGAACCGGGGCTGCTCGGCCCGTCACCCCCCGGCCGTGCCGAACTCCCGCCCGGCCCCGCCGCCGCACGGCGCGGCGCTCAGCCAGCCCGCCGCCCGCATGGAGCGCGCCGCCCTTGGGGAAGGACCCGTTCCCATAGCGACAGGGGCTGCGCCGCGCGGGGCCGGCCCTGGAGAGCCCCCGCTGCCATAGCAACGGGGGTGTCTGCTGCGCGGCCTGACTAGAAATGGCCCCAGAGCCGCAGCGGCTCGGGCTCTTCCCTCGCCCCGGGCTGCTCCTGCCCGTGTCGCCCTCGCTCCTCTGTCCCCAGAGCGAATCCCCCTGAAGGGACCAGAGTGGCCCTGCTGTCACTGCGGGGCTGGAGCAGCCTTGCAGCCCCTCTGCAAGTCGTTTGCTTACATCCCCCTAGAGCTGAGCAAAGTTCAGCCCAGTCTGCGCAAAGGGGCATCTCTCGTTAGTGTCTCTTTCTTGCTGCTTGGATTCAGACAAAGAGGATCCTCCTGGTTGCCACTGATTCTCAGTTTGGAGCAACTGCTGAGGAAAACGTGAGGAGGTTGTGTTTCTGCTCCTTAAAATATGTCCCTTTTCCACGAGCCTTCCAGCCTGTCCCTGCCCAAGGGACAGCCCAGCTCAGCACCCGGCCCCGGGCACCACACGCTGGGTCCGCACTCCTGCCCACAGCATCGAACACAACCAGCGCTCGCAGCTGCAACGCTGGTTTGCTCACAAACCCAACACTCGGCACCACATGGGCTGCTGGGAAGAGAACTCCATCCCAGCCACAACCAGAGCAGATGTCTGACATCAGCTCTGTGCCACTCTGTGTTTTATTCATGGCTGTTACAAGCGAAACCGTATGCCAACCTTAATTATCCAATTAGAATTTATTAAGCAAGCACTAAACATGCAAAACAGTAGTATAAACGAGGATCGTGAATCATGTGCCAATTTTAATTATCCAATTAAAATTTATTAAGCAAGCAGGCAAAACAGCGCTGGTCGGCTGGGGAGTCTCAGCTCCACCAACGGCATGCAGCCCACCCCCACCAGAGTCCCTCTTTTATAGTTTTTTTGTCTCCAGGTAGATTTCCAAGTCGATACAGCTTGGCCCGACGTCTTCTGCGGCTCCACGTCTGGTTGCCGGGGGGGGGTCTCCTCAGGCTCTCCGGTGGTCGCGGGACGGAGGCAACATTTTCCCTCCACACCGCAGGCGGCGACCCCACCCCTCCGGACACGCGCAGCTCACCTCACCCACACAACTCCAATACATTTCCCCAGTCGTACTGTTGCATAAATGTTTGCACCAGATAACGTACCGGTTTGATTAACAAATTTACAACACGGGTTTATTACAATCCCTCCTTTTTATTTTTATCATTTTGTTGATCAAAGCGGATAATAGTTTCTCGGGCTAGAGAAAGGATGGAAGTTTCGTGTTCAACAACTCCGTCTTCTTCTATCTGCTCATACTGGGTTTTTTTCAATAACATTAAGTGAGCGGCTTCTAATTGGTTTTTTACTAGTTCGATAACTCTATTTAATATACAGGGCCCAAAGGTCAGAATTAACACTAATATTATTAAAGGTCCTGCTATAGTAGATAACAAAGTAGTTAACCAGGGGGATTGGGTGAACCAGGGTTCGTACCAGCTCCACTTTGCTTCCCTCTCTTTCTTTTGTTTTTCTAAACCCTCCCGTAATTTGGTCATAGTATCTCTTACTACTCCTGTGTGATCTCCGTAAAAGCAACACTCTTCCCCTAGAGCTGCACACAGTCCTCCTTGTTGTAAGAAGAGGAGATCCATTCCTCTTCTATTTTGTAATACTACCTCCGATAATGAAGGTAAAGATTTCTCTAATGCAGTTATTGATTTCTCAATTCTTTCTAAGTCTTCATCGATGGCGGCTCTTAAAGAATTGAAACCCCGTTTTTGTTGAATAAGAGAGGTTATCCCTGTACTTGCTCCTACTGCCCCGATTCCTAACAACGTGGCTATTGTGATAGCTGTGATTGGTTCTCTTTTTATGAGGTAATGTCCAGTATCCCAATGATCACACAGTACACTCTCCTGATGATACAATATTCTCGGGATAATGGTAACTAGTATACAATACTCCCGTGAGTCATTGAACATACTTAGAGATATACTCGGGGTGAGTCCCGTTTCAGAACATATCCATCTAGCCCCACCTGGGGAAATAATCCATGTTTCGGTTCTATTTATTTCCGGTTGGATAGTACTACAGAGCGATTGCTTAGATTTTGGTACTTTACCTATACAAGCTCCTACTCCGGTGACATGTTGCATGGTTATTCCCTTTTTCTTATCATCCCACTGACAGTGGGAGGAAGAATCACTACTTATGTTATAGGTGCTGTTAACCCCTATGGCTTCATAAAAAGGAGGTTTGGTATCATAACACGGCCAACAATTAGTAGTTACATTAGGATTAGTTTCATTTAATGTGCTATAAGCTGCTTGCATGACTGTCCATAGGGGATTTTCATTCACTGTTTCTCTCATGGGCAGTAAGGTACTAGTCATGATCAAGGAATTGCTAGTAGTCAAAGTTGTTTGCTCCAAAGGGTATGGCTTTTTTTAGTCCTTTAACTACTATATTGGGACCTATTGCTTGAGGAGTGGGTCTCGCTACTTACTTCTTTATAAAAATAAGACCTCCCCCATCTGTCCCGGGTTCCCAGTACCTTACTCCCCAAGTTTTTCCTATTTGCCAGGCGGGGTCTGTGGGATTGGATGTATTAATGTATAAATGCTTACAATTCCCAGGTAATATCGCTCCACCGTTGGAGTCTCGCTTAGGAGGAATACATCCATAGGGTCCCCACCCCACAGACAGGACTTTGTCTCTTCCTCCCCCTGGGGGCCAATCTGATGCTACCGTCTCGCATCCCCAATAGGCACAATAATATGAGTTGGGATGGTTACAGTACCCTTTCCCAGGGTTAGAGCTAGGGCAAAAGTAAAAGCCCTTAAAGTCTAGACATGGTTTTATGGGTACCAGTTGGCAAAGAGTCGTCTTAAAGCTGGGGCTTCCCACTACAGTTTTCTGGGCAATAATTTGTTGGTCTTCCCACCTAATTAAGCTCCATTTATAAGGTAGGTGGGGGGTTTCTCTTCCTTGGGCTGACCCTGATACCATTTATAATAGACCTATTATCCAAATGCTTAGATTTAGGGTTGAGAAGAGTGGTGTGACTTTTCTATTGCCATTAGCATTCCAGGCGTTCTGACAATCTCTTAGAATTTTACATTTGTTTTTAGAGAGGGCTAGGAGGTTCCGGGGAAGTTTTGAGATGGTTTGTTTTGGGAGTTGTAAGTCAAGGAGTCTCATGAGCCCTTCCTGGAGGTGGTTCATTATCCCCAGTTCCCACAGTAGTACGCCTCTGCCTTTTTCCTTGCCTACTCTGTTGCCTAGAGCAGCGAGGTGTACCATCTTCTTGGCAGCAGTCGTATTCTTCAGGGGAACCTCCTTTATTTTAATTGGCCTTGACTTACACACACCCTTATTTTTTTATCTTTCAGTTCCCAACCTCCCAAGCTCCACACCTCACTCTAGCTACTGCTTTTCAGCAAAGTACGTGTATGGTCTTAGCTTTTATCAGACAAAGCTCGTCTGTTTGGAAACTATACTTTCCAGGATTTATACCTTTTTTTTTTTTTTTTTTTTTTTGTGAAATTATCCCACCACTCTTCAGAATCCTTTATCAGTTTTCTAGTTGCTACCCCCCCGACTCGAAGTGCTCAGTTAGTTAGTTTCCTCCCATTATTGTAACACTTATGACAAATACCGCTAGGAGGACTCCCATAGAGACAATGGACCCACCACTTTTCTTTACAATTTCTACACTTATACAAATAAAAGGATAACAAATACAGCTTAGGTTGTTACAAAAGATAATTTCACTCATCCGTCGTTTTCCTCCAAAAGGTAATTTTCAGATTGTCCGGATTCTTGGTCGCTTCCCAGTGAGGATTCCGAATTGGTCCTTTAATTCGATCAGCGTGAGTCCACCCTCTTTCAGCGGACCAGACTGCAGTATCTGTGGTAAGCAAGACAAGAAAAGGCCCCTCCCAGCGGGGGTTAGAGAAGATTCTTTCCAAGTTTTAATTAATACTTTATCTCCCTGTTTAATTTTATGTGTTGCAATGTGTAGAGGCGGTCTTTGTACTATCAGTCCTTTTTGTATTAATTCCCGCCTTCTCTTCATAAGTTCCACAATATATTCCTGCAATACTTTTTCTCTACCTTCGGGTGTTCGATAGGTGTTTCTAGGTCATACGGCATTCCATATAACATCTCAAAAGGGGAAATTCCAGTGTCTGTTCTGGGTTGTGTTCTCACATTTAATAGGGCCAAAGGTAGACATTTTACCCAACTCATTTTTGTTTTGATTATTAATTTGGTTAACTGTCTCTTAATTTCGCCATTCATTCTTTCTACCCTCTCTGAGCTTTGAGGATGCCATGGTGTATGATATTCCCACTTAGTTCCTAAGGGACCTAGAATCTCCTTAATAACTTTCGAAATGAAATGGGGCCCCCTGTCAGAGTCAATTACTGCTATGTTTCCGTACCGTGGTATAATATTTTCTAATAATGTTTTGGTCACAGTTTTTGCTGTGGCTCGAGCTACTGGGAAGGCTTCTACAAAATGAGTCAAGTGGTCCACCAGAACTAGAAGGTATTTATATCTCCCAGCTTTTGGAAGCTCAGTAAAATCAATCTGTATTTTCTCAAAGGGTCTTTTTGCTCACTCACGCCCTCCATGTACTCTTTCTCTAAGTTGTTGCTTATTCACTTTCTGGCATGTAAGGCACTCTCCAACAATTTTCTTAGCTATATCATATATTCCTATACACATATATTTAGCCCCAAATTGGTCCACTAATGCCCGTACCCCCCAGTGGGTTTGCCTGTGAAATTCCCTCATTATTCTCCATGCAGCACCCTTCGGGAGAACTTCCCTTCCATCTGATAACAACCATTTTCCTTCCTTTTCAGTGACCCCTAATTGCTTGAGTTTTTCTTTTTCTTGGATGTTAAAGCTCATGGTATGATTTACTTTAATTTGCATTTGTTCTGCCTCTTTTAGTAATAGTAAAACGGCTTTCTTTGCTTCTTCACCTGCTATGTTGTTTCCCTTTATTCGAAGCGACACCCCCTTTTGGTGACCCCTTATGTGTACTACCGCAATTTGTTTAGGTCCTCTCAGAGCCTCTAGGGTCTGCCTGATCAATGCTTCATGTATGAGTCCTTTCCCTTGGGAGTTCACTAAACCTCGTTCCTCCCAGATTTTTCCAAACATATGAACCACTCCATAGGCATATTTGGAATTGGTAAAGACAGTTCCTATTTTATCTTTTAGTATTTGTAAAGCTCGCGATACAGCATATAGTTCACAAGCCTGAGCAGACCAGGTCACATTAAGAGGACCTGATTCCCTTACTTTTAGGGTCTTGCCATCTATTATAGCGTATCCCGATTTTCGCTTCCCATCTACTACTCGGGATGACCCATCTACAAATAGTTTTTCCCCATCTTGCAGTTCCTCTTCCTCTAAATCTTCTCTAATTTTGGTTTGATATTCTATTAATTGTACACAATTATGGGTTAGGTTTTCACTCGGTTCCCCATACAGGAATTGGGCCGGGTTTTGCAAACTTGCAGTCTCGAGTTCTAACTTGGGGGAATGTATAAGGATGCCCTCATATTTCAGTAGTCTTGCATCCGTAATCCACTTGTCTGCTTTTTGTTGCAAGACCCCCCGTATATTATGGGGCATATATACTTTCAGTTCTCCTCCCAAAGTTATTTTTCTAGCTTCTTCGACTAAGAGAGCCGTGGCTACTATAGCTTGCAAGCAAGTGGGCCATCCCCTGCTAACTGGATCTAGTAGTTTCGACAGATAGCCTATAGGTTTCTTCCTTCCTGCCCAATCCTGAGTTAATATACCAAATGCTGTTCCCCCTTCAGTATTTACAAATAGATAGAAAGGCCTTTTGATATCAGGTAGACTTAATACTGGAGCATTCACCAGATCAGTTTCTAAGTTTTCTAAGTTTTGCTCATCGTCTGGGCTCCATTTCATTAGCCCTTCTCCCACTAACTTTTGATACAAAACCTTCACTTTGTTACTATAGTCCTCGATCCAGTGTCTGCAATAACCTACGAGTCCTAATAACTGTCTTACTTGTCTTTCGTTTTTAGGCATTTGGAGCGAGAGGATACCCTTCACTCACTCAGGATCTAATTTTTTTGTCCCTTTGCTTAACCAATGTCCTAGATATTTTACTTCTTCTTCCGTAAATTGCAACTTGGATTTTGAAACTTTTAATCCCTTGAGATTCAAAAAGTTCAATAACCTAATACTCTCATTTCGGACCGCTTCTTGACTTTCCCCTGCTAACAACAAGTCATCTACCTACTGTACTAAGGTTACCTCCGGATCTGATTCGAAAGCCTCTAACACTTGCTCTAAAGCCTGCCCAAACAAGTTCGGTGATTCTGTGAATCCCTGTGGGAGTACCGTCCACCTTAGTTGCTGCTTATGATGGGTGTCAGGATTCTCCCATTCAAAAGCAAAATAATCTCTACATTCTTCCTTTAAAGGGCAAGCCCAAAATGCATCTTTTAAATCTATCACGCTATACCATTTTGAGTTGGGAGATAGCTGACTTAATAATACATAGGGGTTAGCTACAACAGGGAATCGGGTAAGGGTTCTTTTATTTACTTCTCTCAGGTCCTGTACCAATTGGTATGACCCGTCTGGCTTTTTAACGGGTAGAATAGGGGTGTTATGGGGTGACATGCAAGGTTCTAATAACCCCTGTCACAACAACCTTTCGATTATTGGTTG
Organism: Caloenas nicobarica; assembly: GCF_036013445.1. NCBI lineage: Eukaryota > Metazoa > Chordata > Aves > Columbiformes > Columbidae > Caloenas > Caloenas nicobarica. Next base: position 1,172,727 of record NW_027017721.1, read on the forward strand.
CAATCCGTTTCTGCCTTCTTGTGACATAGGATATTGCTTAACTCTAATTGGAATTTCCGGATTTTTAATAGTGACCTCGAAAGGGGCAATGTCTAATTGTCCCACTGACTCCGGAACATACCAAACCTCAGGATTAATTTTAGTTTCATCTTCCGTGGTCAAAACACACAATTTTACCGCTATTTCTTTTTCCTTTATTTCTAAATTAATTCCTAATTTGATCATTAGATCTCTTCCAAGCAAATTGTATTCTGCCTCAGGCACTAATAAAAAGGATCCTACTCCAAATCGAGATGGAGTTTCTATTTCTACCCCCTTTATTATTGGAACTTGGAAGGGTTCTCCTTTTGCTCCTATTACTTGTAATTTCTCCGAGGATGGTTGACATCCTCGGGGCACCCTTTGGGCAGTGGATCTTTCTGCCCCAGATTCCACAAGGAACTCTCTCTCTTGACGCTGGGGACCTAGTTTTAATTTTGTCAAGGGCTCTTTTTTCTTAGTAGTCCCCAGCAAGTAGAGCCCCTGACCCCCCTAATCTTCTTTAAACACTTGCTCATCTCGCATATGCTCTCTACAATTTCTCCTCATGTGCCCCTTCTTTTGACAGTAAAAGCGCTTGACTTGTCTTAAATCTCTTCTGCCGCCCCGGTCCCTCTGGGGTCTTTCTTGTGTTCTTTCCCTTCGCCCCTGGGCACCACATCCCCCCATGTGGGGCAGTGCACCCCCCTGCCCCTCCCGGACAGCTGCCACCAAAAACCTGGCTTGTCTCTTCTGAGTTTCTTCTTCCCTCCTCACGTACTCCTTCTGAGCTTCCCTTAACAATTCATCTAACCCTCGTTCTTGCCAGTCTTCTAGCTTTTCCAAATTCTTTCTTACATCTATCCATGATTTTGCTACAAACTGTGTTTTTAACAAGGCTTGCCCTACTTGAGAAGCAGGATCTAGCCCCGAGTAAAGCTGCAGGTTTTTTCGTAACCTTTCTAACCACTCAGTAGGGGTTTCATCTTTCTTTTGGTGTTCTCTAAATGCTTTATTAATATTCTGTCCTCGGGGGACAGATTCCTTGATGCCCTGGACAATCATAGTCCGCAAGTCGGCCACATGGGCTCTGTGTTCGACATTTTGGTTATCCCAATTGGGTCGCTGTAGCGGCCACTTCATGTCTGCGCCTGGACCATGCTGGTGCTGCTGATCCCAGACTCTCATCCCTGCTCTTCGAATCATCTCCCTTTCTTCCACTGTAAAGAGTATGCTTAAAATTGCCTGCAATGTATACACCTGCAGGTGTATACATTAGGACCTAAAAATTGATCCAACCTTTCAGATACTCCTAGAGGATCCTCTAACAGGTTCCCCATCTCTTTCTTAAATTCTCTTACGTCCCCTGAGTTCAGGGGTACTGACACAAACCCCGTGCCAGGCTGTGGACCTCCCATAGCTATTTCCCTTAAAGGATATAGCCCTCTTTCTGACTGTTCTTTTTTCCTAGCCTGACTCCTTGTGATTCTCTGTGTCTCCTCAGGGGAACTAGGAGGGTCTAATTCTGGGTCCGGTGCTGTCGGGGAAGAGGAAGAGGACAGGATCGAGTCTGGCATAGGTACAGGAGGAACATAAGGGGGAGGCGAGAAACAGGAAGTTCCTCAGGGGTTTTATTCTTTTTCTTGAATTTGCTTTGACTTAAAGCAAACACATGGATTTTGGTGTCTGCCCTTATCCATAAACTGGCATATTCGCTTTCTTCTAGACTGAAGGGTTCCTTAGAATTCACATATATATTTAAAGCTTGACCTATCCAATCCTCAAATGACCCAAACCCAGGCCAAAATACGCGATCCTTTCTTATCTGTTTACCACCCCACACCTGCATACAATAGTGTGCCATCTTTTCCCTACTTTTACCTTGCCTAAATGGCCACTCATCCCAATGGGCAATCATTAATCCCAAGGGGGAATCCTGCGGGATATCGCGCAATCCTATCTTGGGACCCCCTCCCATGGAGTCAGGCGGCTTGCTTTTTTTTTTTTCTTTTTTTATTCCGAAGTGCCTTCTCACACACACACACGCGCACCCCTCGTTCATGGCTCACGCCCTCGCGGGTAATGAGAACCGCACTACAAGAGGGTCCGCACTCACTTTGCCCCTCTCGGGAGCGTCTCATTCATGCGCGCTTCGGGAGACACACCCCGACCGAACAGAATCACCTTTTATACTCACTCTTCCCAGAGTCTTCGTTCGGCTCTTCGTGCACAGAAATTACGGGGTACTGCAGTAATCTTTTGCCTGTTTACCAAATTTAGGGTTCGGAAGTAAAGGTCTCGGAAAGGATATCTTCGACTCCGGGGCCATCCAAGGATGCGGTGCCCCGCTGGGGTCTCGGAACCCAAGCCAAGGAGCCTTTATCTGAGTCACAGCACCAAAATTGTTATAAACGAGGATCGCGAATCATATGCCAATCTCAATTATCATTAATCCAATTAGAATTTATTAAGCATGCAGTAAACAGGCAAAACAGCGCTGGGCGGCCGGAGCGTCTCAGCTCTACCAACAGCATGCAACCCACCCTCACAGAGTCCCTCCTTTTATAGATTCCTTGTATTCAGGTAGATTTCAAGCTGATACAGTCTTCTGCGGCTGCACGTCTGGTTGCCAGGGGGGGGTCTCCTCAGGCTCTCTGGTGGTCGCAGGACGGAGGCAACATTTTCCCTCCACACCGCAGGCGGCGACCCCACCCCTCCGGACACGCGCAGCTCACCTCACCCACACAACTCCAATACATTTCCCCAGTTGTACTGTTGCATAAATGTTTGCACCAGATAACGTACCGGTTTGATTAACAAATTTACAACATGGGTTTATTACACCTTGTTCCACCCCATGGACGTCAGGCTCAGGTCCCACATGATCCAATACGTCCTCACCAACCACCGCTCCCCTTCCCGCCCGTTGATGCCACACACAGACAGTTGCCCTCAGTCCGTGGGCCGCCCCTGTGAAACGTCCATAAAATGTCACAACTCCCCTGGAGTCCGTGGCTTTGGGCTCCGTCTGTTCCGTGGCCACTCCGGACAGCACAGGTGTCCGTTCCGTGGGGTCACGGGCACCAAACCCAGCTCGGGTGGGAACCAAGAGGGTCCCCTCGTGTTCAGGGCCCAAAGCGCCATCTGTAGCATCTGCCCGTCCTTTTGAGTGCCCAGAGCCTCCTTCTCGGGGCCCAAATCCTCACGTTTAGGGTCCCAACGTGTCTTTTATCACTCAAGGCCTTTGTTCAGGGCCCACAGTTTCATTTTGAGGTGGAGCTCGTTGCCTGGCAACAACCAGCCAGAAGTTGGTGGGAAGTCAGTGCACCCAGGACAGCCAATGGCATTTGTGGAGGCGGGGAAAGTCACATGATTGATAGGTAGGCAGCCAATCAAGCTTTGAGGCCTGCAGGAAAGGTGGAGAGAGTTGAACAAACTGGGCAGCGTTCAGGGGCAGGCTGTGCTGGCTGCACCAATCACGCCTGGCGGCAGTGCAGCACATGGATGATTGACACACAGTCTGCCCAATCACTTGATGGGCGGGCGAATGGGAATCCCAGACAGCCAATCAGAGGAAACATCAGTGTGGGGGAGGAAACTGACAGCCCTCCCTCCCAATGGCAGCGCAGCCCAAGCTGAGGAGGCGGTGGCTCTGCGGGCGGCCAGGCTGAGCTTTGCCGTGGTGCCCCTGGAGCTGCCCCAAGGCTGAGCAGCCCCCGGGCCAGCCCTGGGGCCCTTTTTCCTCCAGCTGGGGCCCTTTTTCCTCCAGCTGGGGCCCTGGGGATGTTGTTGCTGCATCTGGACTCCACGGTCTCTTCCAACCAATATCTGTATTTCTGATCATTAAGTGGTACTTCTAATCATTAAGAAATCACGGGATCTGTATAGCTTAGGAAAATCTAGGAGCGTAGCAAATTTTTTTCAGACTATCCAACCACAATGTTCTTTGTATAAGCAGAACTTGTACCAGAGGTAACTTTGTGCTTAGTAATTGCACCCTATTGTTAGAATTGTCCCAGATTTACGGCATATTCTTCTGAAACAAGACTTATTCTTTAGAAATAGAACCTGGAGCAGGATGCTGATGTAATAATTAACCAATTAACCAATGTTACTTAGTGTTGCTTAACGGACGAGCTTGTGTGAACAGATATTTACTGCATTTGTTCAAAGAGCTGCAAATGTGGAGAGTTCAGTGATGAAGATGAGAGACGGCCCCTGAGGAGGAAGAAACGGCCCCCAAAAGGGCCGTAACGCCCACAGAAAGGTGTTAGACGGCAGCAGAGACCGGAGAATATGCACATGTTTAATTAACTGCATATTTATGTAATTAATTCTTGGAATAGGTGTGTGATATGTTAATGGTTTCTAAGAACTGTAACACAGCTGTAATTTTTCTGTCAATATGAGACAAGTAAGAACAATCAGTCAGCGACGCGCTCAGGGAGAAGCATCCTGGTCCCAGTGCCGAATGTAAGGAAGGCTACTTTTAAAAACCTTAAAAAGTGGTTTTAAGAGATTATTAATTTACCGTTTTGACAGGATCACAACCAAAATGATTCTGTCTGGCTCAGGTGTGCATGGGCTGCTCTGGACTTGTTCTCCTGGGCGGGTGAAAGGGGCAGGGGGGCACTTGTTGGCTTTGGAGAGGAGCTGCTGCAGCTGGAGCTGGAAAGAGCAGGAGAAGGTGAAGCAGCTGGAGGATGAAGTGCAGGGGATCCCCACAGCTGCTGCTCCAGCTGCACAAGAGGCAGCTGCCCCTGTGGGTGAGGAAGGGTCCCTGTGAGCAGCCTCAGCAGAGCAGATCACAAACGTGCCCTGCGGGTCTGTGTGAGTGAGGAAAATTCCAGTGCGGCCAGGTAGCATGTGTGTGTGTCTGGGAAGCCTCGTGCTGTGAGAGCTGTGAGACACCCATGTGTTCTCTGTGGTGGAGGACGGGCGAGAGACTGGAGCTACAGCAGAGGAAGTGAGGAAAGGACAGACAGACACAGACAGGAGGGCCTGAGCTCCACAACTTGCCTGGCCGTGCAGAGAGCAGGAGCTCTGGTGGGTCCTGGCCCTTGGGGTCATGTCACCTCTTCTGTGTCCCAGTCCTTCCCTGCGCCCGCCCCTTTCCTCCTGCTCCCTCTCCCTCTTTCTGCCTCTCTTCCTCTTTCCCGGCTGATTCTTTCTGCATCTCTGTCCACATCCCTGTCCCTTTTTCCCTCTTGCTGTTCTTGTGTCCTTTTTTTATTTTCTGTCTTTCTTTCCTCTCCCCAGTCCTGCCCTTTCGCACTATATCCCCCTGTCCAGCTTGCGGCCCCTTCTTTCCTCATTCTCTTACTCTATTTTTCCTCTCTCCATCTCTTTGCCCTGCTGCCCACCATAGCTGGTTTTTTCCTTCACTGCTGTCCTGCCTCCTGTTCCTTTGCTGCCCCTGTTCCCTGTTCTGTCACTCTGTCCCAGTCCCAGTGTATTTTAAAAATTTTTTTCATTTCATTTTCTTCTTTCTACCGCTTTGTCCTGCTCCCTGCCCCTGTCTTTGTCTCTCCTTCCCTTTGTTCTGCTCCCCATCTCATTTTCCCTTCTTGCTCCAGCTCTCTGTTCTGCTCCCTGCCCCTCTCATTCCCCCTCTGTTTCTCTACCCTTCTCCCCGTCTGTCCTCCACTCTTGTTTTCTGTCCTGCTCCCTCTGTAGTTTTTCCACTCTCTCTGTCACTCTCTCCTGCTCCCTGTCACTTTAATTTCTCACTCCATCTCTGTCCTACAACTCGAAGCTGTTTTTTGGTCTCCATCTCTGTCCTGCTACCCAGCCCAGGCTTTTTTTACCTCTGTCTGTGCCTGGCTGCCTGTCTCTTACTTTTACCCATCTTCCCATTTGTGCTGCCTCCCTGACCCATTTTCCTGCTCCACGTCTTTGTGTTTCTCTGACAATCCATCTCCTGCTTCATTTCCTTCTCTGTTTCTCTCCCATGAACTTCCTATCAATATTCTCTTCTCTTCTCTTCTCTTCTCTTCTCTTCTCTTCTCTTCTCTTCTCTTCTCTTCTCTTCTCTTCTCTTCTCTTCTTCTTCCTCTCTTCTTCTCTCCTCGCCTCTCCTCTCTTTGCTCCTCTTTCAGCACAATCAGTCAAATAACAAAGACACAGTTTGCCTGAAAGGAAAGGAGGGTTTCAGTTTCAAAAACAAGTTCAACAACACATAACATAATGAATACAAGTGTTGCTAATGTTGGAGTTTATTTTATCTTCTTTTTTTGTTAATTTATTAATTTTCTTGATTTGATGTTATTTCATGTTATGTTTCTTCGTGTCATTTTTTTTCCCTTTGTGACTCTGTTTCAGAACCCAGGCTCACAAGCATTAGCTCAAGCCCAAGTGTAGCCAGGAGTAGCCTGATGCAAGCTTCAGTTTAGCATGAGAAAACATCCCTTGCAGGTTGGCAAAGGCAAGTCCCAGAGCTGCAGAGAGCAGCATCAGGAATAGAGGCCAAGCTGTCCGCGGTTCCTGCAGAGGGAGAACCTTGACAAGGAGTTGTGGGACTGACCATGCACAAAAGAGGAGGAAGAAGAAGAAGAAGAAGAAGAAGAGGTGAGTGGTCCCGTGGCATCTTTTCCAAAGCGTGACACGTAGCGATGACGAGCAGACTTTCTGCCTTCCACAACTTGTTTGGCTGTTGTGCTTCTTGGCCAGGGATGCATGAGAAGCGCTCTGGTCCCTGCCAGGCGCTTGTATTGCCCGCAGGGAGAGCTGAGAAGTGGCAGCTGCGGCTTCCAGCGTGGTGGAGCATGAGCAGCAGGCTCCCAGGCCAAATGGCCCAAAGAAATGGTGGCATGGGGCCGTGCTGAGAAGTGCAGAGGAAGGCAAAAAGCCTCCGGGGACCAGTGCCAATGTGCCCCGGGGGAAAAAATTCCTTGCTGAGCCCAGTGCTGGCCATGGGCTGTTCCCTTAGCATGTGAGCCAGAGCTGGCTCCTTGTCCCACAGGCTGCTCATGCTTCCCAGGAGCTGCCCAAGCCCTATCAACCCTTGAGCTGGAGCTATGTCGCGGACTTGCCAGAGTGCCCAACTGCCTCTGAGCTGATGGACTTTGTGGGCAAGAATCCTTGCTGTCCCTGTGTAGGACACCAGTGGGTGTTCCAAAGCACTGCAAGCCCTTGCAAGCCCTTGCAAGCCCTCGACATCCTATCTCTTAGGGCTCCTGAGCGTTGCTCTGTAGGAGATGAGGATGGTGAGCTCTGCAGTGCTCCTCAAGAAGGAATTGGCTTGGTCTTGCCACTACTATCCAGTTGAAAAGGATTTGCATCCATGAGCCGAGCTTGGAAGGTGGCCCTGCCAGCAGATTTTCTTGCAGCGGAGAACCTCCAGCAGCCTCCTGCAAGGTTTTCTTCCCTCAGCCCCTGGCCTGTGATTCCAGCAGCTTCTCAAGTGCTTCCTGTTAGCTGTGTTGGGGCTGCCCCCTGGCCAGCTCTGGCAGTGGACACGGGAGGCTGCTCCTCTGGATCCTGCGTGGGGCCTGGTGACCACTGCGTTGCCGGGTGCTGGCATTGTGACATGGGGGTGACACAGCCGCATATGTGCAGCCCTTTGGAGGAAGCCTTTGGGGTGCTGGCTCCGAATCAGTCCCTGTAGCTATAAAATACGGGAGTAAGCAACCTAATAGTGTCCCTTTTTTTGCAAAAAGACAGTGTGGATTTGTTGCCAGTGCAGCCTTACTTCCAGTATCAATATTGCCTGTGGTATCATGTATGGAGGCCTCAGGGCTCGCTCAGGGCTTGTCACGCAGAACTGCAGGCCTGACAGAGCAGAACTGCTCTCCCCTCCTCTCCCCTCCTCTCCCCTCCTCTCCCCTCCTCTCCCCTCCTCTCCTCTCCTCTCCTCTCCTCTCCTCTCCTCTCCTCTCCTCTCCTCTCCTCTCCTCTCCTCTCCTCTCCTCTCCTCTCCTCTCCTCTCCTCTCCTCTCCTCTCCTCTCCTCTCCTCTCCTGTCAGCCAGTCCATTATCAAAGAGACTGTTAGCCTGAAAGGACAGAGGGGTTTCAGTTCCAAAATCAATTTCAAGGACACATAACACAATGAATTTTATTTTCTTTTGTTGTTAATGTATTAATTTTCTTGATTTTATGTTATTTCATGTTATGTTTCTTCGTGTCGTTTTTTTTCCCTTTGTGACTGTTTCAGAACCCAGGCTCACAAGCATTAGCTCAAGCCCAAGTGTAGCCAGGAGTAGGCTGATGCATTCTTCAGTTTAGCATGAGAAAACATCCCTTGCAGGCTGGCAAAGGCAAGTCCCAGAGCTGCAGAGAGCAGCATCAGGAATAGAGGCCAAGCTGTCCGCGGTTCCTGCAGAGGGAGAACCTTGACAAGGAGTTGTGGGACTGACCATGCACAAAAGAGGAAGAAGAAGAAGAAGAAGAAGAGGTGAGTGGTCCCGTGGCATCTTTTCCAAAGCGTGACACGTAGCGATGACGAGCAGACTTTTTGCCTTCCACAACTTGTTTGGCTGCTGTGCTTCTTGGGCAGGGATGCATGAGAAGCGCTCTGGTCCCTGCCAGGCGCTTGTATTGCCCGCAGGGAGAGCTGAGAAGTGGCAGCTGCGGCTTCCAGCATGGTGGAGCATGAGCAGCAGGCTCCCAGGCCAAATGCCCAAAGAAACGGTGGCAAGGGGCCGTGCTGAGAAGTGCAGAGGAAGGCAAAAAGCCTCCGGGGACCAGTGCCAATGTGCCCCGGGGGAAAAAATTCCTTGCTGAGCCCAGTGCTGGCCATGGGCTGTTCCCTGAGTATGTGAGCCAGACCTGGCTCCTTGTCCCACAGGCAGCTCATGCTTCCCAGGAGCTGCCCAAGCCCTATCAACCCTTGAGCTGGAGCTATGTCGCGGACTTGCCAGAGTGCCCAACTGCCTCTGAGCTGATGGACCTTGTGGGCAAGAATCCTTGCTGTCCCTGTGTAGGACACCAGTGGGTGTTCCAAAGCACTGCAAGCCCTTGCAAGCCCTTGCAAGCCCTTGCAAGCCCTCGACATCCTATCTCTTAGGGCTCCTGAGCATTGCTCTGTAGGAGATGAGGATGGTGAGCTCTGCAGTGCTCCTCAAGAAGGAATTGCCTTGGTCTTGCCACTGCTATCCAGTTGAAAAGGATTGGCATCCATGAGCCGAGCTTGGAAGGTGGCCCTGCCGGCAGATTGTCTTGCAGCGGAGAACCTCCAGCAGCCTCATGCAAGGTTTTCTTCCCTCAGCCCGTGGCCTGTGATTCCAGCAGCTCCTCAAGTGCTTCCTGTCAGATGTGCTGGGGCTGCCCCCGGGCCAGCTCTGGCAGTGGACACGGGAGGCTGCTCCTCTGGATCCTGCGTGGGGCCTGGTGACCGCTGCGTTGCCGGGTGCTGGCATTGTGACATGGGGGTGACACAGCCGCATATGTGCAGCCCTTTGGAGGAAGCCTTTGGGGTGCTTGCTCCGAATCAGTCCCTGTAGCTATAAAATAGGGGAGTAAGCAACCTAATAGAGTCCCCTTTTTTGCAAAAAGACAGTGTGGATTTGTTGCCAGTGCAGCCTTACTTCCAGTATCAATATTGCCTGTGGTATCATGTATGGAGGCCTCAGGGCTCGCTCAGGGCTTGTCACGCAGAACTGCAGGCCTGACAGAGCAGAACTGCTCTCCCCTCCTCTCCTCTCCTCTCCTCTCCTCTCCTCTCCTCTCCTCTCCTCTCCTCTCCTCTCCTCTCCTCTCCTCTCCTGTCCGCCAGTCCATTATCAAAGAGACTGTTTGCCTGAAAGGACAGAGGGGTTTCAGTTCCAAAATCAATGTCAAGGACACAGAACACAATGAATTTTATTTGATTTTGTTGTTAATTTATTAATTTTCTTGATTTGATGTTATTTCATGTTGTTTCTTCGTGTCATTTTTTTTCCCTTTGTGACTCTGTTTCAGAACCCAGGCTCACAAGCATTAGCTCAAGCCCAAGTGTAGCCAGGAGTAGCCTGATGCAAGCTTCAGTTTAGCATGAGAAAACGTCCCTTGCAGGCTGGCAAAGGGAAGTCCCAGAGCTGCAGAGAGCAGCATCAGGAATAGAGGCCAAGCTGTCCGCAGTTCCTGCAGAGGGAGAACCTTGACAAGGAGTTGTGGGACTGACCATGCACAAAAGAGGAAGAAGAAGAAGAAGAAGAAGAGGTGAGTGGTCCCGTGGCATCTTTTCCAAAGCGTGACACGTAGCGATGACGAGCAGACTTTTTGCCTTCCACAACTTGTTTGGCTGCTGTTCTTCTTGGGCAGGGATGCATGAGAAGCGCTCTGGTCCCTGCCAGGCGCTTGTATTGCCCGCAGGGAGAGCTGAGAAGTGGCAGCTGCGGCTTCCAGCATGGTGGAGCATGAGCAGCAGGCTCCCAGGCCAAATGGCCCAAAGAAACGGTGGCAAGGGGCCGTGCTGAGAAGTGCAGAGGAAGGCAAAAAGCCTCCGGGGACCAGTGCCAATGTGCCCCGGGGGAAAAAGTTCCTTGCTGAGCCCAGGTCTGGCCATGGGCTGTTCCCTGAGCATGTGAGCCAGACCTGGCTCCTTGTCCCACAGGCAGCTCATGCTTCCCAGGAGCTGCCCAAGCCCTATCCTGCCTTGAGCTGGAGCTATCTGGCGGACTTGCCAGAGTGCCCAAGTGCCTCTGAGCTGATGGACCTTGTGGGCAAGAATCCTTGCTGTCCCTGTGTAGGACACCAGTGGGTGTTCCAAAGCACTGCAAGCCCTTGCAAGGCCTTGCAAGCCCTCGACATCCTATCTCTTAGGGCTCCTGAGCGTTGCTCTGTAGGAGATGAGGATGGTGAGCTCTGCAGTGCTCCTCAAGAAGGAATTGGCTTGGTCTTGCCACTGCTATCCAGTTGAAAAGGATTTGCATCCATGAGCCGAGCTTGGAAGGTGGCCCTGCCAGCAGATTGTCTTGCAGCGGAGAACCTCCAGCAGCCTCATGCAAGGTTTTCTTCCCTCAGCCCCTGGCCTGTGATTCCAGCAGCTCCTCAAGTGCTTCCTGTCAGATGTGCTGGGGCTGCCCCCGGGCCAGCTCTGGCAGTGGACACGGGAGGCTGCTCCTCTGGATCCTGCGTGGGGCCTGGTGACCGCTGCGTTGCCGGGTGCTGGCATTGTGACATGGGGGTGACACAGCCGCATATGTGCAGCCCTTTGGAGGAAGCCTTTGGGGTGCTGGCTCCGAATCAGTCCCTGTAGCTATAAAATAGGGGAGTAAGCAACCTAATAGTGTCCCTTTTTTTGCAAAAAGACAGTGTGGATTTGTTGCCAGTGCAGCCTTACTTCCAGTATCAATATTGCCTGTGGTATCATGTATGGAGGCCTCAGGGCTCGCTCAGGGCTTGTCACGCAGAACTGCAGGCCTGACAGAGCAGAACTGCTCTCCCCTCCTCTCCTCTCCTCTCCTCTCCTCTCCCCTCCTCTCCCCTCCTCTCCTCTCCTCTCCTCTCCTCTCCTCTCCTCTCCTCTCCTCTCCTCTCCTCTCTTCTCCTCTCCTCTCCTGTCAGCCAGTCCATTATCAAAGAGACTGTTAGCCTGAAAGGACAGAGGGTTTTCAGTTCCAAAATCAATTTCAAGGACACATAACACAATGAATTTTATTTTCTTTTGTTGTTAATGTATTAATTTTCTTGATTTTATGTTATTTCATGTTATGTTTCTTCGTGTCGTTTTTTTTCCCTTTGTGACTGTTTCAGAACCCAGGCTCACAAGCATTAGCTCAAGCCCAAGTGTAGCCAGGAGTAGGCTGATGCATTCTTCAGTTTAGCATGAGAAAACATCCCTTGCAGGCTGGCAAAGGCAAGTCCCAGAGCTGCAGAGAGCAGCATCAGGAATAGAGGCCAAGCTGTCCGCGGTTCCTGCAGAGGGAGAACCTTGACAAGGAGTTGTGGGACTGACCATGCACAAAAGAGGAAGAAGAAAAAGAAGAAGAAGAGGTGAGTGGTCCCGTGGCATCTTTTCCAAAGCGTGACACGTAGCGATGACGAGCAGACTTTTTGCCTTCCACAACTTGTTTGGCTGCTGTGCTTCTTGGGCAGGGATGCATGAGAAGCGCTCTGGTCCCTGCCAGGCGCTTGTATTGCCCGCAGGGAGAGCTGAGAAGTGGCAGCTGCGGCTTCCAGCATGGTGGAGCATGAGCAGCAGGCTCCTAGGCCAAATGGCCGAAAGAAACGGTGGCAAGGGGCCATGCTGAGAAGTGCAGAGGAAGGCAAAAAGCCTCCGGGGACCAGTGCCAATGTGCCCCAGGGGAAAAAATTCCTTGCTGAGCCCAGTGCTGGCCATGGGCTGTTCCCTGAGTATGTGAGCCAGAGCTGGCTCCTTGTCCCACCGGCTGCTCATGCTTCCCAGGAGCTGCCCAAGCCCTATCAACCCTTGAGCTGGAGCTATGTCGCGGACTTGCCAGAGTGCCCAAGTGCCTCTGAGCTGATGGACCTTGTGGGCAAGAATCCTTGCTGTCCCTGTGTAGGACACCAGTGGGTGTTCCAAAGCACTGCAAGCCCTTGCAAGCCCTTGCAAGGCCTTGCAAGCCCTCGACATCCTATCTCTTACGGCTCCTGAGCATTGCTCTGTAGGAGATGAGGATGGTGAGCTGTGCAGTGCTCCTCAAGAAGGAATTGGCTTGGTCTTGCCACTGCTATCCAGTTGAAAAGGATTTGCATCCATGAGCCGAGCTTGGAAGGTGGCCCTGCCAGCAGATTGTCTTGCAGCGGAGAACCTCCAGCAGCCTCCTGCAAGGTTTTCTTCCCTCAGCCCCTGGCCTGTGATTCCAGCAGCTCCTCAAGTGCTTCCTGTCAGATGTGCTGGGGCTGCCCCCGGGCCAGCTCTGGCAGTGGACACGGGAGGCTGCTCCTCTGGATCCTGCGTGGGGCCTGGTGACCGCTGCGTTGCCGGGTGCTGGCATTGTGACATGGGGGTGACACAGCCGCATATGTGCAGCCCTTTGGAGGAAGCCTTTGGGGTGCTGGCTCCAAATCAGTCCCTGTAGCTACAAACTAGGGGAGTAGGCAACCGAATAGTGTCCCTTTTTTGCAAAAAGACAGTGTGGATTTGTTGCCAGTGCAGCCTTCCTTCCAGTAGCAATACTGCCTGTGGTATCATGTATGGAGGCCTCAGGGCTCGCTCAGGGCTTGTCACGCAGAACTGCAGGCCTGACAGAGCAGAACTGCTCTCCTCTCCTCTCCTCTCCTCTCCTCTCCTCTCCTCTCCTCTCCTCTCCTCTCCTCTCCTCTCCTCTCCTCTCCTCTCCTCTCCTCTCCTCTCCTCTCCTGTCCGCCAGTCCATTATCAAAGAGACTGTTTGCCTGAAAGGACAGAGGGGTTTCAGTTCCAAAATCAATGTCAAGGACACAGAACACAATGAATTTTATTTGATTTTGTTGTTAATTTATTGATTTTCTTGATTTGATGTTATTTCATGTTGTTTCTTCGTGTCATTTTTTTTCCCTTTGTGACTCTGTTTCAGAACCCAGGCTCACAAGCATTAGCTCAAGCCCAAGTGTAGCCAGGAGTAGCCTTATGCAAGCTTCAGTTTAGCATGAGAAAACGTCTCTTGCAGGCTGGCAAAGGCAAGTCCCAGAGCTGCAGAGAGCAGCATCAGGAATAGAGGCCAAGCTGTCAGCAGTTCCTGCAGAGGGAGAACCTTGACAAGGAGTTGTGGGACTGACCATGCACAAAAGAGGAAGAAGAAGAAGAAGAAGAAGAGGTGAGTGGTCCCGTGGCATCTTTTCCAAAGCGTGACACGTAGCGATGACGAGCAGACTTTTTGCCTTCCACAACTTGTTTGGCTGCTGTGCTTCTTGGTCAGGGATGCATGAGAAGCGCTCTGGTCCCTGCCAGGCGCTTGTATTGCCCGCAGGGAGAGCTGAGAAGTGGCAGCTGCGGCTTCCAGCATGGTGGAGCATGAGCAGCAGGCTCCCAGGCCAAATGGCCCAAAGAAACGGTGGCAAGGGGCCGTGCTGAGAAGTGCAGAGGAAGGCAAAAAGCCTCCGGGGACCAGTGCCAATGTGCCCCGGGGGAAAAAATTCCTTGCTGAGCCCAGTGCTGGCCATGGGCTGTTCCCTGAGCATGTGAGCCAGACCTGGCTCCTTGTCTCACAGGCAGCTCATGCTTCCCAGGAGCTGCCCAAGCCCTATCCTCCCTTGAGCTGGAGCTATCTGGCGGACTTGCCAGAGTGCCCAAGTGCCTCTGAGCTGATGGACCTTGTGGGCAAGAATCCTTGCTGTCCCTGTGTAGGACACCAGTGGGTGTTCCAAAGCACTGCAAGCCCTTGCAAGCCCTTGCAAGGCCTTGCAAGCCCTCGACATCCTATCTCTTACGGCTCCTGAGCATTGCTCTGTAGGAGATGAGGATGGTGAGCTGTGCAGTGCTCCTCAAGAAGGAATTGCCTTGGTCTTGCCACTGCTATCCAGTTGAAAAGGATTTGCATCCATGAGCCGAGCTTGGAAGGTGGCCCTGCCAGCAGATTGTCTTGCAGCGGAGAACCTCCAGCAGCCTCCTGCAAGGTTTTCTTCCCTCAGCCCCTGGCCTGTGATTCCAGCAGCTCCTCAAGTGCTTCCTGTCAGATGTGCTGGGGCTGCCCCCGGGCCAGCTCTGGCAGTGGACACGGGAGGCTGCTCCTCTGGATCCTGCGTGGGGCCTGGTGACCGCTGCGTTGCCGGGTGCTGGCATTGTGACATGGGGGTGACACAGCCGCATATGTGCAGCCCTTTGGAGGAAGCCTTTGGGGTGCTGGCTCCAAATCAGTCCCTGTAGCTACAAACTAGGGGAGTAGGCAACCGAATAGTGTCCCTTTTTTGCAAAAAGACAGTGTGGATTTGTTGCCAGTGCAGCCTTCCTTCCAGTAGCAATACTGCCTGTGGTATCATGTATGGAGGCCTCAGGGCTCGCTCAGGGCTTGTCACGCAGAACTGCAGGCCTGACAGAGCAGAACTGCTCTCCTCTCCTCTCCTCTCCTCTCCTCTCCTCTCCTCTCCTCTCCTCTCCTCTCCTCTCCTCTCCTCTCCTGTCCGCCAGTCCATTATCAAAGAGACTGTTTGCCTGAAAGGACAGAGGGGTTTCAGTTCCAAAATCAATGTCAAGGACACAGAACACAATGAATTTTATTTGATTTTGTTGTTAATTTATTGATTTTCTTGATTTGATGTTATTTCATGTTGTTTCTTCGTGTCATTTTTTTTCCCTTTGTGACTCTGTTTCAGAACCCAGGCTCACAAGCATTAGCTCAAGCCCAAGTGTAGCCAGGAGTAGCCTTATGCAAGCTTCAGTTTAGCATGAGAAAACGTCTCTTGCAGGCTGGCAAAGGCAAGTCCCAGAGCTGCAGAGAGCAGCATCAGGAATAGAGGCCAAGCTGTCAGCAGTTCCTGCAGAGGGAGAACCTTGACAAGGAGTTGTGGGACTGACCATGCACAAAAGAGGAAGAAGAAGAAGAAGAAGAAGAGGTGAGTGGTCCCGTGGCATCTTTTCCAAAGCGTGACACGTAGCGATGACGAGCAGACTTTTTGCCTTCCACAACTTGTTTGGCTGCTGTGCTTCTTGGTCAGGGATGCATGAGAAGCGCTCTGGTCCCTGCCAGGCGCTTGTATTGCCCGCAGGGAGAGCTGAGAAGTGGCAGCTGCGGCTTCCAGCATGGTGGAGCATGAGCAGCAGGCTCCCAGGCCAAATGGCCCAAAGAAACGGTGGCAAGGGGCCGTGCTGAGAAGTGCAGAGGAAGGCAAAAAGCCTCCGGGGACCAGTGCCAATGTGCCCCGGGGGAAAAAATTCCTTGCTGAGCCCAGTGCTGGCCATGGGCTGTTCCCTGAGCATGTGAGCCAGACCTGGCTCCTTGTCTCACAGGCAGCTCATGCTTCCCAGGAGCTGCCCAAGCCCTATCCTCCCTTGAGCTGGAGCTATCTGGCGGACTTGCCAGAGTGCCCAAGTGCCTCTGAGCTGATGGACCTTGTGGGCAAGAATCCTTGCTGTCCCTGTGTAGGACACCAGTGGGTGTTCCAAAGCACTGCAAGCCCTTGCAAGCCCTTGCAAGCCCTCGACATCCTATCTCTTAGGGCTCCTGAGCGTTGCTCTGTAGGAGATGAGGATGGTGAGCTCTGCAGTGCTCCTCAAGAAGGAATTGGCTTGGTCTTGCCACTGCTATCCAGCTGGAAAGGATTTGCATCCATGAGCCGAGCTTGGAAGGTGGCCCTGCCAGCAGATTGTCTTGCAGCGGAGAACCTCCAGCAGCCTCATGCAAGGTTTTGTTCCCTCAGGCCCTGGCCTGTGATTGCAGGAGCTCCTCAAGTGCTTCCTGTGAGATGTGTTGGGGCTGCCCCCGGGCCAGCTCTGGCAGTGGACACGGGAGGCTGCTCCTCTGGATCCTGCGTGGGGCCTGGTGACCGCTGCATTGCCGGGTGCTGGCATTGTGACATGGGGGTGACACAGCCGCATATGTGCAGCCCTTTGGAGGAAGCCTTTGGGGTGCTGGCTCCGAATCAATCCATGTAGCTACAAACTAGGGGATTAAGCAACCTAATAGAGTCCCTTTTTTGCAAAAAGACAGTGTGGATTTGTTGCCAGTGCAGCCTTCCTTCCAGTAGCAATACTGCCTGTAGTATCATGTATGGAGGCCTCAGGGCTCGCTCAGGGCTTGTCACGCAGAACTGCAGGCCTGACAGAGCAGAACTGCTCTCCTCTCCTCTCCTCTCCTCTCCTCTCCTCTCCTCTCCTCTCCTCTCCTCTCCTCTCCTCTCCTCTCCTGTCCGCCAGTCCATTATCAAAGAGACTGTTTGCCTGAAAGGACAGAGGGGTTTCAGTTCCAAAATCAATGTCAAGGACACAGAACACAATGAATTTTATTTGATTTTGTTGTTAATTTATTAATTTTCTTGATTTGATGTTATTTCATGTTATGTTTCTTCGTGTCATTTTTTTTCCCTTTGTGACTCTGTTTCAGAACCCAGGCTCACAAGCATTAGCTCAAGCCCAAGTGTAGCCAGGAGTAGCCTGATGCAAGCTTCAGTTTAGCATGAGAAAACGTCCCTTGCAGGCTGGCAAAGGCAAGTCCCAGAGCTGCAGAGAGCAGCAGCAGGAATAGAAGCCAAGCTGTCCGCAGTTCCTGCAGAGGGAGAACCTTGACAAGGAGTTGTGGGACTGACCATGCACAAAAGAGGAAGAAGAAGAAGAAGAAGAAGAGGTGAGTGGTCCCGTGGCATCTTTTCCAAAGCGTGACACGTAGCGATGACGAGCAGACTTTTTGCCTTCCACAACTTGTTTGGCTGCTGTGCTTCTTGGTCAGGGATGCATGAGAAGCGCTCTGGTCCCTGCCAGGCGCTTGTATTGCCCGCAGGGAGAGCTGAGAAGTGGCAGCTGCGGCTTCCAGCATGGTGGAGCATGAGCAGCAGGCTCCCAGGCCAAATGGCCCAAAGAAACGGTGGCAAGGGGCCGTGCTGAGAAGTGCAGAGGAAGGCAAAAAGCCTCCGGGGACCAGTGCCAATGTGCCCCGGGGGAAAAAATTCCTTGCTGAGCCCAGTGCTGGCCATGGGCTGTTCCCTGAGCATGTGAGCCAGACCTGGCTCCTTGTCCCACAGGCTGCTCATGCTTCCCAGGAGCTGCCCAAGCCCTATCCTCCCTTGAGCTGGAGCTATCTGGCGGACTTGCCAGAGTGCCCAAGTGCCTCTGAGCTGATGGACCTTGTGGGCAAGAATCCTTGCTGTCCCTGTGTAGGACACCAGTGGGTGTTCCAAAGCACTGCAAGCCCTTGCAAGCCCTTGCAAGGCCTTGCAAGCCCTCGACATCCTATCTCTTACGGCTCCTGAGCATTGCTCTGTAGGAGATGAGGATGGTGAGCTGTGCAGTGCTCCTCAAGAAGGAATTGCCTTGGTCTTGCCACTGCTATCCAGTTGAAAAGGATTTGCATCCATGAGCCGAGCTTGGAAGGTGGCCCTGCCAGCAGATTGTCTTGCAGCGGAGAACCTCCAGCAGCCTCCTGCAAGGTTTTCTTCCCTCAGCCCCTGGCCTGTGATTCCAGCAGCTCCTCAAGTGCTTCCTGTCAGATGTGCTGGGGCTGCCCCCGGGCCAGCTCTGGCAGTGGACACGGGAGGCTGCTCCTCTGGATCCTGCGTGGGGCCTGGTGACCGCTGCGTTGCCGGGTGCTGGCATTGTGACATGGGGGTGACACAGCCGCATATGTGCAGCCCTTTGGAGGAAGCCTTTGGGGTGCTGGCTCCAAATCAGTCCCTGTAGCTACAAACTAGGGGAGTAGGCAACCGAATAGTGTCCCTTTTTTGCAAAAAGACAGTGTGGATTTGTTGCCAGTGCAGCCTTCCTTCCAGTAGCAATACTGCCTGTGGTATCATGTATGGAGGCCTCAGGGCTCGCTCAGGGCTTGTCACGCAGAACTGCAGGCCTGACAGAGCAGAACTGCTCTCCTCTCCTCTCCTCTCCTCTCCTCTCCTCTCCTCTCCTCTCCTCTCCTCTCCTCTCCTCTCCTCTCCTCTCCTCTCCTCTCCTGTCCGCCAGTCCATTATCAAAGAGACTGTTTGCCTGAAAGGACAGAGGGGTTTCAGTTCCAAAATCAATGTCAAGGACACAGAACACAATGAATTTTATTTGATTTTGTTGTTAATTTATTGATTTTCTTGATTTGATGTTATTTCATGTTGTTTCTTCGTGTCATTTTTTTTCCCTTTGTGACTCTGTTTCAGAACCCAGGCTCACAAGCATTAGCTCAAGCCCAAGTGTAGCCAGGAGTAGCCTTATGCAAGCTTCAGTTTAGCATGAGAAAACGTCTCTTGCAGGCTGGCAAAGGCAAGTCCCAGAGCTGCAGAGAGCAGCATCAGGAATAGAGGCCAAGCTGTCAGCAGTTCCTGCAGAGGGAGAACCTTGACAAGGAGTTGTGGGACTGACCATGCACAAAAGAGGAAGAAGAAGAAGAAGAAGAAGAGGTGAGTGGTCCCGTGGCATCTTTTCCAAAGCGTGACACGTAGCGATGACGAGCAGACTTTTTGCCTTCCACAACTTGTTTGGCTGCTGTGCTTCTTGGTCAGGGATGCATGAGAAGCGCTCTGGTCCCTGCCAGGCGCTTGTATTGCCCGCAGGGAGAGCTGAGAAGTGGCAGCTGCGGCTTCCAGCATGGTGGAGCATGAGCAGCAGGCTCCCAGGCCAAATGGCCCAAAGAAACGGTGGCAAGGGGCCGTGCTGAGAAGTGCAGAGGAAGGCAAAAAGCCTCCGGGGACCAGTGCCAATGTGCCCCGGGGGAAAAAATTCCTTGCTGAGCCCAGTGCTGGCCATGGGCTGTTCCCTGAGCATGTGAGCCAGACCTGGCTCCTTGTCTCACAGGCAGCTCATGCTTCCCAGGAGCTGCCCAAGCCCTATCCTCCCTTGAGCTGGAGCTATCTGGCGGACTTGCCAGAGTGCCCAAGTGCCTCTGAGCTGATGGACCTTGTGGGCAAGAATCCTTGCTGTCCCTGTGTAGGACACCAGTGGGTGTTCCAAAGCACTGCAAGCCCTTGCAAGCCCTTGCAAGGCCTTGCAAGCCCTCGACATCCTATCTCTTACGGCTCCTGAGCATTGCTCTGTAGGAGATGAGGATGGTGAGCTGTGCAGTGCTCCTCAAGAAGGAATTGCCTTGGTCTTGCCACTGCTATCCAGTTGAAAAGGATTTGCATCCATGAGCCGAGCTTGGAAGGTGGCCCTGCCAGCAGATTGTCTTGCAGCGGAGAACCTCCAGCAGCCTCCTGCAAGGTTTTCTTCCCTCAGCCCCTGGCCTGTGATTCCAGCAGCTCGTCAAGTGCTTCCTGTGAGATGTGCTGGGGCTGCCCCCGGGCCAGCTCTGGCAGTGGACACGGGAGGCTGCTCCTCTGGATCCTGCGTGGGGCCTGGTGACCGCTGCGTTGCCGGGTGCTGGCATTGTGACATGGGGGTGACACAGCCGCATATGTGCAGCCCTTTGGAGGAAGCCTTTGGGGTGCTGGCTCCAAATCAGTCCCTGTAGCTACAAACTAGGGGAGTAGGCAACCGAATAGTGTCCCTTTTTTGCAAAAAGACAGTGTGGATTTGTTGCCAGTGCAGCCTTCCTTCCAGTAGCAATACTGCCTGTGGTATCATGTATGGAGGCCTCAGGGCTCGCTCAGGGCTTGTCACGCAGAACTGCAGGCCTGACAGAGCAGAACTGCTCTCCTCTCCTCTCCTCTCCTCTCCTCTCCTCTCCTCTCCTCTCCTCTCCTCTCCTCTCCTCTCCTCTCCTCTCCTCTCCTCTCCTCTCCTCTCCTCTCCTCTCCTGTCCGCCAGTCCATTATCAAAGAGACTGTTTGCCTGAAAGGACAGAGGGGTTTCAGTTCCAAAATCAATGTCAAGGACACAGAACACAATGAATTTTATTTGATTTTGTTGTTAATTTATTGATTTTCTTGATTTGATGTTATTTCATGTTGTTTCTTCGTGTCATTTTTTTTCCCTTTGTGACTCTGTTTCAGAACCCAGGCTCACAAGCATTAGCTCAAGCCCAAGTGTAGCCAGGAGTAGCCTTATGCAAGCTTCAGTTTAGCATGAGAAAACGTCTCTTGCAGGCTGGCAAAGGCAAGTCCCAGAGCTGCAGAGAGCAGCATCAGGAATAGAGGCCAAGCTGTCAGCAGTTCCTGCAGAGGGAGAACCTTGACAAGGAGTTGTGGGACTGACCATGCACAAAAGAGGAAGAAGAAGAAGAAGAAGAAGAGGTGAGTGGTCCCGTGGCATCTTTTCCAAAGCGTGACACGTAGCGATGACGAGCAGACTTTTTGCCTTCCACAACTTGTTTGGCTGCTGTGCTTCTTGGTCAGGGATGCATGAGAAGCGCTCTGGTCCCTGCCAGGCGCTTGTATTGCCCGCAGGGAGAGCTGAGAAGTGGCAGCTGCGGCTTCCAGCATGGTGGAGCATGAGCAGCAGGCTCCCAGGCCAAATGGCCCAAAGAAACGGTGGCAAGGGGCCGTGCTGAGAAGTGCAGAGGAAGGCAAAAAGCCTCCGGGGACCAGTGCCAATGTGCCCCGGGGGAAAAAATTCCTTGCTGAGCCCAGTGCTGGCCATGGGCTGTTCCCTGAGCATGTGAGCCAGACCTGGCTCCTTGTCTCACAGGCAGCTCATGCTTCCCAGGAGCTGCCCAAGCCCTATCCTCCCTTGAGCTGGAGCTATCTGGCGGACTTGCCAGAGTGCCCAAGTGCCTCTGAGCTGATGGACCTTGTGGGCAAGAATCCTTGCTGTCCCTGTGTAGGACACCAGTGGGTGTTCCAAAGCACTGCAAGCCCTTGCAAGCCCTTGCAAGCCCTCGACATCCTATCTCTTAGGGCTCCTGAGCGTTGCTCTGTAGGAGATGAGGATGGTGAGCTCTGCAGTGCTCCTCAAGAAGGAATTGGCTTGGTCTTGCCACTGCTATCCAGCTGGAAAGGATTTGCATCCATGAGCCGAGCTTGGAAGGTGGCCCTGCCAGCAGATTGTCTTGCAGCGGAGAACCTCCAGCAGCCTCATGCAAGGTTTTGTTCCCTCAGGCCCTGGCCTGTGATTGCAGGAGCTCCTCAAGTGCTTCCTGTGAGATGTGTTGGGGCTGCCCCCGGGCCAGCTCTGGCAGTGGACACGGGAGGCTGCTCCTCTGGATCCTGCGTGGGGCCTGGTGACCGCTGCATTGCCGGGTGCTGGCATTGTGACATGGGGGTGACACAGCCGCATATGTGCAGCCCTTTGGAGGAAGCCTTTGGGGTGCTGGCTCCGAATCAATCCATGTAGCTACAAACTAGGGGATTAAGCAACCTAATAGAGTCCCTTTTTTGCAAAAAGACAGTGTGGATTTGTTGCCAGTGCAGCCTTCCTTCCAGTAGCAATACTGCCTGTAGTATCAGGTATGGAGGCCTCAGGGCTCGCTCAGGGCTTGTCACGCAGAACTGCAGGCCTGACAGAGCAGAACTGCTCTCCTCTCCTCTCCTCTCCTCTCCTCTCCTCTCCTCTCCTCTCCTCTCCTCTCCTCTCCTCTCCTCTCCTCTCCTGTCCGCCAGTCCATTATCAAAGAGACTGTTTGCCTGAAAGGACAGAGGGGTTTCAGTTCCAAAATCAATGTCAAGGACACAGAACACAATGAATTTTATTTGATTTTGTTGTTAATTTATTAATTTTCTTGATTTGATGTTATTTCATGTTATGTTTCTTCGTGTCATTTTTTTTCCCTTTGTGACTCTGTTTCAGAACCCAGGCTCACAAGCATTAGCTCAAGCCCAAGTGTAGCCAGGAGTAGCCTGATGCAAGCTTCAGTTTAGCATGAGAAAACGTCCCTTGCAGGCTGGCAAAGGCAAGTCCCAGAGCTGCAGAGAGCAGCAGCAGGAATAGAAGCCAAGCTGTCCGCAGTTCCTGCAGAGGGAGAACCTTGACAAGGAGTTGTGGGACTGACCATGCACAAAAGAGGAAGAAGAAGAAGAAGAAGAAGAGGTGAGTGGTCCCGTGGCATCTTTTCCAAAGCGTGACACGTAGCGATGACGAGCAGACTTTTTGCCTTCCACAACTTGTTTGGCTGCTGTGCTTCTTGGGCAGGGATGCATGAGAAGCGCTCTGGTCCCTGCCAGGCGCTTGTATTGCCCGCAGGGAGAGCTGAGAAGTGGCAGCTGTGGCTTCCAGCGTGGTGGAGCATGAGCAGCAGGCTCCCAGGCCAAATGGCCCAAAGAAACGGTGGCAAGGGGCCGTGCTGAGAAGTGCAGAGGAAGGCAAAAAGCCTCCGGGGACCAGTGCCAATGTGCCCCGGGGGAAAAAATTCCTTGCTGAGCCCATTGCTGGCCATGGGCTGTTCCCTGAGCATGTGAGCCAGACCTGGCTCCTTGTCCCACAGGCAGCTCATGCTTCCCAGGAGCTGCCCAAGCCCTATCCTGCCTTGAGCTGGAGCTATCTGGCGGACTTGCCAGAGTGCCCAAGTGCCTCTGAGCTGATGGACCTTGTGGGCAAGAATCCTTGCTGTCCCTGTCTAGGACACCAGTGGGTGTTCCAAAGCACTGCAAGCCCTTGCAAGCCCTTGCAAGGCCTTGCAAGCCCTCGACATCCTATCTCTTAGGGCTCCTGAGCGTTGCTCTGTAGGAGATGAGGATGGTGAGCTCTGCAGTGCTCCTCAAGAAGGAATTGCCTTGGTCTTGCCACTGCTATCCAGTTGAAAAGGATTTGCATCCATGAGCCGAGCTTGGAAGGTGGCCCTGCCAGCAGATTGTCTTGCAGCGGAGAACCTCCAGCAGCCTCATGCAAGGTTTTCTTCCCTCAGCCCCTGGCCTGTGATTCCAGCAGCTCCTCAAGTGCTTCCTGTCAGATGTGCTGGGGCTGCCCCCAGGCCAGCTCTCGCAGTGGACACGGGAGGCTGCTCCTCTGGATCCTGCGTGGGGCCTGGTGACCGCTGCGTTGCCGGGTGCTGGCATTGTGACATGGGGGTGACACAGCCGCATATGTGCAGCCCTTTGGAGGAAGCCTTTGGGGTGCTGGCTCCGAATCAGTCCCTGTAGCTATAAAATAGGGGAGTAAGCAACCTAATAGTGTCCCTTTTTTTGCAAAAAGACAGTGTGGATTTGTTGCCAGTGCAGCCTTACTTCCAGTATCAATATTGCCTGTGGTATCATGTATGGAGGCCTCAGGGCTCGCTCAGGGCTTGTCACGCAGAACTGCAGGCCTGACAGAGCAGAACTGCTCTCCCCTCCTCTCCTCTCCTCTCCTCTCCTCTCCCCTCCTCTCCCCTCCTCTCCTCTCCTCTCCTCTCCTCTCCTCTCTTCTCCTCTCCTCTCCTGTCAGCCAGTCCATTATCAAAGAGACTGTTAGCCTGAAAGGACAGAGGGTTTTCAGTTCCAAAATCAATGTCAAGGACACATAACACAATGAATTTTATTTTCTTTTGTTGTTAATGTATTAATTTTCTTGATTTTATGTTATTTCATGTTGTTTCTTCGTGTCATTTTTTTTCCCTTTGTGACTCTGTTTCAGAACCCAGGCTCACAAGCATTAGCTCAAGCCCAAGTGTAGCCAGGAGTAGCCTGATGCAAGCTTCAGTTTAGCATGAGAAAACGTCCCTTGCAGGCTGGCAAAGGGAAGTCCCAGAGCTGCAGAGAGCAGCATCAGGAATAGAGGCCAAGCTGTCCGCAGTTCCTGCAGAGGGAGAACCTTGACAAGGAGTTGTGGGACTGACCATGCACAAAAGAGGAAGAAGAAGAAGAAGAAGAAGAGGTGAGTGGTCCCGTGGCATCTTTTCCAAAGCGTGACACGTAGCGATGACGAGCAGACTTTTTGCCTTCCACAACTTGTTTGGCTGCTGTGCTTCTTGGGCAGGGATGCATGAGAAGCGCTCTGGTCCCTGCCAGGCGCTTGTATTGCCCGCAGGGAGAGCTGAGAAGTGGCAGCTGCGGCTTCCAGCATGGTGGAGCATGAGCAGCAGGCTCCCAGGCCAAATGGCCCAAAGAAACGGTGGCAAGGGGCCGTGCTGAGAAGTGCAGAGGAAGGCAAAAAGCCTCCGGGGACCAGTGCCAATGTGCCCCGGGGGAAAAAGTTCCTTGCTGAGCCCAGGTCTGGCCATGGGCTGTTCCCTGAGCATGTGAGCCAGACCTGGCTCCTTGTCCCACAGGCAGCTCATGCTTCCCAGGAGCTGCCCAAGCCCTATCCTGCCTTGAGCTGGAGCTATCTGGCGGACTTGCCAGAGTGCCCAAGTGCCTCTGGGCTGATGGACCTTGTGGGCAAGAATCCTTGCTGTCCCTGTGTAGGACACCAGTGGGTGTTCCAAAGCACTGCAAGCCCTTGCAAGGCCTTGCAAGCCCTCGACATCCTATCTCTTAGGGCTCCTGAGCGTTGCTCTGTAGGAGATGAGGATGGTGAGCTCTGCAGTGCTCCTCAAGAAGGAATTGGCTTGGTCTTGCCACTGCTATCCAGTTGAAAAGGATTTGCATCCATGAGCCGAGCTTGGAAGGTGGCCCTGCCAGCAGATTGTCTTGCAGCGGAGAACCTCCAGCAGCCTCATGCAAGGTTTTCTTCCCTCAGCCCCTGGCCTGTGATTCCAGCAGCTCCTCAAGTGCTTCCTGTCAGATGTGCTGGGGCTGCCCCCGGGCCAGCTCTGGCAGTGGACACGGGAGGCTGCTCCTCTGGATCCTGCGTGGGGCCTGGTGACCGCTGCGTTGCCGGGTGCTGGCATTGTGACATGGGGGTGACACAGCCGCATATGTGCAGCCCTTTGGAGGAAGCCTTTGGGGTGCTGGCTCCGAATCAGTCCCTGTAGCTATAAAATAGGGGAGTAAGCAACCTAATAGTGTCCCTTTTTTTGCAAAAAGACAGTGTGGATTTGTTGCCAGTGCAGCCTTACTTCCAGTATCAATATTGCCTGTGGTATCATGTATGGAGGCCTCAGGGCTCGCTCAGGGCTTGTCACGCAGAACTGCAGGCCTGACAGAGCAGAACTGCTCTCCCCTCCTCTCCTCTCCTCTCCTCTCCTCTCCTCTCCTCTCCCCTCCTCTCCTCTCCTCTCCTCTCCTCTCCTCTCCTCTCTTCTCCTCTCCTCTCCTGTCAGCCAGTCCATTATCAAAGAGACTGTTAGCCTGAAAGGACAGAGGGTTTTCAGTTCCAAAATCAATTTCAAGGACACATAACACAATGAATTTTATTTTCTTTTGTTGTTAATGTATTAATTTTCTTGATTTTATGTTATTTCATGTTATGTTTCTTCGTGTCGTTTTTTTTCCCTTTGTGACTCTGTTTCAGAACCCAGGCTCACAAGCATTAGCTCAAGCCCAAGTGTAGCCAGGAGTAGGCTGATGCATTCTTCAGTTTAGCATGAGAAAACGTCCCTTGCAGGCTGGCAAAGGCAAGTCCCAGAGCTGCAGAGAGCAGCATCAGGAATAGAGGCCAAGCTGTCCGCGGTTCCTGCAGAGGGAGAACCTTGACAAGGAGTTGTGGGACTGACCATGCACAAAAGAGGAAGAAGAAAAAGAAGAAGAAGAGGTGAGTGGTCCCGTGGCATCTTTTCCAAAGCGTGACACGTAGCGATGACGAGCAGACGTTTTGCCTTCCACAACTTGATTGCCTGCTGTGCTTCTTGGGCAGGGATGCATGAGAAGCGCTCTGGTCCCTGCCAGGCGCTTGTATTGCCCGCAGGGAGAGCTGAGAAGTGGCAGCTGCGGCTTCCAGCATGGTGGAGCATGAGCAGCAGGCTCCCAGGCCAAATGGCCGAAAGAAACGGTGGCAAGGGGCCATGCTGAGAAGTGCAGAGGAAGGCAAAAAGCCTCCGGGGACCAGTGCCAATGTGCCCCAGGGGAAAAAATTCCTTGCTGAGCCCAGTGCTGGCCATGGGCTGTTCCCTGAGTATGTGAGCCAGAGCTGGCTCCTTGTCCCACAGGCTGCTCATGCTTCCCAGGAGCTGCCCAAGCCCTATCAACCCTTGAGCTGGAGCTATGTCGCGGACTTGCCAGAGTGCCCAAGTGCCTCTGAGCTGATGGACCTTGTGGGCAAGAATCCTTGCTGTCCCTGTGTAGGACACCAGTGGGTGTTCCAAAGCACTGCAAGCCCTTGCAAGCCCTTGCAAGGCCTTGCAAGCCCTCGACATCCTATCTCTTACGGCTCCTGAGCATTGCTCTGTAGGAGATGAGGATGGTGAGCTGTGCAGTGCTCCTCAAGAAGGAATTGCCTTGGTCTTGCCACTGCTATCCAGTTGAAAAGGATTTGCATCCATGAGCCGAGCTTGGAAGGTGGCCCTGCCAGCAGATTGTCTTGCAGCGGAGAACCTCCAGCAGCCTCCTGCAAGGTTTTCTTCCCTCAGCCCCTGGCCTGTGATTCCAGCAGCTCCTCAAGTGCTTCCTGTCAGATGTGCTGGGGCTGCCCCCGGGCCAGCTCTGGCAGTGGACACGGGAGGCTGCTCCTCTGGATCCTGCGTGGGGCCTGGTGACCGCTGCGTTGCCGGGTGCTGGCATTGTGACATGGGGGTGACACAGCCGCATATGTGCAGCCCTTTGGAGGAAGCCTTTGGGGTGCTGGCTCCAAATCAGTCCCTGTAGCTACAAACTAGGGGAGTAGGCAACCGAATAGTGTCCCTTTTTTGCAAAAAGACAGTGTGGATTTGTTGCCAGTGCAGCCTTCCTTCCAGTAGCAATACTGCCTGTGGTATCATGTATGGAGGCCTCAGGGCTCGCTCAGGGCTTGTCACGCAGAACTGCAGGCCTGACAGAGCAGAACTGCTCTCCTCTCCTCTCCTCTCCTCTCCTCTCCTCTCCTCTCCTCTCCTCTCCTCTCCTCTCCTCTCCTCTCCTCTCCTGTCCGCCAGTCCATTATCAAAGAGACTGTTTGCCTGAAAGGACAGAGGGGTTTCAGTTCCAAAATCAATTTCAAGGACACATAACACAATGAATTTTATTTTCTTTTGTTGTTAATTTATTAATTTTCTTGATTTGATGTTATTTCATGTTGTTTCTTCGTGTCATTTTTTTTCCCTTTGTGACTCTGTTTCAGAACCCAGGCTCACAAGCATTAGCTCAAGCCCAAGTGTAGCCAGGAGTAGCCTGATGCAAGCTTCAGTTTAGCATGAGAAAACGTCTCTTGCAGGCTGGCAAAGGCAAGTCCCAGAGCTGCAGAGAGCAGCATCAGGAATAGAGGCCAAGCTGTCAGCAGTTCCTGCAGAGGGAGAACCTTGACAAGGAGTTGTGGGACTGACCATGCACAAAAGAGGAAGAAGAAGAAGAAGAAGAAGAGGTGAGTGGTCCCGTGGCATCTTTTCCAAAGCGTGACACGTAGCGATGACGAGCAGACTTTTTGCCTTCCACAACTTGTTTGGCTGCTGTGCTTCTTGGTCAGGGATGCATGAGAAGCGCTCTGGTCCCTGCCAGGCGCTTGTATTGCCCGCAGGGAGAGCTGAGAAGTGGCAGCTGCGGCTTCCAGCATGGTGGAGCATGAGCAGCAGGCTCCCAGGCCATATGGCCCAAAGAAACGGTGGCAAGGGGCCGTGCTGAGAAGTGCAGAGGAAGGCAAAAAGCCTCCGGGGACCAGTGCCAATGTGCCCCGGGGGAAAAAATTCCTTGCTGAGCCCAGTGCTGGCCATGGGCTGTTCCCTGAGCATGTGAGCCAGAGCTGGCTCCTTGTCTCACAGGCAGCTCATGCTTCCCAGGAGCTGCCCAAGCCCTATCCTGCCTTGAGCTGGAGCTATCTGGCGGACTTGCCAGAGTGCCCAAGTGCCTCTGAGCTGATGGACCTTGTGGGCAAGAATCCTTGCTGTCCCTGTGTAGGACACCAGTGGGTGTTCCAAAGCACTGCAAGCCCTTGCAAGCCATTGCAAGCCCTCGACATCCTATCTCTTAGGGCTCCTGAGCGTTGCTCTGTAGGAGATGAGGATGGTGAGCTCTGCAGTGCTCCTCAAGAAGGAATTGCCTTGGTCTTGCCACTGCTATCCAGCTGGAAAGGATTTGCATCCATGAGCCGAGCTTGGAAGGTGGCCCTGCCAGCAGATTGTCTTGCAGCGGAGAACCTCCAGCAGCCTCATGCAAGGTTTTGTTCCCTCAGCCCCTGGCCTGTGATTGCAGGAGCTCCTCAAGTGCTTCCTGTGAGATGTGTTGGGGCTGCCCCCGGGCCAGCTCTGGCAGTGGACACGGGAGGCTGCTCCTCTGGATCCTGCGTGGGGCCTGGTGACCGCTGCATTGCCGGGTGCTGGCATTGTGACATGGGGGTGACACAGCCGCATATGTGCAGCCCTTTGGAGGAAGCCTTTGGGGTGCTGGCTCCGAATCAATCCATGTAGCTACAAACTAGGGGATTAAGCAACCTAATAGAGTCCCTTTTTTGCAAAAAGACAGTGTGGATTTGTTGCCAGTGCAGCCTTCCTTCCAGTAGCAATACTGCCTGTAGTATCATGTATGGAGGCCTCAGGGCTCGCTCAGGGCTTGTCACGCAGAACTGC
The DNA here is from genome assembly GCF_036013445.1 of Caloenas nicobarica. Taxonomy (NCBI): domain Eukaryota; kingdom Metazoa; phylum Chordata; class Aves; order Columbiformes; family Columbidae; genus Caloenas; species Caloenas nicobarica. The sequence continues at coordinate 1,201,595 of NW_027017721.1, forward strand.
AGGCCTGACAGAGCAGAACTGCTCTCCTCTCCTCTCCTCTCCTCTCCTCTCCTCTCCTCTCCTCTCCTCTCCTCTCCTCTCCTCTCCTCTCCTCTCCTCTCCTCTCCTCTCCTGTCCGCCAGTCCATTATCAAAGAGACTGTTTGCCTGAAAGGACAGAGGGGTTTCAGTTCCAAAATCAATGTCAAGGACACAGAACACAATGAATTTTATTTTCTTTTGTTGTTAATTTATTAATTTTCTTGATTTGATGTTATTTCATGTTATGTTTCTTCGTGTCATTTTTTTTCCCTTTGTGACTCTGTTTCAGAACCCAGGCTCACAAGCATTAGCTCAAGCCCAAGTGTAGCCAGGAGTAGCCTGATGCAAGCTTCAGTTTAGCATGAGAAAACGTCCCTTGCAGGCTGGCAAAGGCAAGTCCCAGAGCTGCAGAGAGCAGCAGCAGGAATAGAGGCCAAGCTGTCCGCAGTTCCTGCAGAGGGAGAACCTTGACAAGGAGTTGTGGGACTGACCATGCACAAAAGAGGAAGAAGAAGAAGAAGAAGAAGAGGTGAGTGGTCCCGTGGCATCTCTTCCAAAGCGTGACATGTAGCGATGACGAGCAGACTTTTTGCCTTCCACAACTTGTTTGGCTGCTGTGCTTCTTGGGCAGGGATGCATGAGAAGCGCTCTGGTCCCTGCCAGGTGCTTGTATTGCCCGCAGGGAGAGCTGAGAAGTGGCAGCTGCGGCTTCCAGCATGGTGGAGCACGAGCAGCAGGCTCCCAGGCCAAATGGCCCAAAGAAACGGTGGCAAGGGGCCGTGCTGAGAAGTGCAGAGGAAGGCAAAAAGCCTCCGGGGACCAGTGCCAATGTGCCCCGGGGGAAAAAATTCCTTGCTGAGCCCAGTGCTGGCCATGGGCTGTTCCCTGAGCATGTGAGCCAGACCTGGCTCCTTGTCCCACAGGCAGCTCATGCTTCCCAGGAGCTGCCCAAGCCCTATCCTGCCTTGAGCTGGAGCTATCTGGCGGACTTGCCAGAGTGCCCAAGTGCCTCTGAGCTGATGGACCTTGTGGGCAAGAATCCTTGCTGTCCCTGTCTAGGACACCAGTGGGTGTTCCAAAGCACTGCAAGCCCTTGCAAGGCCTTGCAAGCCCTCGACATCCTATCTCTTAGGGCTCCTGAGCGTTGCTCTGTAGGAGATGAGGATGGTGAGCTCTGCAGTGCTCCTCAAGAAGGAATTGCCTTGGTCTTGCCACTGCTATCCAGTTGAAAAGGATTTGCATCCATGAGCCGAGCTTGGAAGGTGGCCCTGCCAGCAGATTGTCTTGCAGCGGAGAACCTCCAGCAGCCTCATGCAAGGTTTTCTTCCCTCAGGCCCTGGCCTGTGATTCCAGCAGCTCCTCAAGTGCTTCCTGTGAGATGTGTTGGGGCTGCCCCCGGGCCAGCTCTGGCAGTGGACACGGGAGGCTGCTCCTCTGGATCCTGCGTGGGGCCTGGTGACCACTGCGTTGCCGGGTGCTGGCATTGTGACATGGGGGTGACACAGCCGCAGATGTGCAGCCCTTTGGAGGAAGCCTTTGGGGTGCTGGCTCCGAATCAGTCCCTGTAGCTACAAACTAGGGGAGTAGGCAACCGAATAGTGTCCCTTTTTTGCAAAAAGACGGTGTGGATTTGTTGCCACTGCAGCCTTCCTTCCAGTAGCAATACTGCCTGTGGTATCATGTATGGAGGCCTCAGGGCTCGCTCAGGGCTTGTCACGCAGAACTGCAGGCCTGACAGAGCAGAACTGCTCTCCTCTCCTCTCCTCTCCTCTCCTCTCCTCTCCTCTCCTCTCCTCTCCTCTCCTCTCCTCTCCTCTCCTCTCCTGTCCGCCAGTCCATTATCAAAGAGACTGTTTGCCTGAAAGGACAGAGGGGTTTCAGTTCCAAAATCAATGTCAAGGACACATAACACAATGAATTTTATTTTATTTTGTTGTTAATTTATTAATTTTCTTGATTTGATGTTATTTCATGTTATGTTTCTTCGTGTCATTTTTTTTCCCTTTGTGACTCTGTTTCAGAACCCAGGCTCACAAGCATTAGCTCAAGCCCAAGTGTAGCCAGGAGTAGCCTGATGCAAGCTTCAGTTTAGCATGAGAAAACGTCTCTTGCAGGCTGGCAAAGGCAAGTCCCAGAGCTGCAGAGAGCAGCATCAGGAATAGAGGCCAAGCTGTCAGCAGTTCCTGCAGAGGGAGAACCTTGACAAGGAGTTGTGGGACTGACCATGCACAAAAGAGGAAGAAGAAGAAGAAGAAGAAGAGGTGAGTGGTCCCGTGGCATCTTTTCCAAAGCGTGACACGTAGCGATGACGAGCAGACTTTTTGCCTTCCACAACTTGTTTGGCTGCTGTGCTTCTTGGTCAGGGATGCATGAGAAGCGCTCTGGTCCCTGCCAGGCGCTTGTATTGCCCGCAGGGAGAGCTGAGAAGTGGCAGCTGCGGCTTCCAGCATGGTGGAGCATGAGCAGCAGGCTCCCAGGCCAAATGGCCCAAAGAAACGGTGGCAAGGGGCCGTGCTGAGAAGTGCAGAGGAAGGCAAAAAGCCTCCGGGGACCAGTGCCAATGTGCCCCGGGGGAAAAAATTCCTTGCTGAGCCCAGTGCTGGCCATGGGCTGTTCCCTGAGCATGTGAGCCAGAGCTGGCTCCTTGTCTCACAGGCAGCTCATGCTTCCCAGGAGCTGCCCAAGCCCTATCCTGCCTTGAGCTGGAGCTATCTGGCGGACTTGCCAGAGTGCCCAAGTGCCTCTGAGCTGATGGACCTTGTGGGCAAGAATCCTTGCTATCCCTGTGTAGGACACCAGTGGGTGTTCCAAAGCACTGCAAGCCCTTGCAAGCCATTGCAAGCCCTCGACATCCTATCTCTTAGGGCTCCTGAGCGTTGCTCTGTAGGAGATGAGGATGGTGAGCTCTGCAGTGCTCCTCAAGAAGGAATTGCCTTGGTCTTGCCACTGCTATCCAGCTGGAAAGGATTTGCATCCATGAGCCGAGCTTGGAAGGTGGCCCTGCCAGCAGATTGTCTTGCAGCGGAGAACCTCCAGCAGCCTCATGCAAGGTTTTGTTCCCTCAGCCCCTGGCCTGTGATTGCAGGAGCTCCTCAAGTGCTTCCTGTGAGATGTGTTGGGGCTGCCCCCGGGCCAGCTCTGGCAGTGGACACGGGAGGCTGCTCCTCTGGATCCTGCGTGGGGCCTGGTGACCGCTGCATTGCCGGGTGCTGGCATTGTGACATGGGGGTGACACAGCCGCATATGTGCAGCCCTTTGGAGGAAGCCTTTGGGGTGCTGGCTCCGAATCAATCCATGTAGCTACAAACTAGGGGATTAAGCAACCTAATAGAGTCCCTTTTTTGCAAAAAGACAGTGTGGATTTGTTGCCAGTGCAGCCTTCCTTCCAGTAGCAATACTGCCTGTAGTATCATGTATGGAGGCCTCAGGGCTCGCTCAGGGCTTGTCACGCAGAACTGCAGGCCTGACAGAGCAGAACTGCTCTCCTCTCCTCTCCTCTCCTCTCCTCTCCTCTCCTCTCCTCTCCTCTCCTCTCCTCTCCTCTCCTCTCCTCTCCTCTCCTCTCCTGTCCGCCAGTCCATTATCAAAGAGACTGTTTGCCTGAAAGGACAGAGGGGTTTCAGTTCCAAAATCAATGTCAAGGACACAGAACACAATGAATTTTATTTGATTTTGTTGTTAATTTATTAATTTTCTTGATTTGATGTTATTTCATGTTATGTTTCTTCGTGTCATTTTTTTTCCCTTTGTGACTCTGTTTCAGAACCCAGGCTCACAAGCATTAGCTCAAGCCCAAGTGTAGCCAGGAGTAGCCTGATGCAAGCTTCAGTTTAGCATGAGAAAAGATCCCTTGCAGGCTGGCAAAGGCAAGTCCCAGAGCTGCAGAGAGCAGCAGCAGGAATAGAGGCCAAGCTGTCCGCAGTTCCTGCAGAGGGAGAACCTTGACAAGGAGTTGTGGGACTGACCATGCACAAAAGAGGAAGAAGAAGAAGAAGAAGAAGAGGTGAGTGGTCCCGTGGCATCTCTTCCAAAGCGTGACATGTAGCGATGACGAGCAGACTTTTTGCCTTCCACAACTTGTTTGGCTGCTGTGCTTCTTGGGCAGGGATGCATGAGAAGCGCTCTGGTCCCTGCCAGGTGCTTGTATTGCCCGCAGGGAGAGCTGAGAAGTGGCAGCTGCGGCTTCCAGCATGGTGGAGCACGAGCAGCAGGCTCCCAGGCCAAATGGCCCAAAGAAACGGTGGCAAGGGGCCGTGCTGAGAAGTGCAGAGGAAGGCAAAAAGCCTCCGGGGACCAGTGCCAATGTGCCCCGGGGGAAAAAATTCCTTGCTGAGCCCAGTGCTGGCCATGGGCTGTTCCCTGAGCATGTGAGCCAGACCTGGCTCCTTGTCCCACAGGCAGCTCATGCTTCCCAGGAGCTGCCCAAGCCCTATCCTGCCTTGAGCTGGAGCTATCTGGCGGACTTGCCAGAGTGCCCAAGTGCCTCTGAGCTGATGGACCTTGTGGGCAAGAATCCTTGCTGTCCCTGTCTAGGACACCAGTGGGTGTTCCAAAGCACTGCAAGCCCTTGCAAGGCCTTGCAAGCCCTCGACATCCTATCTCTTAGGGCTCCTGAGCGTTGCTCTGTAGGAGATGAGGATGGTGAGCTCTGCAGTGCTCCTCAAGAAGGAATTGCCTTGGTCTTGCCACTGCTATCCAGTTGAAAAGGATTTGCATCCATGAGCCGAGCTTGGAAGGTGGCCCTGCCAGCAGATTGTCTTGCAGCGGAGAACCTCCAGCAGCCTCATGCAAGGTTTTCTTCCCTCAGGCCCTGGCCTGTGATTCCAGCAGCTCCTCAAGTGCTTCCTGTGAGATGTGTTGGGGCTGCCCCCGGGCCAGCTCTGGCAGTGGACACGGGAGGCTGCTCCTCTGGATCCTGCGTGGGGCCTGGTGACCACTGCGTTGCCGGGTGCTGGCATTGTGACATGGGGGTGACACAGCCGCAGATGTGCAGCCCTTTGGAGGAAGCCTTTGGGGTGCTGGCTCCGAATCAGTCCCTGTAGCTACAAACTAGGGGAGTAGGCAACCGAATAGTGTCCCTTTTTTGCAAAAAGACGGTGTGGATTTCTTGCCACTGCAGCCTTCCTTCCAGTAGCAATACTGCCTGTGGTATCATGTATGGAGGCCTCAGGGCTCGCTCAGGGCTTGTCACGCAGAACTGCAGGCCTGACAGAGCAGAACTGCTCTCCTCTCCTCTCCTCTCCTCTCCTCTCCTCTCCTCTCCTCTCCTCTCCTCTCCTCTCCTCTCCTCTCCTCTCCTCTCCTCTCCTCTCCTCTCCTGTCCGCCAGTCCATTATCAAAGAGACTGTTTGCCTGAAAGGACAGAGGGGTTTCAGTTCCAAAATCAATGTCAAGGACACATAACACAATGAATTTTATTTTATTTTGTTGTTAATTTATTAATTTTCTTGATTTGATGTTATTTCATGTTATGTTTCTTCGTGTCATTTTTTTTCCCTTTGTGACTCTGTTTCAGAACCCAGGCTCACAAGCATTAGCTCAAGCCCAAGTGTAGCCAGGAGTAGCCTGATGCAAGCTTCAGTTTAGCATGAGAAAACGTCCCTTGCAGGCTGGCAAAGGCAAGTCCCAGAGCTGCAGAGAGTAGCATCAGGAATAGAGGCCAAGCTGTCCGCAGTTCCTGCAGAGGGAGAACCTTGACAAGGAGTTGTGGGACTGACCATGCACAAAAGAGGAAGAAGAAGAAGAAGAAGAAGAAGAAGAAGAGGTGAGTGGTCCCGTGGCATCTTTTCCAAAGCGTGACACGTAGCGATGACGAGCAGACTTTTTGCCTTCCACAACTTGTTTGGCTGCTGTGCTTCTTGGGCAGGGATGCATGAGAAGCGCTCTGGTCCCTGCCAGGCGCTTGTATTGCCCGCAGGGAGAGCTGAGAAGTGGCAGCTGCGGCTTCCAGCATGGTGGAGCATGAGCAGCAGGCTCCCAGGCCAAATGGCCCAAAGAAACGGTGGCAAGGGGCCGTGCTGAGAAGTGCAGAGGAAGGCAAAAAGCCTCCGGGGACCAGTGCCAATGTGCCCCGGGGGAAAAAATTCCTTGCTGAGCCCAGTGCTGGCCATGGGCTGTTCCCTGAGCATGTGAGCCAGAGCTGGCTCCTTGTCCCACAGGCAGCTCATGCTTCCCAGGAGCTGCCCAAGCCCTATCCTCCCTTGAGCTGGAGCTATCTGGCGGACTTGCCAGAGTGCCCAAGTGCCTCTGAGCTGATGGACCTTGTGGGCAAGAATCCTTGCTGTCCCTGTGTAGGACACCAGTGGGTGTTCCAAAGCACTGCAAGCCCTTGCAAGGCCTTGCAAGCCCTCGACATCCTATCTCTTAGGGCTCCTGAGCGTTGCTCTGTAGGAGATGAGGATGGTGAGCTCTGCAGTGCTCCTCAAGAAGGAATTGCCTTGGTCTTGCCACTGCTATCCAGTTGAAAAGGATTTGCATCCATGAGCCGAGCTTGGAAGGTGGCCCTGCCAGCAGATTGTCTTGCAGCGGAGAACCTCCAGCAGCCTCATGCAAGGTTTTCTTCCCTCAGGCCCTGGCCTGTGATTCCAGCAGCTCCTCAAGTGCTTCCTGTGAGATGTGTTGGGGCTGCCCCCGGGCCAGCTCTGGCAGTGGACACGGGAGGCTGCTCCTCTGGATCCTGCGTGGGGCCTGGTGACCACTGCGTTGCCGGGTGCTGGCATTGTGACATGGGGGTGACACAGCCGCAGATGTGCAGCCCTTTGGAGGAAGCCTTTGGGGTGCTGGCTCCGAATCAGTCCCTGTAGCTACAAACTAGGGGAGTAGGCAACCGAATAGTGTCCCTTTTTTGCAAAAAGACGGTGTGGATTTGTTGCCACTGCAGCCTTCCTTCCAGTAGCAATACTGCCTGTGGTATCATGTATGGAGGCCTCAGGGCTCGCTCAGGGCTTGTCACGCAGAACTGCAGGCCTGACAGAGCAGAACTGCTCTCCTCTCCTCTCCTCTCCTCTCCTCTCCTCTCCTCTCCTCTCCTCTCCTCTCCTCTCCTCTCCTCTCCTCTCCTCTCCTCTCCTCTCCTCTCCTGTCCGCCAGTCCATTATCAAAGAGACTGTTTGCCTGAAAGGACAGAGGGTTTTCAGTTCCAAAATCAATGTCAAGGACACAGAACACAATGCATTTTATTTGATTTTGTTGTTAATTTATTAATTTTCTTGATTTGATGTTATTTCATGTTATGTTTCTTCGTGTCATTTTTTTTCCCTTTGTGACTCTGTTTCAGAACCCAGGCTCACAAGCATTAGCTCAAGCCCAAGTGTAGCCAGGAGTAGCCTGATGCAAGCTTCAGTTTAGCATGAGAAAAGATCCCTTGCAGGCTGGCAAAGGCAAGTCCCAGAGCTGCAGAGAGCAGCAGCAGGAATAGAGGCCAAGCTGTCCGCAGTTCCTGCAGAGGGAGAACCTTGACAAGGAGTTGTGGGACTGACCATGCACAAAAGAGGAAGAAGAAGAAGAAGAAGAAGAAGAGGTGAGTGGTCCCGTGGCATCTTTTCCAAAGCGTGACACGTAGCGATGACGAGCAGACTTTTTGCCTTCCACAACTTGTTTGGCTGCTGTGCTTCTTGGGCAGGGATGCATGAGAAGCGCTCTGGTCCCTGCCAGGCGCTTGTATTGCCTGCAGGGCGAGCTGAGAAGTGGCAGCTGCAGCTTCCAGCATGGTGGAGCATGAGCAGCCGGCTCCCAGGCCAAATGGCCCAAAGAAACGGTGGCAAGGGGCCGTGCTGAGAAGTGCAGAGGAAGGCAAAAAGCCTCCGGGGACCAGTGCCAATGTGCCCCGGGGGAAAAAATTCCTTGCTGAGCCCAGTGCTGGCCATGGGCTGTTCCCTGAGCATGTGAGCCAGACCTGGCTCCTTGTCCCACAGGCAGCTCATGCTTCCCAGGAGCTGCCCAAGCCCTATCCTGCCTTGAGCTGGAGCTATCTGGCGGACTTGCCAGAGTGCCCAAGTGCCTCTGAGCTGATGGACCTTGTGGGCAAGAATCCTTGCTGTCCCTGTCTAGGACACCAGTGGGTGTTCCAAAGCACTGCAAGCCCTTGCAAGGCCTTGCAAGCCCTCGACATCCTATCTCTTAGGGCTCCTGAGCGTTGCTCTGTAGGAGATGAGGATGGTGAGCTCTGCAGTGCTCCTCAAGAAGGAATTGCCTTGGTCTTGCCACTGCTATCCAGTTGAAAAGGATTTGCATCCATGAGCTGAGCTTGGAAGATGGCCCTGCCAGCAGATTGTCTTGCAGCAGAGAACCTCCAGCAGCCTCATGCAAGGTTTTGTTCCCTCAGGCCCTGGCCTGTGATTCCAGCAGCTCCTCAAGTGCTTCCTGTGAGATGTGTTGGGGCTGCCCCCGGGCCAGCTCTGGCAGTGGACACGGGAGGCTGCTCCTCTGGATCCTGCGTGGGGCCTGGTGACCGCTGCGTTGCCGCGTGCTGGCATTGTGACGTGGGGGTGACACAGCCGCATATGTGCAGCCCTTTGGAGGAAGCCTTTGGGGTGCTGGCTCCAAATCAGTCCCTGTAGCTACAAACTAGGGGAGTAGGCAACCTAAGAGTGTCCCTTTTTTGCAAAAAGACAGTGTGGATTTGTTGCCAGTGCAGCCTTCCTTCCAGTAGCAATACTGCCTGTGGTATCATGTATGGAGGCCTCAGGGCTCGCTCAGGGCTTGTCACGCAGAACTGCAGGCCTGACAGAGCAGAACTGCTCTCCTCTCCTCTCCTCTCCTCTCCTCTCCTCTCCTCTCCTCTCCTCTCCTCTCCTCTCCTCTCCTCTCCTCTCCTCTCCTCTCCTCTCCTCTCCTGTCCGCCAGTCCATTATCAAAGAGACTGTTTGCCTGAAAGGACAGAGGGGTTTCAGTTCCAAAATCAATGTCAAGGACACATAACACAATGAATTTTATTTTATTTTGTTGTTAATTTATTAATTTTCTTGATTTGATGTTATTTCATGTTATGTTTCTTCGTGTCATTTTTTTTCCCTTTGTGACTCTGTTTCAGAACCCAGGCTCACAAGCATTAGCTCAAGCCCAAGTGTAGCCAGGAGTAGCCTGATGCAAGCTTCAGTTTAGCATGAGAAAACGTCCCTTGCAGGCTGGCAAAGGCAAGTCCCAGAGCTGCAGAGAGTAGCATCAGGAATAGAGGCCAAGCTGTCCGCAGTTCCTGCAGAGGGAGAACCTTGACAAGGAGTTGTGGGACTGACCATGCACAAAAGAGGAAGAAGAAGAAGAAGAAGAAGAAGAAGAAGAGGTGAGTGGTCCCGTGGCATCTTTTCCAAAGCGTGACACGTAGCGATGACGAGCAGACTTTTTGCCTTCCACAACTTGTTTGGCTGCTGTGCTTCTTGGGCAGGGATGCATGAGAAGCGCTCTGGTCCCTGCCAGGCGCTTGTATTGCCCGCAGGGAGAGCTGAGAAGTGGCAGCTGCGGCTTCCAGCATGGTGGAGCATGAGCAGCAGGCTCCCAGGCCAAATGTCCCAAAGAAACGGTGGCAAGGGGCCGTGCTGAGAAGTGCAGAGGAAGGCAAAAAGCCTCCGGGGACCAGTGCCAATGTGCCCCGGGGGAAAAAATTCCTTGCTGAGCCCAGTGCTGGCCATGGGCTGTTCCCTGAGCATGTGAGCCAGAGCTGGCTCCTTGTCCCACAGGCAGCTCATGCTTCCCAGGAGCTGCCCAAGCCCTATCCTCCCTTGAGCTGGAGCTATCTGGCGGACTTGCCAGAGTGCCCAAGTGCCTCTGAGCTGATGGACCTTGTGGGCAAGAATCCTTGCTGTCCCTGTGTAGGACACCAGTGGGTGTTCCAAAGCACTGCAAGCCCTTGCAAGGCCTTGCAAGCCCTCGACATCCTATCTCTTAGGGCTCCTGAGCGTTGCTCTGTAGGAGATGAGGATGGTGAGCTCTGCAGTGCTCCTCAAGAAGGAATTGCCTTGGTCTTGCCACTGCTATCCAGTTGAAAAGGATTTGCATCCATGAGCCGAGCTTGGAAGGTGGCCCTGCCAGCAGATTGTCTTGCAGCGGAGAACCTCCAGCAGCCTCATGCAAGGTTTTCTTCCCTCAGGCCCTGGCCTGTGATTCCAGCAGCTCCTCAAGTGCTTCCTGTGAGATGTGTTGGGGCTGCCCCCGGGCCAGCTCTGGCAGTGGACACGGGAGGCTGCTCCTCTGGATCCTGCGTGGGGCCTGGTGACCACTGCGTTGCCGGGTGCTGGCATTGTGACATGGGGGTGACACAGCCGCAGATGTGCAGCCCTTTGGAGGAAGCCTTTGGGGTGCTGGCTCCGAATCAGTCCCTGTAGCTACAAACTAGGGGAGTAGGCAACCGTATAGTGTCCCTTTTTTGCAAAAAGACGGTGTGGATTTGTTGCCACTGCAGCCTTCCTTCCAGTAGCAATACTGCCTGTGGTATCATGTATGGAGGCCTCAGGGCTCGCTCAGGGCTTGTCACGCAGAACTGCAGGCCTGACAGAGCAGAACTGCTCTCCTCTCCTCTCCTCTCCTCTCCTCTCCTCTCCTCTCCTCTCCTCTCCTCTCCTCTCCTCTCCTCTCCTCTCCTCTCCTCTCCTCTCCTCTCCTCTCCTCTCCTCTCCTCTCCTCTCCTCTCCTGTCCGCCAGTCCATTATCAAAGAGACTGTTTGCCTGAAAGGACAGAGGGGTTTCAGTTCCAAAATCAATGTCAAGGACACATAACACAATGAATTTTATTTTATTTTGTTGTTAATTTATTAATTTTCTTGATTTGATGTTATTTCATGTTATGTTTCTTCGTGTCATTTTTTTTCCCTTTGTGACTCTGTTTCAGAACCCAGGCTCACAAGCATTAGCTCAAGCCCAAGTGTAGCCAGGAGTAGCCTGATGCAAGCTTCAGTTTAGCATGAGAAAACGTCCCTTGCAGGCTGGCAAAGGCAAGTCCCAGAGCTGCAGAGAGTAGCATCAGGAATAGAGGCCAAGCTGTCCGCAGTTCCTGCAGAGGGAGAACCTTGACAAGGAGTTGTGGGACTGACCATGCACAAAAGAGGAAGAAGAAGAAGAAGAAGAAGAAGAAGAAGAGGTGAGTGGTCCCGTGGCATCTTTTCCAAAGCGTGACACGTAGCGATGACGAGCAGACTTTTTGCCTTCCACAACTTGTTTGGCTGCTGTGCTTCTTGGGCAGGGATGCATGAGAAGCGCTCTGGTCCCTGCCAGGCGCTTGTATTGCCCGCAGGGAGAGCTGAGAAGTGGCAGCTGCGGCTTCCAGCATGGTGGAGCATGAGCAGCAGGCTCCCAGGCCAAATGTCCCAAAGAAACGGTGGCAAGGGGCCGTGCTGAGAAGTGCAGAGGAAGGCAAAAAGCCTCCGGGGACCAGTGCCAATGTGCCCCGGGGGAAAAAATTCCTTGCTGAGCCCAGTGCTGGCCATGGGCTGTTCCCTGAGCATGTGAGCCAGAGCTGGCTCCTTGTCCCACAGGCAGCTCATGCTTCCCAGGAGCTGCCCAAGCCCTATCCTCCCTTGAGCTGGAGCTATCTGGCGGACTTGCCAGAGTGCCCAAGTGCCTCTGAGCTGATGGACCTTGTGGGCAAGAATCCTTGCTGTCCCTGTGTAGGACACCAGTGGGTGTTCCAAAGCACTGCAAGCCCTTGCAAGGCCTTGCAAGCCCTCGACATCCTATCTCTTAGGGCTCCTGAGCGTTGCTCTGTAGGAGATGAGGATGGTGAGCTCTGCAGTGCTCCTCAAGAAGGAATTGCCTTGGTCTTGCCACTGCTATCCAGTTGAAAAGGATTTGCATCCATGAGCCGAGCTTGGAAGGTGGCCCTGCCAGCAGATTGTCTTGCAGCGGAGAACCTCCAGCAGCCTCATGCAAGGTTTTGTTCCCTCAGGCCCTGGCCTGTGATTCCAGCAGCTCCTCAAGTGCTTCCTGTGAGATGTGTTGGGGCTGCCCCCGGGCCAGCTCTGGCAGTGGACACGGGAGGCTGCTCCTCTGGATCCTGCGTGGGGCCTGGTGACCACTGCGTTGCCGGGTGCTGGCATTGTGACATGGGGGTGACACAGCCGCAGATGTGCAGCCCTTTGGAGGAAGCCTTTGGGGTGCTGGCTCCGAATCAGTCCCTGTAGCTACAAACTAGGGGAGTAGGCAACCGAATAGTGTCCCTTTTTTGCAAAAAGACGGTGTGGATTTGTTGCCACTGCAGCCTTCCTTCCAGTAGCAATACTGCCTGTGGTATCATGTATGGAGGCCTCAGGGCTCGCTCAGGGCTTGTCACGCAGAACTGCAGGCCTGACAGAGCAGAACTGCTCTCCTCTCCTCTCCTCTCCTCTCCTCTCCTCTCCTCTCCTCTCCTCTCCTCTCCTCTCCTCTCCTCTCCTCTCCTCTCCTCTCCTCTCCTCTCCTCTCCTCTCCTCTCCTCTCCTGTCCGCCAGTCCATTATCAAAGAGACTGTTTGCCTGAAAGGACAGAGGGTTTTCAGTTCCAAAATCAATGTCAAGGACACAGAACACAATGCATTTTATTTGATTTTGTTGTTAATTTATTAATTTTCTTGATTTGATGTTATTTCATGTTATGTTTCTTCGTGTCATTTTTTTTCCCTTTGTGACTCTGTTTCAGAACCCAGGCTCACAAGCATTAGCTCAAGCCCAAGTGTAGCCAGGAGTAGCCTGATGCAAGCTTCAGTTTAGCATGAGAAAACATCCCTTGCAGGCTGGCAAAGGCAAGTCCCAGAGCTGCAGAGAGCAGCAGCAGGAATAGAGGCCAAGCTGTCCGCAGTTCCTGCAGAGGGAGAACCTTGACAAGGAGTTGTGGGACTGACCATGCACAAAAGAGGAAGAAGAAGAAGAAGAAGAAGAAGAGGTGAGTGGTCCCGTGGCATCTTTTCCAAAGCGTGACACGTAGCGATGACGAGCAGACTTTTTGCCTTCCACAACTTGTTTGGCTGCTGTGCTTCTTGGGCAGGGATGCATGAGAAGCGCTCTGGTCCCTGCCAGGCGCTTGTATTGCCTGCAGGGCGAGCTGAGAAGTGGCAGCTGCAGCTTCCAGCATGGTGGAGCATGAGCAGCCGGCTCCCAGGCCAAATGGCCCAAAGAAACGGTGGCAAGGGGCCGTGCTGAGAAGTGCAGAGGAAGGCAAAAAGCCTCCGGGGACCAGTGCCAATGTGCCCCGGGGGAAAAAATTCCTTGCTGAGCCCAGTGCTGGCCATGGGCTGTTCCCTGAGCATGTGAGCCAGACCTGGCTCCTTGCCCCACAGGCAGCTCATGCTTCCCAGGAGCTGCCCAAGCCCTATCCTCCCTTGAGCTGGAGCTATCTGGCGGACTTGCCAGAGTGCCCAAGTGCCTCTGAGCTGATGGACCTTGTGGGCAAGAATCCTTGCTGTCCCTGTCTAGGACACCAGTGGGTGTTCCAAAGCACTGCAAGCCCTTGCAAGGCCTTGCAAGCCCTCGACATCCTATCTCTTAGGGCTCCTGAGCGTTGCTCTGTAGGAGATGAGGATGGTGAGCTCTGCAGTGCTCCTCAAGAAGGAATTGCCTTGGTCTTGCCACTGCTATCCAGTTGAAAAGGATTTGCATCCATGAGCTGAGCTTGGAAGATGGCCCTGCCAGCAGATTGTCTTGCAGCAGAGAACCTCCAGCAGCCTCATGCAAGGTTTTGTTCCCTCAGGCCCTGGCCTGTGATTCCAGCAGCTCCTCAAGTGCTTCCTGTGAGATGTGTTGGGGCTGCCCCCGGGCCAGCTCTGGCAGTGGACACGGGAGGCTGCTCCTCTGGATCCTGCGTGGGGCCTGGTGACCGCTGCGTTGCCGCGTGCTGGCATTGTGACGTGGGGGTGACACAGCCGCATATGTGCAGCCCTTTGGAGGAAGCCTTTGGGGTGCTGGCTCCAAATCAGTCCCTGTAGCTACAAACTAGGGGAGTAGGCAACCTAAGAGTGTCCCTTTTTTGCAAAAAGACAGTGTGGATTTGTTGCCAGTGCAGCCTTCCTTCCAGTAGCAATACTGCCTGTGGTATCATGTATGGAGGCCTCAGGGCTCGCTCAGGGCTTGTCACGCAGAACTGCAGGCCTGACAGAGCAGAACTGCTCTCCTCTCCTCTCCTCTCCTCTCCTCTCCTCTCCTCTCCTCTCCTCTCCTCTCCTCTCCTCTCCTCTCCTCTCCTCTCCTCTCCTCTCCTCTCCTCTCCTGTCCGCCAGTCCATTATCAAAGAGACTGTTTGCCTGAAAGGACAGAGGGGTTTCAGTTCCAAAATCAATGTCAAGGACACATAACACAATGAATTTTATTTTATTTTGTTGTTAATTTATTAATTTTCTTGATTTGATGTTATTTCATGTTATGTTTCTTCGTGTCATTTTTTTTCCCTTTGTGACTCTGTTTCAGAACCCAGGCTCACAAGCATTAGCTCAAGCCCAAGTGTAGCCAGGAGTAGCCTGATGCAAGCTTCAGTTTAGCATGAGAAAACGTCCCTTGCAGGCTGGCAAAGGCAAGTCCCAGAGCTGCAGAGAGTAGCATCAGGAATAGAGGCCAAGCTGTCCGCAGTTCCTGCAGAGGGAGAACCTTGACAAGGAGTTGTGGGACTGACCATGCACAAAAGAGGAAGAAGAAGAAGAAGAAGAAGAAGAAGAAGAGGTGAGTGGTCCCGTGGCATCTTTTCCAAAGCGTGACACGTAGCGATGACGAGCAGACTTTTTGCCTTCCACAACTTGTTTGGCTGCTGTGCTTCTTGGGCAGGGATGCATGAGAAGCGCTCTGGTCCCTGCCAGGCGCTTGTATTGCCCGCAGGGAGAGCTGAGAAGTGGCAGCTGCGGCTTCCAGCATGGTGGAGCATGAGCAGCAGGCTCCCAGGCCAAATGTCCCAAAGAAACGGTGGCAAGGGGCCGTGCTGAGAAGTGCAGAGGAAGGCAAAAAGCCTCCGGGGACCAGTGCCAATGTGCCCCGGGGGAAAAAATTCCTTGCTGAGCCCAGTGCTGGCCATGGGCTGTTCCCTGAGCATGTGAGCCAGAGCTGGCTCCTTGTCCCACAGGCAGCTCATGCTTCCCAGGAGCTGCCCAAGCCCTATCCTCCCTTGAGCTGGAGCTATCTGGCGGACTTGCCAGAGTGCCCAAGTGCCTCTGAGCTGATGGACCTTGTGGGCAAGAATCCTTGCTGTCCCTGTGTAGGACACCAGTGGGTGTTCCAAAGCACTGCAAGCCCTTGCAAGGCCTTGCAAGCCCTCGACATCCTATCTCTTAGGGCTCCTGAGCGTTGCTCTGTAGGAGATGAGGATGGTGAGCTCTGCAGTGCTCCTCAAGAAGGAATTGCCTTGGTCTTGCCACTGCTATCCAGTTGAAAAGGATTTGCATCCATGAGCCGAGCTTGGAAGGTGGCCCTGCCAGCAGATTGTCTTGCAGCGGAGAACCTCCAGCAGCCTCATGCAAGGTTTTCTTCCCTCAGGCCCTGGCCTGTGATTCCAGCAGCTCCTCAAGTGCTTCCTGTGAGATGTGTTGGGGCTGCCCCCGGGCCAGCTCTGGCAGTGGACACGGGAGGCTGCTCCTCTGGATCCTGCGTGGGGCCTGGTGACCACTGCGTTGCCGGGTGCTGGCATTGTGACATGGGGGTGACACAGCCGCAGATGTGCAGCCCTTTGGAGGAAGCCTTTGGGGTGCTGGCTCCGAATCAGTCCCTGTAGCTACAAACTAGGGGAGTAGGCAACCGTATAGTGTCCCTTTTTTGCAAAAAGACGGTGTGGATTTGTTGCCACTGCAGCCTTCCTTCCAGTAGCAATACTGCCTGTGGTATCATGTATGGAGGCCTCAGGGCTCGCTCAGGGCTTGTCACGCAGAACTGCAGGCCTGACAGAGCAGAACTGCTCTCCTCTCCTCTCCTCTCCTCTCCTCTCCTCTCCTCTCCTCTCCTCTCCTCTCCTCTCCTCTCCTCTCCTCTCCTCTCCTCTCCTCTCCTCTCCTCTCCTCTCCTCTCCTCTCCTGTCCGCCAGTCCATTATCAAAGAGACTGTTTGCCTGAAAGGACAGAGGGGTTTCAGTTCCAAAATCAATGTCAAGGACACATAACACAATGAATTTTATTTTATTTTGTTGTTAATTTATTAATTTTCTTGATTTGATGTTATTTCATGTTATGTTTCTTCGTGTCATTTTTTTTCCCTTTGTGACTCTGTTTCAGAACCCAGGCTCACAAGCATTAGCTCAAGCCCAAGTGTAGCCAGGAGTAGCCTGATGCAAGCTTCAGTTTAGCATGAGAAAACGTCCCTTGCAGGCTGGCAAAGGCAAGTCCCAGAGCTGCAGAGAGTAGCATCAGGAATAGAGGCCAAGCTGTCCGCAGTTCCTGCAGAGGGAGAACCTTGACAAGGAGTTGTGGGACTGACCATGCACAAAAGAGGAAGAAGAAGAAGAAGAAGAAGAAGAAGAAGAGGTGAGTGGTCCCGTGGCATCTTTTCCAAAGCGTGACACGTAGCGATGACGAGCAGACTTTTTGCCTTCCACAACTTGTTTGGCTGCTGTGCTTCTTGGGCAGGGATGCATGAGAAGCGCTCTGGTCCCTGCCAGGCGCTTGTATTGCCCGCAGGGAGAGCTGAGAAGTGGCAGCTGCGGCTTCCAGCATGGTGGAGCATGAGCAGCAGGCTCCCAGGCCAAATGTCCCAAAGAAACGGTGGCAAGGGGCCGTGCTGAGAAGTGCAGAGGAAGGCAAAAAGCCTCCGGGGACCAGTGCCAATGTGCCCCGGGGGAAAAAATTCCTTGCTGAGCCCAGTGCTGGCCATGGGCTGTTCCCTGAGCATGTGAGCCAGACCTGGCTCCTTGTCCCACAGGCAGCTCATGCTTCCCAGGAGCTGCCCAAGCCCTATCCTCCCTTGAGCTGGAGCTATCTGGCGGACTTGCCAGAGTGCCCAAGTGCCTCTGAGCTGATGGACCTTGTGGGCAAGAATCCTTGCTGTCCCTGTGTAGGACACCAGTGGGTGTTCCAAAGCACTGCAAGCCCTTGCAAGGCCTTGCAAGCCCTCGACATCCTATCTCTTAGGGCTCCTGAGCGTTGCTCTGTAGGAGATGAGGATGGTGAGCTCTGCAGTGCTCCTCAAGAAGGAATTGCCTTGGTCTTGCCACTGCTATCCAGTTGAAAAGGATTTGCATCCATGAGCCGAGCTTGGAAGGTGGCCCTGCCAGCAGATTGTCTTGCAGCGGAGAACCTCCAGCAGCCTCATGCAAGGTTTTGTTCCCTCAGGCCCTGGCCTGTGATTCCAGCAGCTCCTCAAGTGCTTCCTGTGAGATGTGTTGGGGCTGCCCCCGGGCCAGCTCTGGCAGTGGACACGGGAGGCTGCTCCTCTGGATCCTGCGTGGGGCCTGGTGACCACTGCGTTGCCGGGTGCTGGCATTGTGACATGGGGGTGACACAGCCGCAGATGTGCAGCCCTTTGGAGGAAGCCTTTGGGGTGCTGGCTCCGAATCAGTCCCTGTAGCTACAAACTAGGGGAGTAGGCAACCGAATAGTGTCCCTTTTTTGCAAAAAGACGGTGTGGATTTGTTGCCACTGCAGCCTTCCTTCCAGTAGCAATACTGCCTGTGGTATCATGTATGGAGGCCTCAGGGCTCGCTCAGGGCTTGTCACGCAGAACTGCAGGCCTGACAGAGCAGAACTGCTCTCCTCTCCTCTCCTCTCCTCTCCTCTCCTCTCCTCTCCTCTCCTCTCCTCTCCTCTCCTCTCCTCTCCTCTCCTGTCCGCCAGTGCATTATCAAAGAGACTGTTTGCCTGAAAGGACAGAGGGGTTTCAGTTCCAAAATCAATGTCAAGGACACAGAACACAATGAATTTTATTTTCTTTTGTTGTTAATGTATTAATTTTCTTGATTTTATGTTATTTCATGTTATGTTTCTTCGTGTCATTTTTTTTCCCTTTGTGACTCTGTTTCAGAACCCAGGCTCACAAGCATTAGCTCAAGCCCAAGTGTAGCCAGGAGTAGCCTGATGCAAGCTTCAGTTTAGCATGAGAAAACATCCCTTGCAGGCTGGCAAAGGCAAGTCCCAGAGCTGCAGAGAGCAGCAGCAGGAATAGAGGCCAAGTTGTCCGCAGTTCCTGCAGAGGGAGAACCTTGACAAGGAGTTGTGGGACTGACCATGCACAAAAGAGGAAGAAGAAGAAGAAGAAGAAGAAGAAGAAGAGGTGAGTGGTCCCGTGGCATCTTTTCCAAAGCGTGACACGTAGCGATGACGAGCATACTTTTTGCCTTCCACAACTTGTTTGGCTGCTGTGCTTCTTGGGCAGGGATGCATGAGAAGCGCTCTGGTCCCTGCCAGGCGCTTGTATTGCCCGCAGGGAGAGCTGAGAAGTGGCAGCTGCGGCTTCCAGCATGGTGGAGCATGAGCAGCCGGCTCCCAGGCCAAATGGCCCAAAGAAACGTTGGCAAGGGGCCGTGCTGAGAAGTGCAGAGGAAGGCAAAAAGCCTCCGGGGACCAGTGCCAATGTGGCCCAGGGGAAAAAATTCCTTGCTGAGCCCAGTGCTGGCCATGGGCTGTTCCCTGAGCATGTGAGCCAGACCTGGCTCTTTGCCCCACAGGCAGCTCATGCTTCCCAGGAGCTGCCCAAGCCCTATCCTCCCTTGAGCTGGAGCTATCTGGCGGACTTGCCAGAGTGCCCAAGTGCCTCTGAGCTGATAGACCTTGTGGGCAAGAATCCTTGCTGTCCCTGTGTAGGACACCAGTGGGTGTTCCAAAGCACTGCAAGCCCTTGCAAGGCCTTGCAAGCCCTCGACATCCTATCTCTTAGGGCTCCTGAGCGTTGCTCTGTAGGAGATGAGGATGGTGAGCTCTGCAGTGCTCCTCAAGAAGGAATTGCCTTGGTCTTGCCACTGCTATCCAGTTGAAAAGGATTTGCATCCATGAGCCGAGCTTGGAAGGTGGCCCTGCCAGCAGATTGTCTTGCAGCGGAGAACCTCCAGCAGCCTCATGCAAGGTTTTCTTCCCTCAGGCCCTGGCCTGTGATTCCAGCAGCTCCTCAAGTGCTTCCTGTCAGATGTGCTGGGGCTGCCCCCGGGCCAGCTCTGGCAGTGGACACGGGAGGCTGCTCCTCTGGATCCTGCGTGGGGCCTGGTGACCGCTGCGTTGCCGGGTGCTGGCATTGTGGCATGGGGGTGACGCAGCAGCATATGTGCAGCCCTTTGGAGGAAGCCTTTGGGGTGCTGGCTCCGAATCAGTCCCTGTAGCTACAAACTAGGGGAGTAGGCAACCTAAGAGTGTCGCTTTTTTGCAAAAAGACAGTGTGGATTTGTTGCCAGTGCAGCGTTAGTTCCAGTAGCAATACTGCCTGTGGTATCAAGTATGGAGGCCTCAGGGCTCGCTCAGGGCTTGTCACGCAGAACTGCAGGCCTGACAGAGCAGAACTGCTCTCCTCTCCTCTCCTCTCCTCTCCTCTCCTCTCCTCTCCTCTCCTCTCCTCTCCTCTCCTCTCCTCTCCTGTCCGCCAGTCCATTATCAAAGAGACTGTTTGCCTGAAAGGACAGAGGGGTTTCAGTTCCAAAATCAATGTCAAGGACACATAACACAATGAATTTTATTTGATTTTGTTGTTAATTTATTAATTTTCTTGATTTGATGTTATTTCATGTTATGTTTCTTCGTGTCATTTTTTTTCCCTTTGTGACTCTGTTTCAGAACCCAGGCTCACAAGCATTAGCTCAAGCCCAAGTGTAGCCAGGAGTAGCCTGATGCAAGCTTCAGTTTAGCATGAGAAAACATCCCTTGCAGGCTGGCAAAGGCAAGTCCCAGAGCTGCAGATAGCAGCATCAGGAATAGAGGCCAAGCTGTCCGCGGTTCCTGCAGAGGGAGAACCTTGACAAGGAGTTGTGGGACTGACCATGCACAAAAGAGGAAGAAGAAGAAGAAGAAGAGGAGGTGAGTGGTCCCGTGGCATCTTTTCCAAAGCGTGACACGTAGCGATGACGAGCAGACTTTTTGCCTTCCACAACTTGTTTGGCTGCTGTGCTTCTTGGGCAGGGATGCATGAGAAGCGCTCTGGTCCCTGCCAGGTGCTTGTATTGCCCGCAGGGAGAGCTGAGAAGTGGCAGCTGCAGCTTCCAGCATGGTGGAGCATGAGCAGCCGGCTCCCAGGCCAAATGGCCCAAAGAAACGGTGGCAAGGGGCCGTGCTGAGAAGTGCAGAGGAAGGCAAAAAGCCTCCGGGGACCAGTGCCAATGTGCCCCGGGGGAAAAAATTCCTTGCTGAGCCCAGTGCTGGCCATGGGCTGTTCCCTGAGCATGTGAGCCAGACCTGGCTCCTTGTCCCACAGGCAGCTCATGCTTCCCAGGAGCTGCCCAAGCCCTATCCTCCCTTGAGCTGGAGCTATCTGGCGGACTTGCCAGAGTGCCCAAGTGCCTCTGAGCTGATGGACCTTGTGGGCAAGAATCCTTGCTGTCCCTGTGTAGGACACCAGTGGGTGTTCCAAAGCACTGCAAGGCCTTGCAAGCCCTCGACATCCTATCTCTTAGGGCTCCTGAGCGTTGCTCTGTAGGAGATGAGGATGGTGAGCTCTGCAGTGCTCCTCAAGAAGGAATTGCCTTGGTCTTGCCACTGCTATCCAGCTGAAAAGGATTTGCATCCATGAGCCGAGCTTGGAAGGTGGCCCTGCCAGCAGATTGTCTTGCAGCGGAGAACCTCTAGCAGCCTCATGCAAGGTTTTCTTCCCTCAGGCCCTGGCCTGTGATTCCAGCAGCTCCTCAAGTGCTTCCTGTCAGATGTGCTGGGGCTGCCCCCGGGCCAGCTCTGGCAGTGGACACGGGAGCCTGCTCCTCTGGATCCTGCGTGGGGCCTGGTGACCGCTGCTTTGTCAGGTGCTGGCATTGTGACATGGGGGTGACACAGCCGCATATGTGCAGCCCTTTGGAGGAAGCCTTTGGGGTGCTGGCTCCAAATCAGTTCCTGTAGCTACAAACTAGGGGAGTAGGCAACCTAAGAGTGTCCCTTTTTTGCAAAAAGACAGTGTGGATTTGTTGCCAGTGCAGCCTTAGTTCCAGTAGCAATAGTGCCTGTGGTATCATGTATGGAGGCCTCAGGGCTCGCTCAGGGCTTGTCACGCAGAACTGCAGGCCTGACAGAGCAGAACTGCTCTCCTCTCCTCTCCTCTCCTCTCCTCTCCTCTCCTCTCCTCTCCTCTCCTGTCCTCTCCTCTCCTGTCCTCTCCTCTCCTCTCCTCTCCTCTCCTCTCCTCTCCTCTCCTCTCCTCTCCTCTCCTGTCCGCCAGTCCATTATCAAAGAGACTGTTTGCCTGAAAGGACAGAGGGGTTTCAGTTCCAAAATCAATGTCAAGGACACAGAACACAATGAATTTTATTTTCTTTTGTTGTTAATTTATTAATTTTCTTGATTTTATGTTATTTCATGTTATGTTTCTTCGTGTCATTTTTTTTCCCTTTGTGACTCTGTTTCAGAACCCAGGCTCACAAGCATTAGCTCAAGCCCAAGTATAGCCAGGAGTAGCCTGATGCAAGCTTCAGTTTAGCATGAGAAAACGTCCCTTGCAGGCTGGCAAAGGCAAGTCCCAGAGCTGCAGAGAGCAGCATCAGGAATAGAAGCCAAGCTGTCCGCAGTTCCTGCAGAGGGAGAACCTTGACAAGGAGTTGTGGGACTGACCATGCACAAAAGAGGAAGAAGAAGAAGAAGAAGAAGAAGAGGTGAGTGGTCCCGTGGCATCTTTTCCAAAGCGTGACACGTAGCGATGACGAGCAGACTTTTTGCCTTCCACAACTTGTTTGGCTGCTGTGCTTCTTGGGCAGGGATGCATGAGAAGCGCTCTGGTCCCTGCCAGGCGCTTGTATTGCCCGCAGGGAGAGCTGAGAAGTGGCAGCTGCGGCTTCCAGCATGGTGGAGCATGAGCAGCCGGCTCCCAGGCCAAATGGCCCAAAGAAACGGTGGCAAGGGGCCGTGCTGAGAAGTGCAGAGGAAGGCAAAAAGCCTCCGGGGACCAGTGCCAATGTGCCCCGGGGGAAAAAATTCCTTGCTGAGCCCAGTGCTGGCCATGGGCTCTTCCCTGAGCATGTGAGCCAGACCTGGCTCCTTGTCCCACAGGCAGCTCATGCTTCCCAGGAGCTGCCCAAGCCCTATCCTCCCTTAAGCTGGAGCTATCTGGCGGACTTGCCAGAGTGCCCAAGTGCCTCTGAGCTGATGGAGCTTGTGGGCAAGAATCCTTGCTATCCCTGTGTAGGACACCAGTGGGTGTTCCAAAGCACTGCAAGCCCTTGCAAGGCCTTGCAAGCCCTCAACATCCTATCTCTTAGGGCTCCTGAGCGTTGCTCTGTAGGAGATGAGGACGGTGAGCTGTGCAGTGCTCCTCAAGAAGGAATTGCCTTGGTCTTGCCACTGCTATCCAGTTGAAAAGGATTTGCATCCATGAGCCGAGCTTGGAAGGTGGCCCTGCCAGCAGATTGTCTTGCAGCGGAGAACCTCCAGCAGCCTCATGCAAGGTTTTCTTCCCTCAGGCCCTGGCCTGTGATTCCAGCAGCTCCTCAAGTGCTTCCTGTGAGATGTGTTGGGGCTGCCCCCGGGCCAGCTCTGGCAGTGGACACGGGAGGCTGCTCCTCTGGATCCTGCGTGGGGCCTGGTGACCGCTGCGTTGCCGGGTGCTGGCATTGTGACATGGGGGTGACACAGCCGCATATGTGCAGCCCTTTGGAGGAAGCCTTTGGGGTGCTGGCTCCGAATCAGTCCCTGTAGCTACAAACTAGGGGAGTAGGCAACCTAAGAGTGTCCCTTTTTTGCAAAAAGACAGTGTGGATTTGTTGCCAGTGCAGCCTTCCTTCCAGTAGCAATAGTGCCTGTGGTATCATGTATGGAGGCCTCAGGGCTCGCTCAGGGCTTGTCACGCAGAACTGCAGGCCTGACAGAGCAGAACTGCTCTCCTCTCCTCTCCTCTCCTCTCCTCTCCTCTCCTCTCCTCTCCTTTTCTGACCGCCAGTCCATTATCAAAGAGACTGTTTGCCTGAAAGGACAGAGGGGTTTCAGTTCCAAAATCAATGTCAAGGACACATAACTCCATGCATTTTATTTGATTTTCTTGTTAATTTATTAATTTTCTTGATTTTATGTTATTTCATGTTATGTTTCTTGGTGTCATTTTTTTTCCCTTTGTGACTCTGTTTCAGAACCCAGGCTCACAAGCATTAGCTCAAGCCCAAGTATAGCCAGGAGTAGCCTGATGCAAGCTTCAGTTTAGCATGAGAAAACGTCCCTTGCAGGCTGGCAAAGGCAAGTCCCAGAGCTGCAGATAGCAGCATCAGGAATAGAGGCCAAGCTGTCCGCAGTTCCTGCAGAGGGAGAACCTTGACAAGGAGTTGTGGGACTGACCATGCACAGAAGAGGAAGAAGAAGAAGAAGAAGAAGAGGTGAGTGGTCCCGTGGCATCTTTTCCAAAGCGTGACACGTAGCGATGACGAGCAGACTTTTTGCCTTCCACAACTTGTTTGGCTGCTGTGCTTCTTGGGCAGGGATGCATGAGAAGCGCTCTGGTCCCTGCCAGGCGCTTGTATTGCCCGCAGGGAGAGCTGAGAAGTGGCAGCTGCGGCTTCCAGCATGGTGGAGCATGAGCAGCCGGCTCCCAGGCCAAATGGCCCAAAGAAACGGTGGCAAGGGGCCGTGCTGAGAAGTGCAGAGGAAGGCAAAAAGCCTCCGGGGACCAGTGCCAATGTGCCCCGGGGGAAAAAATTCCTTGCTGAGCCCAGTGCTGGCCATGGGCTCTTCCCTGAGCATGTGAGCCAGACCTGGCTCCTTGTCCCACAGGCAGCTCATGCTTCCCAGGAGCTGCCCAAGCCCTATCCTCCCTTGAGCTGGAGCTATCTGGCGGACTTGCCAGAGTGCCCAAGTGCCTCTGAGCTGATGGAGCTTGTGGGCAAGAATCCTTGCTATCCCTGTGTAGGACACCAGTGGGTGTTCCAAAGCACTGCAAGCCCTTGCAAGGCCTTGCAAGCCCTCAACATCCTATCTCTTAGGGCTCCTGAGCGTTGCTCTGTAGGAGATGAGGACGGTGAGCTGTGCAGTGCTCCTCAAGAAGGAATTGCCTTGGTCTTGCCACTGCTATCCAGTTGAAAAGGATTTGCATCCATGAGCCGAGCTTGGAAGGTGGCCCTGCCAGCAGATTGTCTTGCAGCGGAGAACCTCCAGCAGCCTCATGCAAGGTTTTCTTCCCTCAGGCCCTGGCCTGTGATTCCAGCAGCTCCTCAAGTGCTTCCTGTGAGATGTGTTGGGGCTGCCCCCGGGCCAGCTCTGGCAGTGGACACGGGAGGCTGCTCCTCTGGATCCTGCGTGGGGCCTGGTGACCGCTGCGTTGCCGGGTGCTGGCATTGTGACATGGGGGTGACACAGCCGCGTATGTGCAGCCCTTTGGAGGAAGCCTTTGGGGTGCTGGCTCCGAATCAGTCCCTGTAGCTACAAACTAGGGGAGTAGGCAACCTAAGAGTGTCCCTTTTTTGCAAAAAGACAGTGTGGATTTGTTGCCAGTGCAGCCTTCCTTCCAGTAGCAATAGTGCCTGTGGTATCATGTATGGAGGCCTCAGGGCTCGCTCAGGGCTTGTCACGCAGAACTGCAGGCCTGACAGAGCAGAACTGCTCTCCTCTCCTCTCCTCTCCTCTCCTCTCCTCTCCTCTCCTCTCCTCTCCTCTCCTCTCCTTTTCTGACCGCCAGTCCATTATCAAAGAGACTGTTTGCCTGAAAGGACAGAGGGGTTTCAGTTCCAAAATCAATGTCAAGGACACATAACTCCATGCATTTTATTTGATTTTCTTGTTAATTTATTAATTTTCTTGATTTTATGTTATTTCATGTTATGTTTCTTGGTGTCATTTTTTTTCCCTTTGTGACTCTGTTTCAGAACCCAGGCTCACAAGCATTAGCTCAAGCCCAAGTATAGCCAGGAGTAGCCTGATGCAAGCTTCAGTTTAGCATGAGAAAACGTCCCTTGCAGGCTGGCAAAGGCAAGTCCCAGAGCTGCAGATAGCAGCATCAGGAATAGAGGCCAAGCTGTCCGCAGTTCCTGCAGAGGGAGAACCTTGACAAGGAGTTGTGGGACTGACCATGCACAGAAGAGGAAGAAGAAGAAGAAGAAGAAGAGGTGAGTGGTCCCGTGGCATCTTTTCCAAAGCGTGACACGTAGCGATGACGAGCAGACTTTTTGCCTTCCACAACTTGTTTGGCTGCTGTGCTTCTTGGGCAGGGATGCATGAGAAGCGCTCTGGTCCCTGCCAGGCGCTTATATTGCCCGCAGGGAGAGCTGAGAAGTGGCAGCTGCGGCTTCCAGCATGGTGGAGCATGAGCAGCCGGCTCCCAGGCCAAATGGCCCAAAGAAACGGTGGCAAGGGGCCGTGCTGAGAAGTGCAGAGGAAGGCAAAAAGCCTCCGGGGACCAGTGCCAATGTGCCCCGGGGGAAAAAATTCCTTGCTGAGCCCAGTGCTGGCCATGGGCTGTTCCCTGAGCATGTGAGCCAGACCTGGCTCCTTGTCCCACAGGCAGCTCATGCTTCCCAGGAGCTGCCCAAGCCCTATCCTCCCTTGAGCTGGAGCTATCTGGCGGACTTGCCAGAGTGCCCAAGTGCCTCTGAGCTGATGGACCTTGTGGGCAAGAATCCTTGCTGTCCCTGTCTAGGACACCAGTGGGTGTTCCAAAGCACTGCAAGCCCTTGCAAGGCCTTGCAAGCCCTCGACATCCTATCTCTTAGGGCTCCTGAGCGTTGCTCTGTAGGAGATGAGGATGGTGAGCTCTGCAGTGCTCCTCAAGAAGGAATTGCCTTGGTCTTGCCACTGCTATCCAGTTGAAAAGGATTTGCATCCATGAGCCGAGCTTGGAAGGTGGCCCTGCCAGCAGATTGTCTTGCAGCGGAGAACCTCCAGCAGCCTCATGCAAGGTTTTCTTCCCTCAGGCCCTGGCCTGTGATTCCAGCAGCTCCTCAAGTGCTTCCTGTGAGATGTGTTGGGGCTGCCCCCGGGCCAGCTCTGGCAGTGGACACGGGAGGCTGCTCCTCTGGATCCTGCGTGGGGCCTGGTGACCGCTGTGTTCCCGGGTGCTGGCATTGTGACATGGGGGTGACACAGCCGCATATGTGCAGCCCTTTGGAGGAAGCCTTTGGGGTGCTGGCTCCAAATCAGTCCCTGTACCTACAAACTAGGGGAGTAGGCAACCTAAAAGTGTCCCTTTTTTGCAAAAAGACAGTGTGGATTTGTTGCCAGTGCAGCCTTACTTCCAGTAGCAATACTGCCTGTGGTATCATATATGGAGGCCTCAGGGCTCGCTCAGGGCTTGTCACGCAGAACTGCAGGCCTGACAGAGCAGAACTGCTCTCCTCTCCTCTCCTCTCCTCTCCTCTCCTCTCCTCTCCTCTCCTCTCCTCTCCTCTCGTCTCCTCTCGTCTCGTGTCCTCTCCTCTCCTCTCGTCTCCTCTCCTCTCCTCTCCTCTCCTCTCCTCTCCTCTCCTCTCCCCTTCTCTCCTGTCCGCCAGTCCAATATCTAAGAGAATGTTTGCCTTAAAAGACAGAGGGTTTTAAGTTCCAAAATCAATTTCAAGGACACATAACACAATGAATTTTATTTTATTTTGTTGTTAATTTATTAATTTTCTTGATTTTATGTTAATTCATGTTATGTTTCTTCGTGTCATTTTTTTTCCCTTTGTTACTCTGTTTCAGAACCCAGGCTCACAAGCATTAGCTCAAGCCCAAGTGTAGCCAGGAGTAGGCTGAGGCATTCTTCAGTTTAGCATGAGAAAAGATCCCTTGCAGGCTGGCAAAGGCAAGTCCCAGAGCTGCAGAGAGCAGCAGCAGGAATAGAGGCCAAGCTGTCCGCGGTTCCTGCAGAGGGAGAACCTTGACAAGGAGTTGTGGGACTGACCATGCACAAAAGAGGAGGAAGAAGAAGAAGAAGAAGAAGAAGAAGAGGAAGAAGAGGAAGAAGAGGAAGAGGAGGTGAGTGGTACCGTGGCATCTCTTCCAAAGCGTGACATGTAGCGATGACGAGCAGACATTTTGCCTTCCACAACTTGTTTGGCTGCTGTGCTTCTTGGGCAGGGATGCATGAGAAGCGCTCTGGTCCCTTCCAGGCGCTTGTGTTACCTGCAGGGAGAGCTGAGAAGTGGCAGCTGCGGCTGCCAGCATGGTGGAGCATGAGCAGCCGGCTCCCAGGCCAAATGGCCCAAAGAAATGGTGGCAAGGGGCGGTGCTGAGAACTGCAGAGGAAGGCAAAAAACCGCCGGGGACCAGTGTCAATGTGCCTCGGGGGAAAAAGTTCCTTGCTGAGCCCAGTGCTGGCCATGGGCTGTTCCCTGAGCATGTGAGCCAGACCTGGCTCCTTGTCCCACAGGCAGCTCATGCTTCCCAGGAGCTGCCCAAGCCCTATCCTCCCTTGAGCTGGAGCTATCTGGCGGACTTGCCAGAGTGCCCAAGTGCCTCTGAGCTGATAGACCTTGTGGGCAAGAATCCTTGCTGTCCCTGTGTAGGACACCAGTGGGTGTTCCAACGCACTGCAAGCCCTTGCAAGGCCTTGCAAGCCCTCGACATCCTATCTCTTACGGCTCCTGAGCGTTGCTCTGTAGGAGATGAGGATGGTGAGCTGTGCAGTGCTCCTCAAGAAGGAATTGCCTTGGTCTTGCCACTGCTATCCAGTTGAAAAGGATTTGCATCCCTGAGCCGAGCTTGGAAGGTGGCCCTGCCAGCAGATTGTCTTGCAGCGGAGAACCTCCAGCAGCCTCATGCAAGGTTTTCTTCCCTCAGGCCCTGGCCTGTGATTCCAGCAGCTCCTCAAGTGCTTCCTGTCAGATGTGCTGGGGCTGCCCCCGGGCCAGCTCTGGCAGTGGACACGGGAGGCTGCTCCTCTGGATCCTGCGTGGGGCCTGGTGACCACTGCGTTGCCGGGTGCTGGCATTGTGACATGGGGGTGACACAGCCGCATATGTGCAGCCCTTTGGAGGAAGCCTTTGGGGTGCTGGCTCCAAATCAGTCCCTGTACCTACAAAATAAGGGAGTAAGCAACCTAATAGAGTCCCTTTTTTGCAAAAAGACAGTGTGAATTTGTTGCCAGTGCAGCCTTCCTTCCAGTAGCAATACTGCCTATAGTATCATGTATGGAGGCCTCAGGGTTCGCTCAGGGCTTGTCACGCAGAACTGCAGGCCTGACAGAGCAGAACTGCTCTCCTCTCCTCTCCTCTCCTCTCCTCTCCTCTTCTCTTGTCTCCTGTCCGCCAGTCCAATATCTAAGAGACTGTTTGCCTGAAAGGACAGAGGGTTTTCAGTTCCAAAATCAATTTCAAGGACACATAACACACTGATTTTTATTTTATTTTGTTGTTAATTTATTAATTTTCTTGATTTTATGTTAATTCATGTTATGTTATTTCATGTCATTTTTTTTCCCTTTGTGACTCTGTTTCAGAACCCAGGCTCACAAGCATTAGCTCAAGCCCAAGTGTAGCCAGGAGTAGGCTGAGGCATTCTTCAGTTTAGCAGGAGAAAAGATCCCTTGCAGGCTGGCAAAGGCAAGTCCCAGAGCTGCGGAGAGCAGCAGCAGGAATAGAGGCCAAGCTGTCCGCGGTTCCTGCAGAGGGAGAACCTTGACAAGGAGTTGTGGGACTGACCATGCACAAAAGAGGAAGAAGAAGAAGAAGAAGAAGAAGAAGAAGAAGAAGAAGAAGAAGAGGAAGAAGAGGAAGAAGAGGTGAGTGGTACCGTGGCATCTCTTCCAAAGCGTGACATGTAGCGATGACGAGCAGACTTTTTGCCTTGCACAACTTGTTTGGCTGCTGTGCTTCTTGGGCAGGGATGCATGAGAAGCGCTCTGGTCCCCGCCAGGCGCTTGTGTTACCTGCAGGGAGAGCTGAGAAGTGGCAGCTGCGGCTGCCAGCATGGTGGAGCATGAGCAGCCGGCTCCCAGGCCAAATGGCCCAAAGAAACGGTGGCAAGGGGCTGTGCTGAGAACTGCAGAGGAAGGCAAAAAACCGCCGGGGACCAGTGCCAATGTGCCCCAGGGGAAAAAGTTCCTTGCTGAGCCCAGTGCTGGCCATGGGCTGTTCCCTGAGCATGTGAGCCAGACCTGGCTCCTTGTCCCACAGGCTGCTCATGCTTCCCAGGAGCTGCCCAAGCCCTATCCTGCCTTGAGCTGGAGCTATCTGGCGGACTTGCCAGAGTGCCCAAGTGCCTCTGAGCTGATAGACCTTGTGGGCAAGAATCCTTGCTGTCCCTGTGTAGGACACCAGTGGGTGTTCCAAAGCACTGCAAGCCCTTGCAAGGCCTTGCAAGCCCTCGACATCCTATCTCTTAGGGCTCCTGAGCGTTGCTCTGTAGGAGATGAGGATGGTGAGCTGTGCAGTGCTCCTCAAGAAGGAATTGCCTTGGTCTTGCCACTGCTATCCAGTTGAAAAGGATTTGCATCCATGAGCCGAGCTTGGAAGGTGGCCCTGCCAGCAGATTGTCTTGCAGCGGAGAACCTCCAGCAGCCTCATGCAAGGTTTTCTTCCCTCAGCCCCTGGCCTGTGATTCCAGCAGCTCCTCAAGTGCTTCCTGTCAGATGTGCTGGGGCTGCCCCCGGGCCAGCTCTGGCAGTGGACACGGGAGGCTGCTCCTCTGGATCCTGCGTGGGGCCTGGTGACCACTGCGTTGCCGGGTGCTGGCATTGTGACATGGGGGTGACACAGCCGCCTATGTGCAGCCCTTTGGAGGAAGCCTTTGGGGTGCTGGCTCCAAATCAGTCCCTGTACCTACAAACTAGGGGATTAAGCAACCTAATAGAGTCCCTTTTTTGCAAAAAGACAGTGTGGATTTGTTGCCAGTGCAGCCTTCCTTCCAGTAGCAATACTGCCTGTAGTATCATGTATGGAGGCCTCAGGGCTCGCTCAGGGCTTGTCACGCAGAACTGCAGGCCTGACAGAGCAGAACTGCTCTCCTCTCCTCTCCTCTCCTCTCCTCTCCTCTCCTCTCCTCTCCTCTCCTCTCCTCTCCTCTCCTCTCCTCTCCTCTCCTCTCCTCTTCTCTCCTGTCCGCCAGTCCAATATCTAAGAGACTGTTTGCCTGAAAGGACAGAGGGGTTTCAGTTCCAAAATCAATGTCAAGGACACATAACACAATGAATTTTATTTTATTTTGTTGTTAATTTATTAATTTTCTTGATTTTATGTTAATTCATGTTATGTTATTTCATGTCATTTTTTTTCCCTTTGTGACTCTGTTTCAGAACCCAGGCTCACAAGCATTAGCTCAAGCCCAAGTGTAGCCAGGAGTAGGCTGAGGCATTCTTCAGTTTAGCATGAGAAAAGATCCCTTGCAGGCTGGCAAAGGCAAGTCCCAGAGCTGCAGAGAGCAGCAGCAGGAATAGAGGCCAAGCTGTCCGCGGTTCCTGCAGAGGGAGAACCTTGACAAGGAGTTGTGGGACTGACCATGCACAAAAGAGGAAGAAGAAGAAGAAGAAGAAGAAGAGGAAGAAGAGGAAGAAGAGGAAGAAGAGGTGAGTGGTACCGTGGCATCTCTTCCAACGTGTGACATGTAGCGATGACGAGCAGACTTTTTGCCTTGCACAACTTGTTTGGCTGCTGTGCTTCTTGGGCAGGGATGCATGAGAAGCGCTCTGGTCCCTGCCAGGCGCTTGTGTTACCTGCAGGCAGAGCTGAGAAGTGGCAGCTGCGGCTGCCAGCATGGTGGAGCATGAGCAGCCGGCTCCCAGGCCAAATGGCCCAAAGAAACGGTGGCAAGGGGCTGTGCTGAGAACTGCAGAGGAAGGCAAAAAACCGCCGGGGATCAGTGCCAATGTGCCCCGAGGGAAAAAGTTCCTTGCTGAGCCCAGTGCTGGCCATGGGCTGTTCCCTGAGCATGTGAGCCAGACCTGGCTCCTTGTCCCACAGGCTGCTCATGCTTCCCAGGAGCTGCCCAAGCCCTATCCTCCCTTGAGCTGGAGCTATCTGGCGGACTTGCCAGAGTGCCCAAGTGCCTCTGAGCTGATAGACCTTGTGGGCAAGAATCCTTGCTGTCCCTGTGTAGGACACCAGTGGGTGTTCCAAAGCACTGCAAGCCCTTGCAAGCCCTTGCAAGCCCTCAACATCCTATCTCTTACGCCTCCTGAGCGTTGCTCTGTAGGAGATGAGGATGGTGAGCTGTGCAGTGCTCCTCAAGAAGGAATTGCCTTGGTCTTGCCACTGCTATCCAGTTGAAAAGGATTTGCATCCATGAGCCGAGCTTGGAAGGTGGTCCTGCCAGCAGATTGTCTTGCAGCGGAGAACCTCCAGCAGCCTCATGCAAGGTTTTCTTCCCTCAGCCCCTGGCCTGTGATTCCAGCAGCTCCTCAAGTGCTTCCTGTCAGATGTGCTGGGGCTGCCCCCGGGCCAGCTCTGGCAGTGGACACGGGAGGCTGCTCCTCTGGATCCTGCGTGGGGCCTGGTGACCACTGCGTTGCCGGGTGCTGGCATTGTGACATGGGGGTGACACAGCCGCATATGTGCAGCCCTTTGGAGGAAGCCTTTGGGGTGCTGGCTCCAAATCAGTCCCTGTAGCTACAAAATAGGGGAGTAAGCAACCTAATAGAGTCCCTTTTTTGCCAAAAGACAGTGTGGATTTGTTGCCAGTGCAGCCTTCCTTCCAGTAGCAATACTGCCTGTAGTATCATGTATGGAGGCCTCAGGGCTCGCTCAGGGCTTGTCACGCAGAACTGCAGGCCTGACAGAGCAGAACTGCTCTCCTCTCCTCTCCTCTCCTCTCCTCTCCTCTCCTCTCCTCTCCTCTCCTCTTCTCTCCTCTTCTCTCCTGTCCGCCAGTCCAATATCTAAGAGACTGTTTGCCTGAAAGGACAGAGGGTTTTCAGTTCCAAAATCAATGTCAAGGACACATAACACAATGAATTTTATTTTATTTTGTTGTTAATTTATTAATTTTCTTGATTTTATGTTAATTCATGTTATGTTATTTCATGTCATTTTTTTTCCCTTTGTGACTCTGTTTCAGAACCCAGGCTCACAAGCATTAGCTCAAGCCCAAGTGTAGCCAGGAGTAGGCTGAGGCATTCTTCAGTTTAGCATGAGAAAAGATCCCTTGCAGGCTGGCAAAGGCAAGTCCCAGAGCTGCAGAGAGCAGCAGCAGGAATAGAGGCCAAGCTGTCCGCGGTTCCTGCAGAGGGAGAACCTTGACAAGGAGTTGTGGGACTGACCATGCACAAAAGAGGAAGAAGAAGAAGAAGAAGAAGAAGAAGAAGAAGAGGCAGAAGAGGAAGAAGAGGTGAGTGATACCGTGGCATCTCTTCCAAAGCGTGACATGTAGCGATGACGAGCAGACTTTTTGCCTTCCACAACTTGTTTGGCTGCTGTGCTTCTTAGGCAGGGATGCATGAGAAGCGCTCTGGTCCCCGCCAGGCGCTTGTGTTACCTGCAGGGAGAGCTGAGAATTGGCAGCTGCGGCTGCCACCATGGTGGAGCATGAGCAGCCGGCTCCCAGGCCAAATGGCCCAAAGAAATGGTGGCAAGGGGCGGTGCTGAGAACTGCAGAGGAAGGCAAAAAACCGCCGGGGACCAGTGCCAATGTGCCCCCGGGGGAAAAAGTTCCTTGCTGAGCCCAGTGCTGGCCATGGGCTGTTCCCTGAGCATGTGAGCCAGACCTGGCTCCTTGTCCCACAGGCTGCTCATGCTTCCCAGGAGCTGCCCAAGCCCTATCCTCCCTTGAGCTGGAGCTATCTGGCGGACTTGCCAGAGTGCCCAAGTGCCTCTGAGCTGATAGACCTTGTGGGCAAGAATCCTTGCTGTCCCTGTGTAGGACACCAGTGGGTGTTCCAAAGCACTGCAAGCCCTTGCAAGCCCTTGCAAGCCCTCGACATCCTATCTCTTACGGCTCCTGAGCGTTGCTCTGTAGGAGATGAGGATGGTGAGCTGTGCAGTGCTCCTCAAGAAGGAATTGCCTTGGTCTTGCCACTGCTATCCAGTTGAAAAGGATTTGCATCCATGAGCCGAGCTTGGGAGGTGGCCCTGCCAGCAGATTGTCTTGCAGCGGAGAACCTCCAGCAGCCTCATGCAAGGTTTTCTTCCCTCAGCCCCTGGCCTGTGATTCCAGCAGCTCCTCAAGTGCTTCCTGTGAGATGTGCTGGGGCTGCCCCCGGGCCAGCTCTGGCAGTGGACACGGGAGGCTGCTCCTCTGGATCCTGCGTGGGGCCTGGTGACCACTGCGTTGCCGGGTGCTGGCATTGTGACATGGGGGTGACACAGCCGCATATGTGCAGCCCTTTGGAGGAAGCCTTTGGGGTGCTGGCTCCAAATCAGTCCCTGTAGCTACAAAATAGGGGAGTAAGCAACCTAATAGAGTCCCTTTTTTGCAAAAAGACAGTGTGGATTTGTTGCCAGTGCAGCCTTCCTTCCAGTAGCAATACTGCCTGTAGTATCATGTATGGAGGCCTCAGGGCTCGCTCAGGGCTTGTCACGCAGAACTGCAGGCCTGACAGAGCAGAACTGCTCTCCTCTCCTCTCCTCTCCTCTCCTCTCCTCTCCTCTCCTCTCCTCTCCTCTCCTCTCCTCTCCTCTCCTCTCCTCTCCTCTCCTCCCCTCTCCTCTCCTCTCCTCTCCTCTCCTCTTCTCTCCTGTCCGCCAGTCCAATATCTAAGAGACTGTTTGCCTGAAAGGACAGAGGGTTTTCAGTTCCAAAATCAATGTCAAGGACACATAACACAATGAATTTTATTTTATTTTGTTGTTAATTTATTAATTTTCTTGATTTTATATTAATTCATGTTATGTTTCTTCATGTCAATTTTTTTCCCTTTGTGACTCTGTTTCAGAACCCAGGCTCACAAGCATTAGCTCAAGCCCAAGTGTAGCCAGGAGTAGGCTGAGGCATTCTTCAGTTTAGCAGGAGAAAAGATCCCTTGCAGGCTGGCAAAGGCAAGTCCCAGAGCTGCAGAGAGCAGCAGCAGGAATAGAGGCCAAGCTGTCCGCGGTTCCTGCAGAGGGAGAACCTTGACAAGGAGTTGTGGGACTGACCATGCACAAAAGAGGAAGAAGAAGAAGAAGAAGAAGAAGAAGAAGAAGAAGAGGAAGAAGAGGAAGAAGAGGTGAGTGGTACCGTGGCATCTCTTCCAAAGCGTGACATGTAGCGATGACGAGCAGACATTTTGCCTTCCGCAACTTGTTTGGCTGCTGTGCTTCTTGGGCAGGGATGCATGAGAAGCGCTCTGGTCCCTGCCAGGCGCTTGTGTTAGCTGCAGGGAGAGCTGAGAAGTGGCAGCTGCAGCTGCCAGCATGGTGGAGCATGAGCAGCCGGCTCCCAGGCCAAATGGCCCAAAGAAATGGTGGCAAGGGGCCGTGCTGAGAACTGCAGAGGAAGGCAAAAAACCGCCGGGGACCAGTGCCAATGTGCCCCGGGGGAAAAAGTTCCTTGCTGAGCCCAGTGCTGGCCATGGGCTGTTCCCTGAGCATGTGAGCCAGACCTGGCTCCTTGTCCCACAGGCTGCTCATGCTTTCCAGGAGCTGCCCAAGCCCTATCCTCCCTTGAGCTGGAGCTATCTGGCGGACTTGCCAGAGTGCCCAAGTGCCTCTGAGCTGATAGACATTGTGGGCAAGAATCCTTGCTGTCCCTGTGTAGGACACCAGTGGGTGTTCCAAAGCACTGCAAGCCCTTGCAAGCCCTTGCAAGCCCTCGACATCCTATCTCTTACGGCTCCTGAGCGTTGCTCTGTAGGAGATGAGGATGGTGAGCTGTGCAGTGCTCCTCAAGAAGGAATTGCCTTGGTCTTGCCACTGCTATCCTGTTCAAAAGGATTTGCATCCATGAGCCGAGCTTGGAAGGTGGCCCTGCCAGCAGATTGTCTTGCAGCGGAGAACCTCCAGCAGCCTCATGCAAGGTTTTCTTCCCTCAGCCCCTGGCCTGTGATTGCAGCAGCTCCTCAAGTGCTTCCTGTCAGATGTGCTGGGGCTGCCCCCGGGCCAGCTCTGGCAGTGGACACGGGAGGCTGCTCCTCTGGATCCTGCGTGGGGCCTGGGGACCACTGCGTTGCCGGGTGCTGGCATTGTGACATGGGGGTGACACAGCTGCATATGTGCAGCCCTTTGGAGGAAGCCTTTGGGGTGCTGGCTCCAAATCAGTCCCTGTAGCTACAAAATAGGGGAGTAAGCAACCTAATAGAGTCCCTTTTTTGCAAAAAGACAGTGTGGATTTGTTGCCAGTGCAGCCTTCCTTCCAGTAGCAATACTGCCTGTAGTATCATGTATGGAGGCCTCAGGGCTCGCTCAGGGCTTGTCACGCAGAACTGCAGGCCTGACAGAGCAGAACTGCTCTCCTCTCCTCTCCTCTCCTCTCCTCTCCTCTCCTCTCCTCTCCTCTCCTCTCCTCTCCTCTCCTCTCCTCTCCTCTCCTCTCATCTCCTGTCCGCCAGTCCAATATCTAAGAGACTGTTTGCCTGAAAGGACAGAGGGTTTTCAGTTCCAAAATCAATGTCAAGGGCACATAACACAATGAATTTTATTTTATTTTGTTGTTAATTTATTAATTTTCTTGATTTTATGTTAATTATTGTTATGTTATTTCATGTCATATTTTTTTCCCTTTGTGACTCTGTTTCAGAACCCAGGCTCACAAGCATTAGCTCAAGCCCAAGTGTAGCCAGGAGTAGGCTGAGGCATTCTTCAGTTTAGCATGAGAAAAGATCCCTTGCAGGCTGGCAAAGGCAAGTCCCAGAGCTGCAGAGAGCAGCAGCAGGAACAGAGGCCAAGCTGTCCGCGGTTCCTGCAGAGGGAGAACCTTGACAAGGAGTTGTGGGACTGACCATGCACAAAAGAGGAAGAAGAAGAAGAAGAAGAAGAAGAGGAAGAAGAGGAAGAAGAGGTGAGTGGTACCGTGGCATCTCTTCCAAAGCGTGACATGTAGCGATGACGAGCAGACATTTTGCCTTCCACAACTTGTTTGGCTGCTGTGCTTCTTGGGCAGGGATGCATGAGAAGCGCTCTGGTCCCTGCCAGGCGCTTGTGTTAGCTGCAGGGAGAGCTGAGAAGTGGCAGCTGCAGCTGCCAGCATGGTGGAGCATGAGCAGCCGGCTCCCAGGCCAAATGGCCCAAAGAAATGGTGGCAAGGGGCCGTGCTGAGAACTGCAGAGGAAGGCAAAAAACCGCCGGGGACCAGTGCCAATGTGCCCCGGGGGAAAAAGTTCCTTGCTGAGCCCAGTGCTGGCCATGGGCTGTTCCCTGAGCATGTGAGCCAGACCTGGCTCCTTGTCCCACAGGCTGCTCATGCTTTCCAGGAGCTGCCCAAGCCCTATCCTCCCTTGAGATGGAGCTATCTGGCGGACTTGCCAGAGTGCCCAACTGCCTCTGAGCTGATAGACCTTGTGGGCAAGAATCCTTGCTGTCCCTGTGTAGGACACCAGTGGGTGTTCCAAAGCACTGCAAGCCCTTGCAAGCCCTTGACATCCTATCTCTTACGCCTCCTGAGCGTTGCTCTGTAGGAGATGAGGATGGTGAGCTGTGCAGTGCTCCTCAAGAAGGAATTGCCTTGGTCTTGCCACTGCTATCCAGTTGAAAAGGATTTGCATCCATGAGCCGAGCTTGGAAGGTGGCCCTGCCAGCAGCTTGTCTTGCAGCGGAGAACCTCCAGCAGCCTCATGCAAGGTTTTCTTCCCTCAGCCCCTGGCCTGTGATTCCAGCAGCTCCTCAAGTGCTTCCTGTCAGATGTGCTGGGGCTGCCCCCGGGCCAGCTCTGGCAGTGGACACGGGAGGCTGCTCCTCTGGATCCTGCGTGGGGCCTGGTGACCACTGCGTTGCCGGGTGCTGGCATTGTGACATGGGGGTGACACAGCCGCATATGTGCAGCCCTTTGGAGGAAGCCTTTGGGGTGCTGGCTCCAAATCAGTCCCTGTACGTACAAAATAGGGGAGTAAGCAACCTAATAGAGTCCCTTTTTTGCAAAAAGACAGTGTGGATTTGTTGCCAGTGCAGCCTTACTTCCAGTAGCAATACTGCCTGTAGTATCATGTATGGAGGCCTCAGGGCTCGCTCAGGGCTTGTCACGCAGAACTGCAGGCCTGACAGAGCAGAACTGCTCTCCTCTCCTCTCCTCTCCTCTCCTCTCCTCTCCTCTCCTCTCCTCTCCTCTCCTCTCCTCTCCTCTCCTCTCCTCTCCTCTCCTCTCCTCTTCTCTTCTCTCCTGTCCGCCAGTCCAATATCTAAGAGACTGTTTGCCTGAAAGGACAGAGGGTTTTCAGTTCCAAAATCAATTTCAAGGACACATAACACAATGAATTTTATTTTATTTTGTTATTAATTTATTAATTTTCTTGATTTTATGTTAATTCATGTTATGTTTCTTCGTGTCATTTTTTTTCCCTTTCTGACTCTGTTTCAGAACCCAGGCTCACAAGCATTAGCTCAAGCCCAAGTGTAGCCAGGAGTAGGCTGAGGCATTCTTCAGTTTAGCCTGAGAAAAGATCCCTTGCAGGCTGGCAAAGGCAAGTCCCAGAGCTGCAGAGAGCAGCAGCAGGAATAGAGGCCAAGCTGTCCGCGGTTCCTGCAGAGGGAGAACCTTGACAAGGAGTTGTGGGACTGACCATGCACAAAAGAGGAAGAAAAAGAAGAAGAAGAAGAAGAAGAAGAAGAAGAAGAGGAAGAAGAGGAAGAAGAGGTGAGTGGTACCGTGGCATCTCTTCCAAAGCGTGACATGTAGCGATGACGAGCAGACTTTTTGCCTTCCACAACTTGTTTGGCTGCTGTGCTTCTTGGGCAGGGATGCATGAGAAGCGCTCTGGTCCCTGCCAGGTGCTTGTGTTACCTGCAGGGAGAGCTGAGAAGTGGCAGCTGCGGCTGCCAGCATGGTGGAGCATGAGCAGCCGGCTCCCAGGCCAAATGGCCCAAAGAAATGGTGGCAAGGGGCGGTGCTGAGAACTGCAGAGGAAGGCAAAAAACCGCCGGGGACCAGTGCCAATGTGCCCCGGGGGAAAAAGTTCCTTGCTGAGCCCAGTGCTGGCCATGGGCTGTTCCCTGAGCATGTGAGCCAGACCTGGCTCCTTGTCCCACAGGCTGCTCATGCTTGCCAGGAGCTGCCCAAGCCCTATCCTCCCTTGAGCTGGAGCTATGTCGCGGACTTGCCAGAGTGCCCAAGTGCCTCTGAGCTGATAGACCTTGTGGGCAAGAATCCTTGCTGTCCCTGTGTAGGACACCAGGGGGTGTTCCAAAGCACTGCAAGCCCTTGCAAGCCCTCGACATCCTATCTCTTATGGCTCCTGAGCGTTGCTCTGTAGGAGATGAGGATGGTGAGCTGTGCAGTGCTCCTCAAGAAGGAATTGCCTTGGTCTTGCCACTGCTATCCAGTTGAAAAGGATTTGCATCCATGAGCCGAGCTTGGAAGGTGGCCCTGCCAGCAGATTGTCTTGCAGCGGAGAACCTCCAGCAGCCTCCTGCAAGGTTTTCTTCCCTCAGCCCCTGGCCTGTGATTCCAGCAGCTCCTCAAGTGCTTCCTGTCAGATGTGCTGGGGCTGCCCCCGGGCCAGCTCTGGCAGTGGACACGGGAGGCTGCTCCTCTGGATCCTGCGTGGGGCCTGGTGACCACTGCGTTGCCGGGTGCTGGCATTGTGACATGGGGGTGACACAGCCGCATATGTGCAGCCCTTTGGAGGAAGCCTTTGGGGTGCTGGCTCCAAATCAGTCCCTGTAGCTACAAAATAGGGGAGTAAGCAACCTAATAGAGTCCCTTTTTTGCAAAAAGACAGTGTGGATTTGTTGCCAGTGCAGCCTTCCTTCCAGTAGCAATACTGCCTGTAGTATCATGTATGGAGGCCTCAGGGCTCGCTCAGGCCTTGTCACACAGAACTGCAGGCCTGACAGAGCAGAACTGCTCTCCTCTCCTCTCCTCTCCTCTCCTCTCCTCTCCTCTCCTCTCCTCTCCTCTCCTCTCCTCTCCTCTCCTCTCCTCTCCTCTCCTCTCCTCTCCTCTCCTCTCCTCTTCTCTCCTCTCCTGTCCGCCAGTCCAATATCTAAGAGACTGTTTGCCTGAAAGGACAGAGGGTTTTCAGTTCCAAAATCAATGTCAAGGACACATAACACAATGAATTGTATTTTATTTTGTTGTTAATTTATTAATTTTCTTGATTTTATGTTAATTCATGTTATGTTTCTTCGTGTCATTTTTTTTCCCTTTGTGACTCTGTTTCAGAACCCAGGCTCACAAGCATTAGCTCAAGCCCAAGTGTAGCCAGGAGTAGGCTGAGGCATTCTTCAGTTTAGCCTGAGAAAAGATCCCTTGCAGGCTGGCAAAGGCAAGTCC
Organism: Caloenas nicobarica; assembly: GCF_036013445.1. Lineage (NCBI taxonomy): Eukaryota > Metazoa > Chordata > Aves > Columbiformes > Columbidae > Caloenas > Caloenas nicobarica. Next base: position 1,240,817 of record NW_027017721.1, read on the forward strand.
CAGAGCTGCAGAGAGCAGCAGCAGGAATAGAGGCCAAGCTGTCCGCGGTTCCTGCAGAGGGAGAACCTTGACAAGGAGTTGTGGGACTGACCATGCACAAAAGAGGAGGAAGAAGAAGAAGAAGAAGAAGAAGAGGAAGAAGAGGAAGAAGAGGAAGAAGAGGTGAGTGGTACCGTGGCATCTCTTCCAAAGCGTGACATGTAGCGATGACGAGCAGACTTTTTGCCTTCCACAACTTGTTTGGCTGCTGTGCTTCTTGGCCAGGGATGCATGAGAAGCGCTCTGGTCCCTGCCAGGCGCTTGTGTTAGCTGCAGGGAGAGCTGAGAAGTGGCAGCTGCGGCTGCTAGCATGGTGGAGCATGAGCAGTCGGCTCCCAGGCCAAATGGCCCAAAGAAATGGTGGCAAGGGGCGGTGCTGAGAACTGCAGAGGAAGGCAAAAAACCGCCGGGGACCAGTGCCAATGTGCCCCGGGGGAAAAAGTTCCTTGGTGAGCCCAGTGCTGGCCATGGGCTGTTTCCTGAGCATGTGAGCCAGACCTGGCTCCTTGTCCCACAGGCTGCTCATGCTTGCCAGGAGCTGCCCAAGCCCTATCCTCCCTTGGACTTGCCAGAGTGCCCAAGTGCCTCTGAGCTGATAGACCTTGTGGGCAAGAATCCTTGCTGTCCCTGTGTAGGACACCAGTGGGTGTTCCAAAGCACTGCAAGCCCTTGCAAGCCCTTGCAAGCCCTCGACATCCTATCTCTTACGGCTCCTGAGCGTTGCTCTGTAGGAGATGAGGATGGTGAGCTGTGCAGTGCTCCTCAAGAAGGAATTGTCTTGGTCTTGCCACTGCTATCCAGTTTCTGGTGGCATTAACAGAGACATGGTGGGACAGATCACATGACTGGAATGTGGTCATGGATGGCTATGCCCTTTTCAGGAAAGACAGGCCAGCCAAGCGTGGTGGTGGAGTTGCTCTTTACGTGATAGAGCAACTACAATGTATAGAGTACTGTCCAGGTGCGGTTGAGGAGCAAGTTGAGAGTCTGTGGGTGAGAATTAAGGGGCAGGCTGGCAGGGGTGACACTGTTGTGGGAGTCTATTACAGGCCACGAGATCAGGGTGAGGAAGTTGATGAGGCCTTCTATGGGCAGCTGAGCGTGGCCTCACAGTCACAGGCTCTGGTTGTTATGGGGGATTTTAACTACCCTGATGTTTGCTGGAAGGACTACTCAGCCAGCCAGCCTCAGTCTAGGAGGTTCCTCCAGTGCATTGACGATAACTTTCTGATGCAAATGGTGGAGGAGCCGACTAGGAGAGGTGCGCTGCTGGATCTCGTCCTCGCTAACAAGGAGGGTCTGGTCGAAGCAGTAAAGGTGGGGGGCTGCCTTGGTTGCAGTGACCATGAGATGGTGGAGTTCAGAATCTCCTGTGGTGGGAGCAGAATACCGAGCAGAATTGCAACCCTGGACTTCAGCAGGGCCGACTTTGGCCTTTTCAAACAGTTGCTGGAGGAAATCCCGTGGGCAAGGCTGCTTGAAGGTAAAGGGGCCCAAGATAGTTGGTTAACTTTCAGGGACTGCTTCTACCAAGCTCAAGATCAGTGCATCCCGACGCACAGGAAGTCAAGGAAGGGAGCCAGGAGACCTGCGTGGTTAAACAGGGAACTGCTGGGCAAACTCAAGTGGAAGAGGAGGGTTTACAAATCATGGAAGGAGGGGCTGGCCACTTGGGAAGAATATAAGGCTGTTGTCAGAGGATGTAGGAAGGCAACTAGGAAAGCTAAGGCCTCCTTAGAGTTAAACCTGGCGAGAGGGGTCAAGGACAACAGGAAGAGGTTCTTCAAATACATGGCAGATAAAACTAACACCAGAGGCAATGTAGGCCCACTGATGAACGGGGTGGGTGCCCTGGTGACAGAAGATACAGAGAAGGCAGAATTACTGAATGCCTTCTTTGTCTCTGTCTACTCTGCCGGAGGCTGTCCTGAGGAGCCCCATACCCCTGAGGCCCCAGAGGAAGGCAGGGCAATGGAGGAGTCTGCCTCAGTTGATGAGGACTGGGTTAGGGAGCAATTAAGCAATCTGGACACCCATAAATCCATGGGTCCAGATGGGATGCACCCGCGGGTGCTGAGGGAGCTGGCTGAAGTCATTGCTGGACCGCTCTCCATCATCTTTGCCAAGTCTTGGGAAACGGGAGAGGTGCCTGAGGACTGGAGGAAAGCAAATGTCACTCCGGTCTTCAAAAAGGGCAAGAAGGAGGACCCGGGCAACTATAGACCGGTCAGCCTCACCTCCATCCCTGGGAAAGTGATGGAACACCTTATCCTTGGTGCCATTTTAAGACATATCAAGGATAAGAGGGTCATCAGGGACAGTCAACATGGCTTCACCAAGGGGAAGTCGTGTTTGACCAACCTCATAGCCTTTTATGAAGACGTAACAAGGTGGATTGACGATGGCAGAGCAGTGGATGTGGTCTACCTTGACTTCAGCAAAGCATTTGACACCGTCTCCCACAGCATCCTCACGGCAAAACTGAGGAAGTGTGGACTGGATGATCGGGTAGTGAGGTGGACTGCAAACTGGCTGAAGGAGAGAAGCCAGAGAGTTGTGATCAATGGGGCGGAGTCTGGTTGGAGGCCTGTATCTAGTGGAGTGCCTCAAGGGTCAGTTCTGGGACCAATACTGTTCAATATATTCATCAATGACTTGGATGAGGGAATTGAGTGTACTATCAGCAAGTTTGCTGATGACACCAAGCTGGGAGGAGTGGCTGACACGCCAGAGGGCTGTGCTGCCATCCAGCGAGATCTGGACAGGCTGGAGAGTTGGGCGGGGAAAAATTTAATGAAATATAACAAGGGGAAATGTAGAGTCTTGCATCTGGGCAGGAACAACCCCAGGTTCCAGTACAGGTTGGGGAATGACCTATTAGAGAGCAGTGTAGGGGAAAGGGACCTGGGGGTCCTGGTGGACAGCAGGATGACCATGAGCCAGCACTGTGCCCTTATGGCCAAGAAGGCCAATGGCATCCTGGGGTGTATTAGAAGGGGGGTGGTTAGTAGGTCCAGAGAGGTTCTCCTTCCCCTCTACTCTGCCCTGGTGAGACCTCATCTGGAATATTGTGTCCAGTTCTGGGCCCCTCAGTTCAAGAAGGACAGGGAACTGCTGGAGAGAGTCCAGCGCAGGGCCACAAAGATGATTAAGGGAGTGGAGCATCTCCCTTATGAGGAAAGGCTGAGGGAGCTGGGTCTCTTTAGCTTGGAGAAGAGGAGACTGAGGGGTGACCTCATCAATGTTTATAAATATATAAAGGGTGGGTGTCACGAGGATGGAGCCAGGCTCTTCTCGGTGACAACCAACTGTAAGACAAGGGGTAATGGGTTCAAGCTGGAACACAAGAGGTTCCACTTGTATGTGAGAAGAAACTTCTTTTCAGTGAGGGTGACAGAACACTGGAACAGGCTGCCCAGGGGGGTTGTGGATTCTCCTTCTCTGGAGACATTCAAAACCCGCCTGGACGCCTTCCTGTGTAACCTCACCTAGGTGTTCCTGCTCTGGCAGGGGGATTGGACTAGATGATCTTTCGAGGTCCCTTCCAATCCCTAACATTCTGTGATTCTGTGATTCTGTGAAAAGGATTTGCATCCATGAGCCGAGCTTGGAAGGTGGCCCTACCAGCAAATTGTCTTGCAGCGGAGAACCTCCAGCAGCCTCATGCAAGGTTTTCTTCCCTCAGCCCCTGGCCTGTGATTCCAGCAGCTCCTCAAGTGCTTCCTGTGAGATGTGCTGGGGCTGCCCCCGGGCCAGCTCTGGCAGTGGACACGGGAGGCTGCTCCTCTGGATCCTGCGTGGGGCCTGGTGACCACTGCGTTGCCGGGTGCTGGCATTGTGACATGGGGGTGACACAGCCGCATATGTGCAGCCCTTTGGAGGAAGCCTTTGGGGTGCTGGCTCCAAATCAGTCCCTGTACCTACAAAATAGGGGAGTAAGCAACCTAATAGAGTCCCTTTTTTGCAAAAAGACAGTGTGGATTTGTTGCCAGTGCAGCCTTCCTTCCAGTAGCAATACTGCCTGTAGTATCATGTATGGAGGCCTCAGGGCTCGCTCAGGGCTTGTCACGCAGAACTGCAGGCCTGACAGAGCAGAACTGCTCTCCTCTCCTCTCCTCTCCTCTCCTCTCGTCTTCTCTCCTGTCCGCCAGTCCAATATCTAAGAGACTGTTTGCCTGAAAGGACAGAGGGTTTTCAGTTCCAAAATCAATTTCAAGGACACATAACACAATGAATTGTATTTTATTTTGTTGTTAATTTATTAATTTTCTTGATTTTATGTTAATTCATGTGATGTTTCTTCGTGTCATTTTTTTTCCCTTTGTGACTCTGTTTCAGAACCCAGGCTCACAAGCATTAGCTCAAGCCCAAGTGTAGCCAGGAGTAGGCTGAGGCATTCTTCAGTTTAGCATGAGAAAAGATCCCTTGCAGGCTGGCAAAGGCAAGTCCCAGAGCTGCGGAGAGCAGCAGCAGGAATAGAGGCCAAGCTGTCCGCGGTTCCTGCAGAGGGAGAACCTTGACAAGGAGTTGTGGGACTGACCATGCACAAAAGAGGAGGAAGAAGAAGAAGAAGAAGAAGAAGAAGAGGAAGAAGAGGAAGAAGAGGAAGAAGAGGTGAGTGGTACCGTGGCATCTCTTCCAAAGCGTGACATGTAGCGATGACCAGCAGACATTTTGCCTTCCACAACTTGTTTGGCTGCTATGCTTCTTGGCCAGGGATGCATGAGAAGCGCTCTGGTCCCTGCCAGGCGTTCGTGTTACCTGCAGGGAGAGCTGAGAAGTGGCAGCTGCGGCTGCCAGCATGGTGGAGCATGAGCAGCCGGCTCCCAGGCCAAATGGCCCAAAGAAATGGTGGCAAGGGGCCGTGCTGAGAACTGCAGAGGAAGGCAAAAAACCGCCGGGGACCAGTGCCAATGTGCCCCGGGGGAAAAAGTTCCTTGCTGAGCCCAGTGCTGGCCATGGGCTGTTCCCTGAGCATGTGAGCCAGACCTGGCTCCTTGTCCCACAGGCTGCTCATGCTTTCCAGGAGCTGCCCAAGCCCTATCCTCCCTTGAGCTGGAGCTATCTGGCGGACTTGCCAGAGTGCCCAAGTGCCTCTGAGCTGATAGACCTTGTGGGCAAGAATCCTTGCTGTCCCTGTGTAGGACACCAGTGGGTGTTCCAAAGCACTGCAAGCCCTTGCAAGCCCTTGCAAGCCCTCGACATCCTATCTCTTACGGCTCCTGAGCGTTGCTCTGTAGGAGATGAGGATGGTGAGCTGTGCAGTGCTCCTCAAGAAGGAATTGCCTTGGTCTTGCCACTGCTATCCAGTTGAAAAGGATTTGCATCCATGAGCCGAGCTTGGAAGGTGGCCCTGCCAGCAGATTGTCTTGCAGCGGAGAACCTCCAGCAGCCTCCTGCAAGGTTTTCTTCCCTCAGCCCCTGGCCTGTGATTCCAGCAGCTCCTCAAGTGCTTCCTGTGAGATGTGCTGGGGCTGCCCCCGGGCCGGCTCTGGCAGTGGACACGGGAGGCTGCTCCTCTGGATCCTGCGTGGGGCCTGGTGACCACTGCGTTGCCGGGTGCTGGCATTGTGACATGGGGGTGACACAGCCGCATATGTGCAGCCCTTTGGAGGAAGCCTTTGGGGTGCTGGCTCCAAATCAGTCCCTGTAGCTACAAAATAGGGGAGTAAGCAACCTAATAGAGTCCCTTTTTTGCAAAAAGACAGTGTGGATTTGTTGCCAGTGCAGCCTTCCTTCCAGTAGCAATACTGCCTGTAGTATCATGTATGGAGGCCTCAGGGCTCGCTCAGGGCTTGTCACGCAGAACTGCAGGCCTGACAGAGCAGAACTGCTCTCCTCTCCTCTCCTCTCCTCTCCTCTCCTCTCCTCTCCTCTCCTCTCCTCTCCTCTCCTCTCCTCTCCTCTTCTCTTCTCTCCTGTCTGCCAGTCCAATATCTAAGAGACTGCTTGCCTGAAAGGACAGAGGGTTTTCAGTTCCAAAATCAATGTCAAGGACACACAACACAATGAATTTGATTTTATTTTGTTGTTAATTTATTAATTTTCTTGATTTTATGTTAATTCATGTTAGGTTTCTTCGTGTCATTTTTTTTCCCTTTGTGACTCTGTTTCAGAACCCAGGCTCACAAGCATTAGCTCAAGCCCAAGTGTAGCCAGGAGTAGGCTGAGGCATTCTTCAGTTTAGCAGGAGAAAAGATCCCTTGCAGGCTGGCAAAGGCAAGTCCCAGAGCTGCAGAGAGCAGCAGCAGGAATAGAGGCCAAGCTGTCCGCGGTTCCTGCAGAGGGAGAACCTTGACAAGGAGTTGTGGGACTGACCATGCACAAAAGAGGAAGAAGAAGAAGAAGAAGAAGAAGAAGAAGAAGAGGAAGAAGAGGAAGAAGAGGTGAGTGGTACCGTGGCATCTCTTCCAAAGCGTGACATGTAGCGATGACGAGCAGACTTTTTGCCTTGCACAACTTGTTTGGCTGCTGTGCTTCTTGGGCAGGGATGCATGAGAAGCGCTCTGGTCCCTGCCAGGTGCTTGTGTTACCTGCAGGGAGAGCTGAGAAGTGGCAGCTGCGGCTGCCAGCATGGTGGAGCATGAGCAGCCGGCTCCCAGGCCAAATGGCCCAAAGAAATGGTGGCAAGGGGCGGTGCTGAGAACTGCAGAGGAAGGCAAAAAACCGCCGGGGACCAGTGCCAATGTGCCCCGGGGGAAAAAGTTCCTTGCTGAGCCCAGTGCTGGCCATGGGCTGTTCCCTGAGCATGTGAGCCAGACCTGGCTCCTTGTCCCACAGGCTGCTCATGCTTGCCAGGAGCTGCCCAAGCCCTATCCTCCCTTGAGCTGGAGCTATGTCGCGGACTTGCCAGAGTGCCCAAGTGCCTCTGAGCTGATAGACCTTGTGGGCAAGAATCCTTGCTGTCCCTGTGTAGGACACCAGGGGGTGTTCCAAAGCACTGCAAGCCCTTGCAAGCCCTCGACATCCTATCTCTTATGGCTCCTGAGCGTTGCTCTGTAGGAGATGAGGATGGTGAGCTGTGCAGTGCTCCTCAAGAAGGAATTGCCTTGGTCTTGCCACTGCTATCCAGTTGAAAAGGATTTGCATCCATGAGCCGAGCTTGGAAGGTGGCCCTGCCAGCAGATTGTCTTGCAGCGGAGAACCTCCAGCAGCCTCCTGCAAGGTTTTCTTCCCTCAGCCCCTGGCCTGTGATTCCAGCAGCTCCTCAAGTGCTTCCTGTCAGATGTGCTGGGGCTGCCCCCGGGCCAGCTCTGGCAGTGGACACGGGAGGCTGCTCCTCTGGATCCTGCGTGGGGCCTGGTGACCACTGCGTTGCCGGGTGCTGGCATTGTGACATGGGGGTGACACAGCCGCATATGTGCAGCCCTTTGGAGGAAGCCTTTGGGGTGCTGGCTCCAAATCAGTCCCTGTAGCTACAAAATAGGGGAGTAAGCAACCTAATAGAGTCCCTTTTTTGCAAAAAGACAGTGTGGATTTGTTGCCAGTGCAGCCTTCCTTCCAGTAGCAATACTGCCTGTAGTATCATGTATGGAGGCCTCAGGGCTCGCTCAGGCCTTGTCACACAGAACTGCAGGCCTGACAGAGCAGAACTGCTCTCCTCTCCTCTCCTCTCCTCTCCTCTCCTCTCCTCTCCTCTCCTCTCCTCTCCTCTCCTCTCCTCTCCTCTCCTCTCCTCTCCTCTCCTCTCCTCTTCTCTCCTCTCCTGTCCGCCAGTCCAATATCTAAGAGACTGTTTGCCTGAAAGGACAGAGGGTTTTCAGTTCCAAAATCAATGTCAAGGACACATAACACAATGAATTGTATTTTATTTTGTTGTTAATTTATTAATTTTCTTGATTTTATGTTAATTCATGTTATGTTTCTTCGTGTCATTTTTTTTCCCTTTGTGACTCTGTTTCAGAACCCAGGCTCACAAGCATTAGCTCAAGCCCAAGTGTAGCCAGGAGTAGGCTGAGGCATTCTTCAGTTTAGCCTGAGAAAAGATCCCTTGCAGGCTGGCAAAGGCAAGTCCCAGAGCTGCAGAGAGCAGCAGCAGGAATAGAGGCCAAGCTGTCCGCGGTTCCTGCAGAGGGAGAACCTTGACAAGGAGTTGTGGGACTGACCATGCACAAAAGAGGAGGAAGAAGAAGAAGAAGAAGAAGAAGAGGAAGAAGAGGAAGAAGAGGAAGAAGAGGTGAGTGGTACCGTGGCATCTCTTCCAAAGCGTGACATGTAGCGATGACGAGCAGACTTTTTGCCTTCCACAACTTGTTTGGCTGCTGTGCTTCTTGGCCAGGGATGCATGAGAAGCGCTCTGGTCCCTGCCAGGCGCTTGTGTTAGCTGCAGGGAGAGCTGAGAAGTGGCAGCTGCGGCTGCTAGCATGGTGGAGCATGAGCAGTCGGCTCCCAGGCCAAATGGCCCAAAGAAATGGTGGCAAGGGGCGGTGCTGAGAACTGCAGAGGAAGGCAAAAAACCGCCGGGGACCAGTGCCAATGTGCCCCGGGGGAAAAAGTTCCTTGGTGAGCCCAGTGCTGGCCATGGGCTGTTTCCTGAGCATGTGAGCCAGACCTGGCTCCTTGTCCCACAGGCTGCTCATGCTTGCCAGGAGCTGCCCAAGCCCTATCCTCCCTTGGACTTGCCAGAGTGCCCAAGTGCCTCTGAGCTGATAGACCTTGTGGGCAAGAATCCTTGCTGTCCCTGTGTAGGACACCAGTGGGTGTTCCAAAGCACTGCAAGCCCTTGCAAGCCCTTGCAAGCCCTCGACATCCTATCTCTTACGGCTCCTGAGCGTTGCTCTGTAGGAGATGAGGATGGTGAGCTGTGCAGTGCTCCTCAAGAAGGAATTGTCTTGGTCTTGCCACTGCTATCCAGTTTCTGGTGGCATTAACAGAGACATGGTGGGACAGATCACATGACTGGAATGTGGTCATGGATGGCTATGCCCTTTTCAGGAAAGACAGGCCAGCCAAGCGTGGTGGTGGAGTTGCTCTTTACGTGATAGAGCAACTACAATGTATAGAGTACTGTCCAGGTGCGGTTGAGGAGCAAGTTGAGAGTCTGTGGGTGAGAATTAAGGGGCAGGCTGGCAGGGGTGACACTGTTGTGGGAGTCTATTACAGGCCACGAGATCAGGGTGAGGAAGTTGATGAGGCCTTCTATGGGCAGCTGAGCGTGGCCTCACAGTCACAGGCTCTGGTTGTTATGGGGGATTTTAACTACCCTGATGTTTGCTGGAAGGACTACTCAGCCAGCCAGCCTCAGTCTAGGAGGTTCCTCCAGTGCATTGACGATAACTTTCTGATGCAAATGGTGGAGGAGCCGACTAGGAGAGGTGCGCTGCTGGATCTCGTCCTCGCTAACAAGGAGGGTCTGGTCGAAGCAGTAAAGGTGGGGGGCTGCCTTGGTTGCAGTGACCATGAGATGGTGGAGTTCAGAATCTCCTGTGGTGGGAGCAGAATACCGAGCAGAATTGCAACCCTGGACTTCAGCAGGGCCGACTTTGGCCTTTTCAAACAGTTGCTGGAGGAAATCCCGTGGGCAAGGCTGCTTGAAGGTAAAGGGGCCCAAGATAGTTGGTTAACTTTCAGGGACTGCTTCTACCAAGCTCAAGATCAGTGCATCCCGACGCACAGGAAGTCAAGGAAGGGAGCCAGGAGACCTGCGTGGTTAAACAGGGAACTGCTGGGCAAACTCAAGTGGAAGAGGAGGGTTTACAAATCATGGAAGGAGGGGCTGGCCACTTGGGAAGAATATAAGGCTGTTGTCAGAGGATGTAGGAAGGCAACTAGGAAAGCTAAGGCCTCCTTAGAGTTAAACCTGGCGAGAGGGGTCAAGGACAACAGGAAGAGGTTCTTCAAATACATGGCAGATAAAACTAACACCAGAGGCAATGTAGGCCCACTGATGAACGGGGTGGGTGCCCTGGTGACAGAAGATACAGAGAAGGCAGAATTACTGAATGCCTTCTTTGTCTCTGTCTACTCTGCCGGAGGCTGTCCTGAGGAGCCCCATACCCCTGAGGCCCCAGAGGAAGGCAGGGCAATGGAGGAGTCTGCCTCAGTTGATGAGGACTGGGTTAGGGAGCAATTAAGCAATCTGGACACCCATAAATCCATGGGTCCAGATGGGATGCACCCGCGGGTGCTGAGGGAGCTGGCTGAAGTCATTGCTGGACCGCTCTCCATCATCTTTGCCAAGTCTTGGGAAACGGGAGAGGTGCCTGAGGACTGGAGGAAAGCAAATGTCACTCCGGTCTTCAAAAAGGGCAAGAAGGAGGACCCGGGCAACTATAGACCGGTCAGCCTCACCTCCATCCCTGGGAAAGTGATGGAACACCTTATCCTTGGTGCCATTTTAAGACATATCAAGGATAAGAGGGTCATCAGGGACAGTCAACATGGCTTCACCAAGGGGAAGTCGTGTTTGACCAACCTCATAGCCTTTTATGAAGACGTAACAAGGTGGATTGACGATGGCAGAGCAGTGGATGTGGTCTACCTTGACTTCAGCAAAGCATTTGACACCGTCTCCCACAGCATCCTCACGGCAAAACTGAGGAAGTGTGGACTGGATGATCGGGTAGTGAGGTGGACTGCAAACTGGCTGAAGGAGAGAAGCCAGAGAGTTGTGATCAATGGGGCGGAGTCTGGTTGGAGGCCTGTATCTAGTGGAGTGCCTCAGGGGTCAGTTCTGGGACCAATACTGTTCAATATATTCATCAATGACTTGGATGAGGGAATTGAGTGTACTATCAGCAAGTTTGCTGATGACACCAAGCTGGGAGGAGTGGCTGACACGCCAGAGGGCTGTGCTGCCATCCAGCGAGATCTGGACAGGCTGGAGAGTTGGGCGGGGAAAAATTTAATGAAATATAACAAGGGGAAATGTAGAGTCTTGCATCTGGGCAGGAACAACCCCAGGTTCCAGTACAGGTTGGGGAATGACCTATTAGAGAGCAGTGTAGGGGAAAGGGACCTGGGGGTCCTGGTGGACAGCAGGATGACCATGAGCCAGCACTGTGCCCTTATGGCCAAGAAGGCCAATGGCATCCTGGGGTGTATTAGAAGGGGGGTGGTTAGTAGGTCCAGAGAGGTTCTCCTTCCCCTCTACTCTGCCCTGGTGAGACCTCATCTGGAATATTGTGTCCAGTTCTGGGCCCCTCAGTTCAAGAAGGACAGGGAACTGCTGGAGAGAGTCCAGCGCAGGGCCACAAAGATGATTAAGGGAGTGGAGCATCTCCCTTATGAGGAAAGGCTGAGGGAGCTGGGTCTCTTTAGCTTGGAGAAGAGGAGACTGAGGGGTGACCTCATCAATGTTTATAAATATATAAAGGGTGGGTGTCACGAGGATGGAGCCAGGCTCTTCTCGGTGACAACCAACTGTAAGACAAGGGGTAATGGGTTCAAGCTGGAACACAAGAGGTTCCACTTGTATGTGAGAAGAAACTTCTTTTCAGTGAGGGTGACAGAACACTGGAACAGGCTGCCCAGGGGGGTTGTGGATTCTCCTTCTCTGGAGACATTCAAAACCCGCCTGGACGCCTTCCTGTGTAACCTCACCTAGGTGTTCCTGCTCTGGCAGGGGGATTGGACTAGATGATCTTTCGAGGTCCCTTCCAATCCCTAACATTCTGTGATTCTGTGATTCTGTGAAAAGGATTTGCATCCATGAGCCGAGCTTGGAAGGTGGCCCTACCAGCAAATTGTCTTGCAGCGGAGAACCTCCAGCAGCCTCATGCAAGGTTTTCTTCCCTCAGCCCCTGGCCTGTGATTCCAGCAGCTCCTCAAGTGCTTCCTGTGAGATGTGCTGGGGCTGCCCCCGGGCCAGCTCTGGCAGTGGACACGGGAGGCTGCTCCTCTGGATCCTGCGTGGGGCCTGGTGACCACTGCGTTGCCGGGTGCTGGCATTGTGACATGGGGGTGACACAGCCGCATATGTGCAGCCCTTTGGAGGAAGCCTTTGGGGTGCTGGCTCCAAATCAGTCCCTGTACCTACAAAATAGGGGAGTAAGCAACCTAATAGAGTCCCTTTTTTGCAAAAAGACAGTGTGGATTTGTTGCCAGTGCAGCCTTCCTTCCAGTAGCAATACTGCCTGTAGTATCATGTATGGAGGCCTCAGCGCTCGCTCAGGGCTTGTCACGCAGAACTGCAGGCCTGACAGAGCAGAACTGCTCTCCTCTCCTCTCCTCTCCTCTCCTCTCGTCTTCTCTCCTGTCCGCCAGTCCAATATCTAAGAGACTGTTTGCCTGAAAGGACAGAGGGTTTTCAGTTCCAAAATCAATTTCAAGGACACATAACACAATGAATTGTATTTTATTTTGTTGTTAATTTATTAATTTTCTTGATTTTATGTTAATTCATGTGATGTTTCTTCGTGTCATTTTTTTTCCCTTTGTGACTCTGTTTCAGAACCCAGGCTCACAAGCATTAGCTCAAGCCCAAGTGTAGCCAGGAGTAGGCTGAGGCATTCTTCAGTTTAGCATGAGAAAAGATCCCTTGCAGGCTGGCAAAGGCAAGTCCCAGAGCTGCGGAGAGCAGCAGCAGGAATAGAGGCCAAGCTGTCCGCGGTTCCTGCAGAGGGAGAACCCTGACAAGGAGTTGTGGGACTGACCATGCACAAAAGAGGAGGAAGAAGAAGAAGAAGAAGAAGAAGAAGAGGAAGAAGAGGCAGAAGAGGAAGAAGAGGTGAGTGGTACCGTGGCATCTCTTCCAAAGCGTGACATGTAGCGATGACCAGCAGACATTTTGCCTTCCACAACTTGTTTGGCTGCTATGCTTCTTGGCCAGGGATGCATGAGAAGCGCTCTGGTCCCTGCCAGGCGTTCGTGTTACCTGCAGGGAGAGCTGAGAAGTGGCAGCTGCGGCTGCCAGCATGGTGGAGCATGAGCAGCCGGCTCCCAGGCCAAATGGCCCAAAGAAATGGTGGCAAGGGGCCGTGCTGAGAACTGCAGAGGAAGGCAAAAAACCGCCGGGGACCAGTGCCAATGTGCCCCGGGGGAAAAAGTTCCTTGGTGAGCCCAGTGCTGGCCATGGGCTGTTCCCTGAGCATGTGAGCCAGACCTGGCTCCTTGTCCCACAGGCTGCTCATGCTTTCCAGGAGCTGCCCAAGCCCTATCCTCCCTTGAGCTGGAGCTATCTGGCGGACTTGCCAGAGTGCCCAAGTGCCTCTGAGCTGATAGACCTTGTGGGCAAGAATCCTTGCTGTCCCTGTGTAGGACACCAGTGGGTGTTCCAAAGCACTGCAAGCCCTTGCAAGCCCTTGCAAGCCCTCGACATCCTATCTCTTACGGCTCCTGAGCGTTGCTCTGTAGGAGATGAGGATGGTGAGCTGTGCAGTGCTCCTCAAGAAGGAATTGCCTTGGTCTTGCCACTGCTATCCAGTTGAAAAGGATTTGCATCCATGAGCCGAGCTTGGAAGGTGGCCCTGCCAGCAGATTGTCTTGCAGCGGAGAACCTCCAGCAGCCTCCTGCAAGGTTTTCTTCCCTCAGCCCCTGGCCTGTGATTCCAGCAGCTCCTCAAGTGCTTCCTGTGAGATGTGCTGGGGCTGCCCCCGGGCCGGCTCTGGCAGTGGACACGGGAGGCTGCTCCTCTGGATCCTGCGTGGGGCCTGGTGACCACTGCGTTGCCGGGTGCTGGCATTGTGACATGGGGGTGACACAGCCGCATATGTGCAGCCCTTTGGAGGAAGCCTTTGGGGTGCTGGCTCCAAATCAGTCCCTGTAGCTACAAAATAGGGGAGTAAGCAACCTAATAGAGTCCCTTTTTTGCAAAAAGACAGTGTGGATTTGTTGCCAGTGCAGCCTTCCTTCCAGTAGCAATACTGCCTGTAGTATCATGTATGGAGGCCTCAGGGCTCGCTCAGGGCTTGTCACGCAGAACTGCAGGCCTGACAGAGCAGAACTGCTCTCCTCTCCTCTCCTCTCCTCTCCTCTCCTCTCCTCTCCTCTCCTCTCCTCTCCTCTCCTCTCCTCTCCTCTCCTCTCCTCTCCTCTCCTCTCCTCTCCTCTCCTCTCCTCTTCTCTTCTCTCCTGTCTGCCAGTCCAATATCTAAGAGACTGCTTGCCTGAAAGGACAGAGGGTTTTCAGTTCCAAAATCAATGTCAAGGACACACAACACAATGAATTTGATTTTATTTTGTTGTTAATTTATTAATTTTCTTGATTTTATGTTAATTCATGTTAGGTTTCTTCGTGTCATTTTTTTTCCCTTTGTGACTCTGTTTCAGAACCCAGGCTCACAAGCATTAGCTCAAGCCCAAGTGTAGCCAGGAGTAGGCTGAGGCATTCTTCAGTTTAGCAGGAGAAAAGATCCCTTGCAGGCTGGCAAAGGCAAGTCCCAGAGCTGCAGAGAGCAGCAGCAGGAATAGAGGCCAAGCTGTCCGCGGTTCCTGCAGAGGGAGAACCTTGACAAGGAGTTGTGGGACTGACCATGCACAAAAGAGGAAGAAGAAGAAGAAGAAGAAGAAGAAGAAGAAGAGGCAGAAGAGGAAGAAGAGGTGAGTGGTACCGTGGCATCTCTTCCAAAGCGTGACATGTAGCGATGACGAGCAGACTTTTTGCCTTCCACAACTTGTTTGGCTGCTGTGCTTCCTGGCCAGGGATGCATGAGAAGCGCTCTGGTCCCTGCCAGGCGCTTGTGTTAGCTGCAGGGAGAGCTGAGAAGTGGCAGCTGCGGCTGCCAGCATGGTGGAGCATGAGCAGCCGGCTCCCAGGCCAAATGGCCCAAAGAAATGGTGGCAAGGGGCCGTGCTGAGAACTGCAGAGGAAGGCAAAAAACCGCCGGGGACCAGTGGCAATGTGCCCCAGGGGAAAAAGTTCCTTGCTGAGCCCAGTGCTGGCCATGGGCTGTTCCCTGAGCATGTGAGCCAGACCTGGCTCCTTGTCCCACAGGCAGCTCATGCTTCCCAGGAGCTGCCCAAGCCCTATCCTCCCTTGAGCTGGAGCTATCTGGCGGACTTGCCAGAGTGCCCAAGTGCCTCTGAGCTGATAGACCTTGTGGGCAAGAATCCTTGCTGTCCCTGTGTAGGACACCAGTGGGTGTTCCAAAGCACTGCAAGCCCTTGCAAGCCCTTGCAAGCCCTCGACATCCTATCTCTTACGGCTCCTGAGCGTTGCTCTGTAGGAGATGAGGATGGTGAGCTGTGCAGTGCTCCTCAAGAAGGAATTGCCTTGGTCTTGCCACTGCTATCCAGTTGAAAAGGATTTGCATCCATGAGCCGAGCTTGGAAGGTGGTCCTGCCAGCAGATTGTCTTGCAGCGGAGAACCTCCAGCAGCCTCATGCAAGGTTTTCTTCCCTCAGCCCCTGGCCTGTGATTCCAGCAGCTCCTCAAGTGCTTCCTGTCAGATGTGCTGGGGCTGCCCCCGGGCCAGCTCTGGCAGTGGACACGGGAGGCTGCTCCTCTGGATCCTGCGTGGGGCCTGGGGACCACTGCGTTGCCGGGTGCTGGCATTGTGACATGGGGGTGACACAGCCGCATATGTGCAGCCCTTTGGAGGAAGCCTTTGGGGTGCTGGCTCCAAATCAGTCCCTGTAGCTACAAAATAGGGGAGTAAGCAACCTAATAGAGTCCCTTTTTTGCAAAAAGACAGTGTGGATTTGTTGCCAGTGCAGCCTTCCTTCCAGTAGCAATACTGCCTGTAGTATCATGTATGGAGGCCTCAGGGCTCGCTCAGGGCTTGTCACGCAGAACTGCAGGCCTGACAGAGCAGAACTGCTCTCCTCTCCTCTCCTCTCCTCTCCTCTCCTCTCCTCTCCTCTCCTCTCCTCTCCTCTCCTCTCCTCTCCTCTCCTCTCCTCTCCTCTCCTCTCCTCTCCTCTCCTCTCCTCTTCTCTTCTCTCCTGTCTGCCAGTCCAATATCTAAGAGACTGCTTGCCTGAAAGGACAGAGGGTTTTCAGTTCCAAAATCAATGTCAAGGACACACAACACAATGAATTTGATTTTATTTTGTTGTTAATTTATTAATTTTCTTGATTTTATGTTAATTCATGTTAGGTTTCTTCGTGTCATTTTTTTTCCCTTTGTTACTCTGTTTCAGAACCCAGGCTCACAAGCATTAGCTCAAGCCCAAGTGTAGCCAGGAGTAGGCTGAGGCATTCTTCAGTTTAGCAGGAGAAAAGATCCCTTGCAGGCTGGCAAAGGCAAGTCCCAGAGCTGCAGAGAGCAGCAGCAGGAATAGAGGCCAAGCTGTCCGCGGTTCCTGCAGAGGGAGAACCTTGACAAGGAGTTGTGGGACTGACCATGCACAAAAGAGGAAGAAGAAGAAGAAGAAGAAGAAGAAGAAGAAGAGGCAGAAGAGGAAGAAGAGGTGAGTGGTACCGTGGCATCTCTTCCAAAGCGTGACATGTAGCGATGACGAGCAGACTTTTTGCCTTCCACAACTTGTTTGGCTGCTGTGCTTCCTGGCCAGGGATGCATGAGAAGCGCTCTGGTCCCTGCCAGGCGCTTGTGTTAGCTGCAGGGAGAGCTGAGAAGTGGCAGCTGCGGCTGCCAGCATGGTGGAGCATGAGCAGCCGGCTCCCAGGCCAAATGGCCCAAAGAAATGGTGGCAAGGGGCCGTGCTGAGAACTGCAGAGGAAGGCAAAAAACCGCCGGGGACCAGTGCCAATGTGCCCCAGGGGAAAAAGTTCCTTGCTGAGCCCAGTGCTGGCCATGGGCTGTTCCCTGAGCATGTGAGCCAGACCTGGCTCCTTGTCCCACAGGCAGCTCATGCTTCCCAGGAGCTGCCCAAGCCCTATCCTCCCTTGAGCTGGAGCTATCTGGCGGACTTGCCAGAGTGCCCAAGTGCCTCTGAGCTGATAGACCTTGTGGGCAAGAATCCTTGCTGTCCCTGTGTAGGACACCAGTGGGTGTTCCAAAGCACTGCAAGCCCTTGCAAGCCCTTGCAAGCCCTCGACATCCTATCTCTTACGGCTCCTGAGCGTTGCTCTGTAGGAGATGAGGATGGTGAGCTGTGCAGTGCTCCTCAAGAAGGAATTGCCTTGGTCTTGCCACTGCTATCCAGTTGAAAAGGATTTGCATCCATGAGCCGAGCTTGGAAGGTGGTCCTGCCAGCAGATTGTCTTGCAGCGGAGAACCTCCAGCAGCCTCATGCAAGGTTTTCTTCCCTCAGCCCCTGGCCTGTGATTCCAGCAGCTCCTCAAGTGCTTCCTGTCAGATGTGCTGGGGCTGCCCCCGGGCCAGCTCTGGCAGTGGACACGGGAGGCTGCTCCTCTGGATCCTGCGTGGGGCCTGGGGACCACTGCGTTGCCGGGTGCTGGCATTGTGACATGGGGGTGACACAGCCGCATATGTGCAGCCCTTTGGAGGAAGCCTTTGGGGTGCTGGCTCCAAATCAGTCCCTGTAGCTACAAAATAGGGGAGTAAGCAACCTAATAGAGTCCCTTTTTTGCAAAAAGACAGTGTGGATTTGTTGCCAGTGCAGCCTTCCTTCCAGTAGCAATACTGCCTGTAGTATCATGTATGGAGGCCTCAGGGCTCGCTCAGGGCTTGTCACGCAGAACTGCAGGCCTGACAGAGCAGAACTGCTCTCCTCTCCTCTCCTCTCCTCTCCTCTCCTCTCCTCTCCTCTCCTCTCCTCTCCTCTCCTCTCCTCTCCTCTCCTCTCCTCTCCTCTCCTCTTCTCTCCTGTCCGCCAGTCCAATATCTAAGAGACTGTTTGCCTGAAAGGACAGAGGGTTTTCAGTTCCAAAATCAATGTCAAGGACACATAACACAAGGAATTTTATTTTATTTTGTTGTTAATTTATTAATTTTCTTGATTTTATGTTAATTCATGTTATGATATTTCATGTCATTTTTTTTCCCTTTGTGACTCTGTTTCAGAACCCACGCTCACAAGCATTAGCTCAAGCCCAAGTGTAGCCAGGAGTAGGCTGAGGCATTCTTCAGTTTAGCATGAGAAAAGATCCCTTGCAGGCTGGCAAAGGCAAGTCCCAGAGCTGCAGAGAGCAGCAGCAGGAATAGAGGCCAAGCAGTCCGCGGTTCCTGCAGAGGGAGAACCTTGACAAGGAGTTGTGGGACTGACCATGCACAAAAGAGGAAGAAGAAGAGGAAGAAGAAGAAGAGGAAGAAGAAGAAGAAGAGGAAGAAGAGGAAGAAGAGGAAGAAGAGGTGAGTGGTACCATGGCATCTCTTCCAAAGCGTGACATGTAGCGATGACGAGCAGACTTTTTGCCTTCCACAACTTGTTTGGCTGCTGTGCTTCTTGGCCAGGGATGCATGAGAAGCGCTCTGGTCCCTGCCAGGCGCTTGTGTTAGCTGCAGGGAGAGCTGAGAAGTGGCAGCTGCGGCTGCCAGCATGGTGGAGCATGAGCAGCCGGCTCCCAGGCCAAATGGCCCAAAGAAATGGTGGCAAGGGGCCGTGCTGAGAACTGCAGAGGAAGGCAAAAAACCGCCGGGGACCAGTGCCAATGTGCCCCGGGGGAAAAAGTTCCTTGCTGAGCCCAGTGCTGGCCATGGGCTGTTCCCTGAGCATGTGAGCCAGACCTGGCTCCTTGTCCCACAGGCTGCTCATGCTTGCCAGGAGCTGCCCAAGCCCTATCCTCCCTTGAGCTGGAGCTATCTGGCGGACTTGCCAGAGTGCCCAAGTGCCTCTGAGCTGATGGACCTTGTGGGCAAGAATCCTTGCTGTCCCTGTGTAGGACACCAGTGGGTGTTCCAAAGCACTGCAAGCCCTTGCAAGCCCTTGCAAGCCCTCGACATCCTATCTCTTACGGCTCCTGAGCGTTGCTCTGTAGGAGATGAGGATGGTGAGCTGTGCAGTGCTCCTCAAGAAGGAATTGCCTTGGTCTTGCCACTGCTATCCAGTTGAAAAGGATTTGCATCCATGAGCCGAGCTTGGAAGGTGGCCCTGCCAGCAGATTGTCTTGCAGCGGAGAACCTCCAGCAGCCTCATGCAAGGTTTTCTTCCCTCAGCCCCTGGCCTGTGATTCCAGCAGCTCCTCAAGTGCTTCCTGTCAGATGTGCTGGGGCTGCCCCCGGGCCAGCTCTGGCAGTGGACATGGGAGGCTGCTCCTCTGGATCCTGCGTGGGGCCTGGTGACCACTGCGTTGCCGGGTGCTGGCATTGTGACATGGGGGTGACACAGCCGCATATGTGCAGCCCTTTGGAGGAAGCCTTTGGGGTGCTGGCTCCAAATCAGTCCCTGTACCTACAAAATAGGGGAGTAAGCAACCTAATAGAGTCCCTTTTTTGCAAAAAGACAGTGTGGATTTGTTGCCAGTGCAGCCTTCCTTCCAGTAGCAATACTGCCTGTAGTATCATGTATGGAGGCCTCAGGGCTCGCTCAAGGCTTGTCACGCAGACCTGCAGGCCTGACAGAGCAGAACTGCTCTCCTCTCCTCTCCTCTCCTCTCCTCCCCTCTCCTCTCCTCTTCTCTCCTCTCCTCTCCTGTCCTCTCCTCTCCTCTCCTCTCCTCTCCTCTTCTCTTCTCTCCTGTCCGCCAGTCCAATATCTAAGAGACTGTTTGCCTGAAAGGACAGAGGGTTTTCAGTTCCAAAATCAATTTCAAGGACACATAACACAAGGAATTTTATTTTATTTTGTTGTTAATTTATTAATTTTCTTGATTTTATGTTAATTCATGTTATGTTATTTCATGTCATTTTTTTTCCCTTTGTGACTCTGTTTCAGAACCCACGCTCACAAGCATTAGCTCAAGCCCAAGTGTAGCCAGGAGTAGGCTGAGGCATTCTTCAGTTTAGCCTGAGAAAAGATCCCTTGCAGGCTGGCAAAGGCAAGTCCCAGAGCTGCAGAGAGCAGCAGCAGGAATAGAGGCCAAGCTGTCCGCGGTTCCTGCAGAGGGAGAACCTTGACAAGGAGTTGTGGGACTGACCATGCACAAAAGAGGAAGAAGAAGAAGAAGAAGAAGAAGAAGAAGAAGAAGAGGAAGAAGAGGAAGAAGAGGTGAGTGGTACCGTGGCATCTCTTCCAAAGCGTGACATGTAGCGATGACGAGCAGACTTTTTGCCTTCCACAACTTGTTTGGCTGCTGTGCTTCTTGGCCAGGGATGCATGAGAAGCGCTCTGGTCCCTGCCAGGCGCTTGTGTTAGCTGCAGGGAGAGCTGAGAAGTGGCAGCTGCGGCTGCCAGCATGGTGGAGCATGAGCAGCCGGCTCCCAGGCCAAATGGCCCAAAGAAATGGTGGCAAGGGGCGGTGCTGAGAACTGCAGAGGAAGGCAAAAAACCGCCGGGGACCAGTGCCAATGTGCCCCGGGGGAAAAAGTTCCTTGCTGAGCCCAGTGCTGGCCATGGGCTGTTCCCTGAGCATGTGAGCCAGACCTGGCTCCTTGTCCCACAGGCTGCTCATGCTTGCCAGGAGCTGCCCTAGCCCTATCCTCCCTTGAGCTGGAGCTATGTCGCGGACTTGCCAGAGTGCCCAACTGCCTCTGAGCTGATAGACCTTGTGGGCAAGAATCCTTGCTGTCCCTGTGTAGGACACCAGGGGGTGTTCCAAAGCACTGCAAGCCCTTGCAAGCCCTCGACATCCTATCTCTTATGGCTCCTGAGCGTTGCTCTGTAGGAGATGAGGATGGTGAGCTGTGCAGTGCTCCTCAAGAAGGAATTGCCTTGGTCTTGCCACTGCTATCCAGTTGAAAAGGTTTTGCATCCATGAGCCGAGCTTGGAAGGTGGCCCTGCCAGCAGATTGTCTTGCAGCGGAGAACCTCCAGCAGCCTCATGCAAGGTTTTCTTCCCTCAGCCCCTGGCCTGTGATTCCAGCAGCTCCTCAAGTGCTTCCTGTCAGATGTGCTGGGGCTGCCCCCGGGCCAGCTCTGGCAGTGGACACGGGAGGCTGCTCCTCTGGATCCTGCGTGGGGCCTGGTGACCACTGCGTTGCCGGGTGCTGGCATTGTGACATGGGGGTGACACAGCCGCATATGTGCAGCCCTTTGGAGGAAGCCTTTGGGGTGCTGGCTCCAAATCAGTCCCTGTACCTACAAAATAGGGGAGTAAGCAACCTAATAGAGTCCCTTTTTTGCAAAAAGACAGTGTGGATTTGTTGCCAGTGCAGCCTTCCTTCCAGTAGCAATACTGCCTGTAGTATCATGTATGGAGGCCTCAGGGCTCGCTCAGGGCTTGTCACGCAGAACTGCAGGCCTGACAGAGCAGAACTGCTCTCCTCTCCTCTCCTCTCCTCTCTTCTCCTCTTCTCTCCTCTCCTGTCCGCCAGTCCAATATCTAAGAGACTGTTTGCCTGAAAGGACAGAGGGTTTTCAGTTCCAAAATCAATTTCAAGGACACATAACACAATGAATTTTATTTTGTTGTTAATTTATTAATTTTCTTGATTTTATGTTAATTCATGTTATCTTTCTTCATGTCATTTTTTTTCCCTTTGTGACTCTGTTTCAGAACCCAGGCTCACAAGCATTAGCTCAAGCCCAAGTGTAGCCAGGAGTAGGCTGAGGCATTCTTCAGTTTAGCCTGAGAAAAGATCCCTTGCAGGCTGGCAAAGGCATGTCCCAGAGCTGCGGAGAGCAGCAGCAGGAATAGAGGCCAAGCTGTCCGCGGTTCCTGCAGAGGGAGAAGCTTGACAAGGAGTTGTGGGACTGACCATGCACAAAAGAGGAGGAAGAAGAAGAAGAAGAAGAAGAAGAAGAAGAAGAAGAAGAAGAGGAAGAAGAGGAAGAAGAGGTGAGTGGTACCGTGGCATCCCTTCCAAAGCGTGACATGTAGCGATGACGAGCAGACTTTTTGCCTTGCACAACTTGTTTGGCTGCTGTGCTTCTTGGGCAGGGATGCATGAGAAGCGCTCTGGTCCCTGCCAGGCGCTTGTGTTAGCTGCAGGGAGAGCTGAGAAGTGGCAGCTGCGGCTGCCAGCATGGTGGAGCATGAGCAGCCGGCTCCCAGGCCAAATGGCCCAAAGAAATGGTGGCAAGGGGCCGTGCTGAGAACTGCAGAGGAAGGCAAAAAACCGCCGGGGACCAGTGCCAATGTGCCCCAGGGGAAAAAGTTCCTTGCTGAGCCCAGTGCTGGCCATAGGCTGTTCCCTGAGCATGTGAGCCAGACCTGGCTCCTTGTCCCACAGGCTGCTCATGCTTGCCAGGAGCTGCCCAAGCCCTATCCTCCCTTGGACTTGCCAGAGTGCCCAAGTGCCTCTGAGCTGATAGACCTTGTGGGCAAGAATCCTTGCTGTCCCTGTGTAGGACACCAGTGGGTGTTCCAAAGCACTGCAAGCCCTTGCAAGCCCTTGCAAGCCCTCGACATCCTATCTCTTACGGCTCCTGAGCGTTGCTCTGTAGGAGATGAGGATGGTGAGCTGTGCAGTGCTCCTCAAGAAGGAATTGCCTTGGTCTTGCCACTGCTATCCAGTTTCTGGTGGCATTAACAGAGACATGGTGGGACAGATCACATGACTAGAATGTGGTCATGGATGGCTATGCCCTTTTCAGGAAAGACAGGCCAGCCAAGCGTGGTGGTGGAGTTGCTCTTTACGTGATAGAGCAACTACAATGTATAGAGTACTGTCCAGGTGCGGTTGAGGAGCAAGTTGAGAGTCTGTGGGTGAGAATTAAGGGGCAGGCTGGCAGGGGTGACACTGTTGTGGGAGTCTATTACAGGCCACCAGATCAGGGTGAGGAAGTTGATGAGGCCTTCTATGGGCAGCTGAGCGTGGCCTCACAGTCACAGGCTCTGGTTGTTATGGGGGATTTTAACTACCCTGATGTTTGCTGGAAGGACTACTCAGCCAGCCAGCCTCAGTCTAGGAGGTTCCTCCAGTGCATTGACGATAACTTTCTGATGCAAATGGTGGAGGAGCCGACTAGGAGAGGTGCGCTGCTGGATCTCGTCCTCGCTAACAAGGAGGGTCTGGTCGAAGCAGTAAAGGTGGGGGGCTGCCTTGGTTGCAGTGACCATGAGATGGTGGAGTTCAGAATCTCCTGTGGTGGGAGCAGAATACCGAGCAGAATTGCAACCCTGGACTTCAGCAGGGCCGACTTTGGCCTTTTCAAACAGTTGCTGGAGGAAATCCCGTGGGCAAGGCTGCTTGAAGGTAAAGGGGCCCAAGATAGTTGGTTCACTTTCAGGGACTGCTTCTACCAAGCTCAAGATCAGTGCATCCCGACGCGCAGGAATTCAAGGAGGGGAGCCAGGAGACCTGCGTGGTTAAACAGGGAACTGCTGGGCAAACTCAAGTGGAAGAGGAGGGTTTACAAATCATGGAAGGAGGGGCTGGCCACTTGGGAAGAATATAAGGCTGTTGTCAGAGGATGTAGGGAGGCAACTAGGAAAGCTAAGGCCTCCTTAGAGTTAAACCTGGCGAGAGGGGTCAAGGACAACAGGAAGAGGTTCTTCAAATACATGGCAGATAAAACTAACACCAGAGGCAATGTAGGCCCACTGATGAACGGGGTGGGTGCCCTGGTGACAGAAGATACAGAGAAGGCAGAATTACTGAATGCCTTCTTTGTCTCTGTCTACTCTGCCGGAGGCTGTCCTGAGGAGCCCCATACCCCTGAGGCCCCAGAGGAAGGCAGGGCAATGGAGGAGTCTGCCTCAGTTGATGAGGACTGGGTTAGGGAGCAATTAAGCAATCTGGACACCCATAAATCCATGGGTCCAGATGGGATGCACCCGCGGGTGCTGAGGGAGCTGGCTGAAGTCATTGCTGGACCGCTCTCCATCATCTTTGCCAAGTCTTGGGAAACGGGAGAGGTGCCTGAGGACTGGAGGAAAGCAAATGTCACTCCGGTCTTCAAAAAGGGCAAGAAGGAGGACCCGGGCAACTATAGACCGGTCAGCCTCACCTCCATCCCTGGGAAAGTGATGGAACACCTTATCCTTGGTGCCATTTTAAGACATATCAAGGATAAGAGGGTCATCAGGGACAGTCAACATGGCTTCACCAAGGGGAAGTCGTGTTTGACCAACCTCATAGCCTTTTATGAAGACGTAACAAGGTGGATTGACGATGGCAGAGCAGTGGATGTGGTCTACCTTGACTTCAGCAAAGCATTTGACACCGTCTCCCACAGCATCCTCACGGCAAAACTGAGGAAGTGTGGACTGGATGATCGGGTAGTGAGGTGGACTGCAAACTGGCTGAAGGAGAGAAGCCAGAGAGTTGTGATCAATGGGGTGGAGTCTGGTTGGAGGCCTGTGTCTAGTGGAGTGCCTCAAGGGTCAGTTCTGGGACCAATACTGTTCAATATATTCATCAATGACTTGGATGAGGGAATTGAGTGTACTATCAGCAAGTTTGCTGATGACACCAAGCTGGGAGGAGTGGCTGACATGCCAGAGGGCTGTGCTGCCATCCAGCGAGATCTGGACAGGCTGGAGAGTTGGGCGGGGAAAAATTTAATGAAATATAACAAGGGGAAATGTAGAGTCTTGCATCTGGGCAGGAACAACCCCAGGTTCCAGTACAGGTTGGGGAATGACCTATTTGAGAGCAGTGTAGGGGAAAGGGACCTGGGGGTCCTGGTGGACAGCAGGATGACCATGAGCCAGCACTGTGCCCTTATGGCCAAGAAGGCCAATGGCATCCTGGGGTGTATTAGAAGGGGGGTGGTTAGTAGGTCCAGAGAGGTTCTCCTTCCCCTCTACTCTGCCCTGGTGAGACCTCATCTGGAATATTGTGTCCAGTTCTGGGCCCCTCAGTTCAAGAAGGACAGGGAACTGCTGGAGAGAGTTCAGCGCAGGGCCACAAAGATGATTAAGGGAGTGGAGCATCTCCCTTATGAGGAAAGGCTGAGGGAGCTGGGTCTCTTTAGCTTGGAGAAGAGGAGACTGAGGGGTGACCTCATCAATGTTTATAAATATATAAAGGGTGGGTGTCACGAGGATGGAGCCAGGCTCTTCTCGGTGAAAACCAACTGTAAGACAATGGGTAATGGGTTCAAGCTGGAACACAAGAGGTTCCACTTGTATGTGAGAAGAAACTTCTTCTCAGTGAGGGTGACGGAACACTGGAACGGGCTGCCCAGGGGGGTTGTGGATTCTCCTTCTCTGGAGACATTCAAAACCCGCCTGGACGCCTTCCTGTGTAACCTCACCTAGGTGTTCCTGCTCTGGCAGGGGGATTGGACTAGATGATCTTTGGAGGTCCCTTCCAATCCCTAACATTCTGTGATTCTGTGATTCTGTGAAAAGGATTTGCATCCATGAGCCGAGCTTGGAAGGTGGCCCTGCCAGCAAATTGTCTTGCAGCGGAGAACCTCCAGCAGCCTCATGCAAGGTTTTCTTCCCTCAGCCCCTGGCCTGTGATTCCAGCAGCTCCTCAAGTGCTTCCTGTCAGATGTGCTGGGGCTGCCCCCGGGCCAGCTCTGGCAGTGGACACGGGAGGCTGCTCCTCTGGATCCTGCGTGGGGCCTGGTGACCACTGCGTTGCCGGGTGCTGGCATTGTGACATGGGGGTGACACAGCCGCATATGTGCAGCCCTTTGGAGGAAGCCTTTGGGGTGCTGGCTCCAAATCAGTCCCTGTAGCTACAAAATAGGGGAGTAAGCAACCTAATAGAGTCCCTTTTTTGCAAAAAGACAGTGTGGATTTGTTGCCAGTGCAGCCTTCCTTCCAGTAGCAATACTGCCTGTAGTATCATGTATGGAGGCCTCAGGGCTCGCTCAGGGCTTGTCACGCAGAACTGCAGGCCTGACAGAGCAGAACTGCTCTCCTCTCCTCTCCTCTCCTCTCCTCTCCTCTCCTCTCCTCCCCTCTCCTCTCCTCTCCTCTCCTCTCCTCTCCTCTCCTCTCCTCTCCTCTCCTCTCCTCTCCTCTCCTCTCCTCTTCTCTTCTCTCCTGTCCGCCAGTCCAATATCTAAGAGACTGTTTGCCTGAAAGGACAGAGGGTTTTCAGTTCCAAAATCAATTTCAAGGACACAGAACACAATGAATTTGATTTTATTTTGTTGTTAATTTATTAATTTTCTTGATTTTATGTTAATTCATGTTAGGTTTCTTCGTGTCATTTTTTTTCCCTTTGTGACTCTGTTTCAGAACCCAGGCTCACAAGCATTAGCTCAAGCCCAAGTGTAGCCAGGAGTAGGCTGAGGCATTCTTCAGTTTAGCAGGAGAAAAGATCCCTTGCAGGCTGGCAATGGCAAGTCCCAGAGCTGCAGAGAGCAGCAGCAGGAATAGAGGCCAAGCTGTCCGCGGTTCCTGCAGAGGGAGAACCTTGACAAGGAGTTGTGGGACTGACCATGCACAAAAGAGGAAGAAGAAGAAGAAGAAGAAGAAGAAGAAGAGGAAGAAGAGGAAGAAGAGGAAGAAGAGGTGAGTGGTACCGTGGCATCTCTTCCAAAGCGTGACATGTAGCGATGACGAGCAGACTTTTTGCCTTCCACAACTTGTTTGGCTGCTGTGCTTCTTGGGCAGGGATGCATGAGAAGCGCTCTGGTCCCTGCCAGGCGCTTGTGTTAGCTGCAGGGAGAGCTGAGAAGTGGCAGCTGCGGCTGCCAGCATGGTGGAGCATGAGCAGCCGGCTCCCAGGCCAAATGGCCCAAAGAAATGGTGGCAAGGGGCGGTGCTGAGAACTGCAGAGGAAGGCAAAAAACCGCCGGGGACCAGTGCCAATGTGCCCCAGGGGAAAAAGTTCCTTGCTGAGCCCAGTGCTGGCCATGGGCTGTTCCCTGAGCATGTGAGCCAGACCTGGCTCCTTGTCCCACAGGCTGCTCATGCTTGCCAGGAGCTGCCCAAGCCCTATCCTCCCTTGAGCTGGAGCTATCTGGCGGACTTGTCAGAGTGCCCAAGTGCCTCTGAGCTGATAGACCTTGTGGGCAAGAATCCTTGCTGTCCCTGTGTAGGACACCAGTGGGTGTTCCAAAGCACTGCAAGCCCTTGCAAGCCCTTGCAAACCCTCGACATCCTATCTCTTATGGCTCCTGAGCGTTGCTCTGTAGGAGATGAGGATGGTGAGCTGTGCAGTGCTCCTCAAGAAGGAAATGCCTTGGTCTTGCCACTGCTATCCACTTGAAAAGGATTTGCATCCATGAGCCGAGCTTGGAAGGTGGCCCTGCCAGCAGATTGTCTTGCAGCGGAGAACCTCCAGCAGCCTCATGCAAGGTTTTCTTCCCTCAGCCCCTGGCCTGTGATTCCAGCAGCTCCTCAAGTGCTTCCTGTCAGATGTGCTGGGGCTGCCCCCGGGCCAGCTCTGGCAGTGGACACGGGACGCTGCTCCTCTGGATCCTGCCTGGGGCCTGGTGACCACTGCGTTGCCGGGTGCTGGCATTGTGACATGGGGGTGACACAGCCGCATATGTGCAGCCCTTTGGAGGAAGCCTTTGGGGTGCTGGCTCCAAATCAGTCCCTGTACCTACAAAATAGGGGAGTAAGCAACCTAACAGAGTCCCTTTTTTGCAAAAAGACAGTGTGGATTTGTTGCCAGTGCAGCCTTCCTTCCAGTAGCAATACTGCCTGTAGTATCATGTATGGAGGCCTCAGGGCTCGCTCAGGGCTTGTCACGCAGAACTGCAGGTCTGACAGAGCAGAACTGCTCTCCTCTCCTCTCCTCTCCTCTCCTCTCCTCTCCTCTCCTCTCCTCTCTTCTCCTCTTCTCTCCTGTCCGCCAGTCCAATCTCTAAGAGACTGTTTGCCTGAAAGGAGAGAGGGTTTTCAGTTCCAAAATCAATGTCAAGGACACATAACACAATGAATTTTATTTTATTTTGTTGTTAATTTATTAATTTTCTTGATTTTATGTTAATTCATGTTATGTTATTTCATGTCTTTTTTTTTCCCTTTGTGACTCTGTTTCAGAACCCAGGCTCACAAGCATTAGCTCAAGCCCAAGTGTAGCCAGGAGTAGGCTGAGGCATTCTTCAGTTTAGCATGAGAAAAGATCCCTTGCAGGCTGGCAAAGGCAAGTCCCAGAGCTGCAGAGAGCAGCAGCAGGAATAGAGGCCAAGCTGTCCGCGGTTCCTGCAGAGGGAGAACCTTGACAAGGAGTTGTGGGACTGACCATGCACAAAAGAGG
The DNA here is from genome assembly GCF_036013445.1 of Caloenas nicobarica. Lineage (NCBI taxonomy): Eukaryota > Metazoa > Chordata > Aves > Columbiformes > Columbidae > Caloenas > Caloenas nicobarica. The sequence continues at coordinate 1,268,756 of NW_027017721.1, forward strand.
AAGAAGAAGAAGAAGAAGAAGAAGAAGAAGAAGAAGAGGAAGAAGAGGAAGAAGAGGTGAGTGGTACCGTGGCATCTCTTCCAAAGCGTGACATGTAGCGATGACGAGCAGACTTTTTGCCTTGCACAACTTGTTTGGCTGCTGTGCTTCTTGGCCAGGGATGCATGAGAAGCGCTCTGGTCCCTGCCAGGCGCTTGTGTTAGCTGCAGGGAGAGCTGAGAAGTGGCAGCTGCGGCTGCCAGCATGGTGGAGCATGAGCAGCCGGCTCCCAGGCCAAATGGCCCAAAGAAATGGTGGCAAGGGGCCGTGCTGAGAACTGCAGAGGAAGGCAAAAAACCGCCGGGGACCAGTGCCAATGTGCCCCAGGGGAAAAAGTTCCTTGCTGAGCCCAGTGCTGGCCATGGGCTGTTCCCTGAGCATGTGAGCCAGACCTGGCTCCTTGTCCCACAGGCTGCTCATGCTTGCCAGGAGCTGCCCAAGCCCTATCCTCCCTTGAGCTGGAGCTATCTGGCGGACTTGCCAGAGTGCCCAAGTGCCTCTGAGCTGATAGACCTTGTGGGCAAGAATCCTTGCTGTCCCTGTGTAGGACACCAGTGGGTGTTCCAAAGCACTGCAAGCCCTTGCAAGCCCTTGCAAGACCTCGACATCCTATCTCTTAGGGCTCCTGAGCGTTGCTCTGTAGGAGATGAGGATGGTGAGCTGTGCAGTGCTCCTCAAGAAGGAATTGCCTTGGTCTTGCCACTGCTATCCAGTTGAAAAGGATTTGCATCCATGAGCCGAGCTTGGAAGGTGGCCCTGCCAGCAGATTGTCTTGCAGCGGAGAACCTCCAGCAGCCTCATGCAAGGTTTTCTTCCCTCAGCCCCTGGCCTGTGATTCCAGCAGCTCCTCAAGTGCTTTCTGTCAGATGTGCTGGGGCTGCCCCCGGGCCAGCTCTGGCAGTGGACACGGGAGGCTGCTCCTCTGGATCCTGCGTGGGGCCTGGTGACCACTGCGTTGCCGGGTGCTGGCATTGTGACATGGGGGTGACACAGCCGCATATGTGCAGCCCTCTGGAGGAAGCCTTTGGGGTGCTGGCTCCAAATCAGTCCCTGTACCTACAAAATAGGGGAGTAAGCAACCTAATAGAGTCCCTTTTTTGCAAAAAGACAGTGTGGATTTGTTGCCAGTGCAGCCTTCCTTCCAGTAGCAATACTGCCTGTAGATTCATGTATGGAGGCCTCAGGGCTCGCTCAGGGCTTGTCACGCAGAACTGCAGGCCTGACAGAGCAGAACTGCTCTCCTCTCCTCTCCTGTCCTCTCCTCTCCTGTCCTCTCCTCTCCTGTCCGCCAGTCAAATATCAAAGAGACTGTTTGCCTGAAAGGACAGAGGGTTTTCAGTTCCAAAATCAATGTCAAGGACACATAACACAATGAATTTTCTTTTAGTTTGTTGTTAATTTCTTCATTTGCTTGATTTGATGTTATTTCATGTGACGTTATTTCATGTCATTTTTTTTCCCTTGGTGACTCTGTTTCAGAACCCAGGCTCACAAGCATTAGCTCAAGCCCAAGTGTAGCCAGGAGTAGGCTGAGGCATTCTTCAGTTTAGCCTGAGAAAAGATCCCTTGCAGGCTGGCAAAGGCAAGTCCCAGAGCTGCAGAGAGCAGCAGCAGGAATAGAGGCCAAGCTGTCCGCAGTTCCTGCAGAGGGAGAACCTTGACAATGAGGCGTGGGACTGACCATGCACAAAAGAGGAAGAAGAAGAAGAAGAGGTGAGTGGTACCGTGTAATCTTTTAAAAAGTGAGAAGTGGCAACGGCGACTGCCAGCATGGTGGAGCATGAGCAGCCGGCTCCCAGGCCAAATGGCCCAAAGAAATGGTGGCAAGGGGCGGTGCTGAGAACTGCAGAGGAAGGCAAAAAACCGTCGGGGACCAGTGCCAATGTGCCCCAGGGGAAAAAGTTCCTTGCTGAGCCCAGTGCTGGCCATGGGCTGTTCCCTGAGCATGTGAGCCAGACCTGGCTCCTTGTCCCACAGGCTGCTCATGCTTCCCAGGAGCTGCCCAAGCCCTATCCTCCCTTGAGCTGGAGCTATCTGGCGGACTTGCCAGAGTGCCCAAGTGCCTCTGAGCTGATGGAGCTTGGGGGCAAGAATCCTTGCTGTCCCTGTGTAGGACACCAGTGGGTGTTCCAAAGCACTGCAAGCCCTTGCAAGCCCTTGCAAGCCCTCAACATCCTATCTCTTACGGCTCCTGAGCGTTGCTGTGTAGGAGATGAGGATGGTGAGCTCTGCAGTGCTCCTCAAGAAGAAATTGCCTTGGTCTTGCCACTGCTATCCAGTTGAAAAGGATTTGCATCCATGAGCCGAGCTTGGAAGGTGGCCCTGCCAGCAGATTGTCTTGCAGCGGAGAACCTCCAGCAGCCTCATGCAAGGTTTTCTTCCCTCAGGCCCTGGCCTGTGATTCCAGCAGCTCCTCAAGTGCTTCCTGTGAGATGTGTTGGGGCTGCCCCCGGGCCAGCTCTGGCAGTGGACACGGGAGGCTGCTCTTTTGGATCCTGCGTGGGGCCTGGTGACCACTGCGTTGCCGGGTGCTGGCATTGTGACATGGGGGTGACACAGCCACATATGTGCAGCCCTTTGGAGGAAGCCTTTGGGGTGCTGGCTCCGAATCACTCCCTGTAGCTACCAAATAGGGGAGTAAGCAACCTAAGAGTGTCCCTTTTTTGCGAAAAGACAGTGTGGAGTTGTTGCCAGTGCAGCCTTCCTTCCAGTAGCAATACTGCCTGTGGTATCATGTCTGGAGGCCTCAGGGCTCGCTCAGGGCTTGTCACGCAGAACTGCAGGCCTGACAGAGCAGAACTGCTCTCCTCTCCTCTCCTCTCCTCTCCTCTCCTCTCCTCTCCTCTCCTCTCCTCTCCTCTCCTCTCCTCTCCTCTCCTCTCCTCTCCTGTCCTCTCCTCTCCTCTCCCCGCCTGTCCGCCAGTCAAATATCAAAGAGACTGTTTGCCTGAAAGGACAGAGGGGTTTTCAGTTCCAAAATCAATGTCAAGGACACATAACACAATGAATTTTCTTTTAGTTTGTCGTTAATTTCTTCATTTGCTTGATTTGATGTTATTTCATGTGATGTTATTTCATGTCATTTTTTTTCCCTTTGTGACTCTGTTTCAGAACCCAGGCTCACAAGCATTAGCTCAAGCCCAAGTGTAGCCAGGAGTAGGCTGATGCATTCTTCAGTTTAGCATGAGAAAAGATCCCTTGCAGACTGGCCAAGACAAGGCCCAGAGCTGCAGAGAGCAGCAGCATGAATAGAGGCCAAGCTGTCTGCGGTTCCTGCAGAGGGAGAACCTTGACAAGGAGTTGTGGGACTGACCATGCACAAAAGAGGAAGAAGAAGAAGAAGAGGTGAGTGGTAGCGTGTCATCTCTTCCAAAGCGTGACACGTAGCGATGACCAGCAGACTTTTTGCCTTCCACAACTTGTCTGGCTGCTGTGCTTCTTGGGCAGGGATGCATGAGGAGCTCTCTGGTCTCTGCCAGGTGTTTCTGTTACCTGCAGGGAGAGCTGAGAAGTGGCAGCTGCGGCTGCCAGCATGATGGAGCGTGAGCAGCAGGCTCCCAGGCCAAATGGCCCAAAGAAACGGTGGCAAGGGGCCGTGCTGAGAACTGCAGAGGAAGGCAAAAACCCGCCGGGGACCAGTGCCAATGTGCCCCAGGGGAAAAAGTTCCTTGCTGAGCCCAGTGCTGGCCATGGGCTGTTCCCTGAGCATGCGAGCCAGACCTGGCTCCTTGTCCCACAGGCTATTCATGCTTCCCAGAAGCGGCCCAAGCCCTATCCTCCCTTGAGCTGGAGCTATGTTGCGGACTTGCCAGAGTGCCCAAATGCCTCTGAGCTGATGGAGCTTGGGGGCAAGAATCCTTGCTGTCCCTGTGTAGGACACCAGTGGGTGTTCAAAAGGACTGCAATCTGGAGGATTTTCTGAAAGAAAAAGGTCATGATTTGTCTGACAAAGCTATGGACAAGCTGGAACTTCACCAGTGGGTAGGAATATAAGCCTTAGGCTGTACAAAGTTCGTGAGTTACCACAGGACAGTAAAGAGCTTACTAGTAATAAACAAGACCTGGCAAGAATGGCGTTATCTTCAGCCTCATGAGAAGAAGAGCATTATCAGCACGGCGGGGGTGGGATGCATAACTATTGTAAAGTAACCAATTAACATGTAACCTTTCGGATAAGCATTGTCTAAAAGGGTATAAATTGATTGCTTATACTAACAGTAAACGACTTCGACATCATACTCATATTGAGCCTGTGTCTTTGTCCACCTCGGTTCATTGCCGGACTCAAAGAGACTCACCGTGCACTTTACCCTTCGTTCTCCACACTGCAACCCCTTGCAAGCCCTTGCAAGCCCTTGACATCCTATCTCTTATGGCTCCTGAGCGTTGCTCCGTAGGAGATGAGGATGGTGAGCTCTGCAGTGCTCCTGAAGAAGAAATTGCCTTACTCTTGCCACTGCTATCCAGTTGAAAAGGATTTGCATCCATGAGCTGAGCTTGGAAGGTGGTCCTGCCAGCAGATTGTCTTGCAGTGGAGAACCTCCAGCAGCCTCATGCAAGGTTTTCTTCCCTCAGGCCCTGGCCTGTGATTCCAGCAGCTCCTCAAGTGCTTCCTGTCAGATGTGCTGGGGCTGCCCCCGGGCCAGCTCTGGCAGTGGACACGGGAGGCTGCTCCTCTGGATCCTGCGTGGGGCCTGGTGACCACTGCGTTGCCGGGTGCTGGCATTGTGACATGGGGGTGACGCAGCCACATATGTGCAGCCCTTTGGAGGAAGCCTTTGGGGTGCTGGCTCCGAATCACTCTCTGTACCTACAAAATAGGGGAGTAAGCTGATACAAGGAATTAACTAGTTAACACTTGACTAATCAGTACTTAAGGAACTAACACTTAAGGAGCTAATGCTTAGAGAGCAAACCCTTAACCCCCAACGCTTAGAACCCTTAACCCACATTACAATTGCCTAGCTTTGCTTAACCTTGTGTAAGAGAAACAAAAGTTTATTGACGACTTTACAGGCCTTGTAGGGAGACAAATCTTGGATGCATCCTTGGTGCATCCTTGGGTGCATTAGATAACCAAAACTTGGGCACAGGACAGAAGATACGCCAGTTCTAACCAACTCAGCAGTCTGAGTCCCAGCCAACTCGTCACACCAGGCCAGAGGTGAACGTGTACAGAGAAGATGACCCCGATCCACGATCACTGTGCAGGTGCAACCAGGAGGGGCCAAAGGTGGAGACTATGGAAATGATTTCCCGGAACTCATTATAATAAGAACCGCCTTCTCGGGGACAGGTTATGAATATGTATAGGCGTTCCTAGAATTTTCATGAATATGTAACACTTTATGGTATTTAACTAAGCTCACAGCTACTGGAAATTTGCACATTTCTTTGGTGAAAATTATTTCCCCATGTGTCCAGCGCTGAAATAAACATACCTGCTTTATAATCTTACAGGTTGTAAGGTCACTTTCCGCACGTCACAGGGAATTAACTAATTAACATATAACTGATTAATACTTAGAGAACTAACACTTAAGGAGCTAACGCTTAGAGAGCAAACCCTTAACTCACAACACTTAGAACCCTTAACCCACATTACAATTGCCTAGCTTTGCTTAGCCTCGTGTAAGAGAAACAAAAGTTTATTGACAACTTTACAGGCCTTTCAGGGAGACAAAATCTTGGGTGCATCCTTGGGTGCATTAGATAACCAAAACTTGGGCACAGGACAGGAGATACGTCAGTTCTAACCAACTCAGCAGTCTGAGTCCCAGCCAACTCATCACACCAGGCCAGAGGTGAACGTGTACAGAGAAGATGACCCGGATCCACGATCACTGCGCAGGTGCAACCAGGAGGGCCCAAAGGTGGAGACTATGGAAATGAGTTCCCCGAACTCTTGTAATAAGAACTGCCTTCTCGGGGACAGGTTATGAATATGTATAGGCGTTCCTAGAACTTTCATGAATATGTAACACTTTACAGTATTTAACTAAGCTCACAGCTACTGGAAATTTGCACACGTCTTTGGTGAAAATTATTTCCCCGTGTGTCCAGCGCTGAAATAAACATGCCTGCTTCACAATCTCACAGGTCGTAAGGTCATTTACCGTGCGTCAATCTTATGTTGTTTTAGGATGTTCTTTGGCATTTCACCACGTTTCAAATGTCAGACCAGGGTCAATCAACATGCTGCCCAAAGTACTCGTGCCCTGAACCAGCTTGTAAAAGGCAGCATGTTTGCATTCGTTAGACCTTTCTCTTAGAATACATGCTGGGAGATGCAGACAAATGTCTGCAGGGGAGACTGGTGATTTGTGCATTCGAGCCTTTGTTCCAGTCCCACGAAAACATATAATGCCAGCAAACCCTGCACAAGCCTGGAAAACACCAGCACAATGTGGGAACACAGGCACAATCTGGAAACACAGGAACAACCTGGGAACACAGGAACAACCTGGAAACACAGGCGTGAGCTGGAAACACAGGAACAACCTGGGAACACAGGCAGCAGGAGACCGAGACACGAGCGTGGAGAACTGCCCAGAGCAGGAGGAGGGGGCTCGGTGACCACAGGCTTCTGCTGGTGGCCAGAGGGCAGGGGTGGCCATCGGACAGGGCAGCACTCACAGACCAAGGGAAGAGCAAAGTCTGGGTCCAAGCTCAAGACATTTGAGAACATCCGCTGCCTCAGGCACCTCTGGGGTAGAGACATCTCACCTGAGGTTGAAGTGCCTGTGGCTTCCACATTTCAGTTTTAAACTCCAGAGCTTAATAGGAAATATTTAAACATGTTTATATATGATATATATTTAAGACCTGGAGGAATTCAGATGATCAGGGAAAAAGAAGAATTACAAATTGGAAAAGGATTCCTGAAAGTTGCCTTTGCAAAGAAAGGGCAGAGACGACTCAAGCCTGGATGAAGGGGGAAACTGTTCAGAGCCCAGACCAGCACATCCAGATGCTGAAGGCTGTTTCACTTCCCTGCAGTAGCTGAGCTGTGTGGAAAAACCTGTTCCAAACAGCCAAGGAAAGAAGGGCACAAGGACTGCCCTGGGCAAAGCAGCTCTGTTCCACTCCCCTCCACTGGCCTGGCGCTCAGCCCAGGATGCTCTGCTCAGCTGCGTGTTTGCTCTGATGTGAAGGAGAAATTCCAATTGTAACCACTTGGCAGTGGTAATTTGTGACCAGGGAAGCTCTGCTTCTCTGCCTTTTTGCAACAGCAACTGAAGCTCCTCAGCTCTCCTCATGGAGGATGAGAAGGGGCCAAGCAGGCTGGAAGCAGGAATGGCAGAGTCAGAGGGGCTCCATGTCAGGGAGGGAGGTTTCTTTGGCTGGCAAGGGGAGAAGCTCAGCAGTTCTCCTTGTCCTGTAACTGTGGTGCAACGTGGGGGAGCTAACGACACCTTTGGCCAGCAGAGCTGGCACTGGAGCATGGACTCTACACCAGGCTGAGGCACCCCATGCTGCTGCCCAGCAGATCAGCACTGGTGCCGGTCTCTGAAGAACAGCCACAAGCAGCTTAAAGCTTCTTGTGGGTAAGAATCAGAGACCAAGTCAACAAAGGAAACCATGTGGATGGTGTCTACGACAGGCCCCCTGATCAAGGGGAGACTATTGATGAAGCCTCTTAGTCCAGCTGCAGGAGGCATTGTGCTTGCAGGCTCTTGTCCTGTGGGGACTTCAACCGTCCTGCCACCTGCTGGAAAAGTAGCATGGTGAGCTGTAGGCAATCCAGGAGCATCCTGGAGCGCATGGAGGATAAGTTCTCAAGCCAGGGAATAGCCCCAGGGGATGAAAGATTGGACATGAGCTGGCAATGCATGCTCACAGCCCAGAAGGCCTGTTGTATCTTGGGCTGCACCTTGGGCTATGAGGCCACAGAGCTGTGCTGTGTCACGTCCTGATGTGCAGCGCTGTGCCGTGGCACCGCTCCGGCAGTGCTGGCAGTGACGGCAGCAGCAGTGCCAGCAGCAGCAGTGGTGGCAGTGGCTGAAACATTGGCGGCAGCGGCAGCAGCAGGAGCAGCTGTGCCATAGTCCAGGCACAGGGGGCTGTAACCCCCACTCTACTCTTTTTCCTCCTCCTGGTGGCCCTGCAAGTCCAGGACGTCAGGGCTGCTCTGTGGCAAGGACGGGGATTAGGTAGGGGGCAGCAAGGCTCAGCACCCAGGCCTGGCAGCACCTGGGGGTGACAGTGGGGCTGGGCTGTGGTGGGGCAGGGCTGGGAGAACATGGGCTGGGCTGGGCCAGGTGAGCCGTGGCAGCTCCGTGGGCAGTGGGAGGCAGATGCCCCGCAGAGAGGTCCAGGGGGCTGCAGCTGCTGTGGGGGCATTTTCCAGCTGAAAGGTGGGGCCGGGAGCAATGCTGCCAGGAGACAAACTGTCCCTAGAGCTGTCCCAGTGCCACCCTGCACTGGGGCAGCCTTCCCCCAGCCTGCATGTTGGGGCTGGAGCGGCACCGCAGGGCCAGGCAAGAGCCTGTGGGAGCACTTCATCACCAGGCTGGTCACAGCCATGCTCGGGGCTGTGGCTCTGATGTTTCCCAGCTGGATCCTGCCTTTCAGCCCCAGGGATGTCTGTCCTTGGGAGATGTCTGCTTAGGAAAACAGGAACACTCCTGCTCTTGCCCTGCAGTGCTCTCCTTGGGGCAACCCAGGTCCTCATGGGACACAGCCTGGGGAACAGAGGGGGCAGCGCTGGTGCGGCCTCTCACTGCCAGCGGGTTCTTCTCCATGAGATGTGGAAATGATCATTTTTTTCCTCCAGTGCTTTCGTGTGGGCTTCTTTTGTGCACAGCAGAGATCTCCCAGTCAGATATCCCTGAGGGATCATATGATTGTCCTTGAAGGGTGTTGCACATGGCCTGGAAACAGTATTTTGAGAGCTGCCAGGTGCCAGCAAACAGGTCACCCCAGCTCCTCTGCAACTTTGCGAATCTCCACCCACGTCTGGGTGCCCTGTCATTACCTGACCCCCCCTCCAGTCACTGCAGGTCACTGAGAAAGAAGTAGATGACAAGATCTAATGGAAATGTGCTTGATTACAGCTGTGCCTGGAGCAAAGGGCCACCCAACTTCCCAGCCAGATCTCATCTGGGAGCCTCAGGGCAATCCCCCAGGTCTGTCACTTGAATCAGTGAGCCTTCAGGTTTAAATATCCTGTTCATATGAAATTTAATTTAATATTTTCTTGGTCTATGCTCGGACATGCAGAAGAGCAGGGAGGGAATGGGTGAGGCCCAGTGATGTGCTCCGGGGCACTCTGCCTTGCAAAGCTCTTTCCCAGCCTCTCTGACCCTGCGCTGCTTCCAGTGCCTACTGCAAAGCCAGTGGGTATGAGGGAAAGAATGATTTGGGGAGTACAGGACACTTTTTATAGCCGTCACGTGTTTTGCAACATGGTGTTTGTGGGTCCCTGACAAGACGATCACAGAGGTGGTGGCTGGGGTTCTGTGATGGAAATGCTTTTGTTCTGGTATTGAAGCCCAAATCGCCTCTAACAGTCTTAGAGCAGTGAATCTGGAAGTGTTGGTTTGCCTCAGCAGGCAAAGCCTCTGCTCCCCAGCGGAGCTCTGTGACCGCTGTGTCACTTGTCAACACCGTCACTGAGTGCAAGGGCAGCGTAAAAACCAGGTGCTTTGGAAAGCTCCTCCACTCTCTGCTGACATTCAAAACCTGTCTCATGTGCACCCTGAAAATACGCATTGAGGCAGGAAACCAGACCTCAGGAAGGTCTGGCCCTGCAGGCTGGACATCCCCAGCCCTGGATCAGCCAGGTGATGCAATAGCACAGCCTCCCGATGTCATAGTGCATTTCCATGACGGTCCCAGGCTGTCCCCAGGGTCCCCTGGCCGCTGACACCACAACCTTTCTTGCCAGATCTCTGGCTGCCCTCACTGCTCACCACGCTCTGTGCCGCAGAGACGAAGCAGATGCAGACATTGTCATCCTCATCCCTTTCGACGGCCACGGCTGAGACAGGTGGAGTCCTGAGACTCCTCCTTCCCTGCCCTAGTTCAGCATCAGGAATGAGCTCCATTGTGCCTGAGGGGATTTGCATCCCCAGGCCGTGAACAAATCCACTGATGAGGAATCTACAACTGCTCTGGGCAACCTGTTCCAGGATCTTGCCAACCTCACATTAAAAAATGTTCTTTTATCGAGAACATTTGTATTCTCTGGTGAGACAGGACTCTCACGGTACAGGAACAAGATGTCACCAGTGGGTGATTGAGATGGCTTAGAGAACCCTCTCTAAGCCCTTTCACCAATTTTGTTGCTCTGCTCTGGATGCATTGAAGGACCTTCACGTCCTTGTTGTAATAACATGCGGGGCCCAGAACCGCACACAGCCCTCAAGGTGAGGCTGCACCAACGCTGAATACAGCAGCATAGTCACCTGTTTTGACCACATGGCCATGTTGTGTTTGATGCACCCCAGGATGTGGTTTACTGTCTTGGCTGCCAGGGACAGTGTTGGCTCCTATTGACCCTGTGGCCAACCATCACGCCAGATCCCTCTCTGCAGGGCTGCTCTCCAGCCACTCTCTCCCAGTCTACACTTGCACTCAGTGTTACTCTATCCCAGGTGAGCAATCCAGCACTTGGACTTGTTCAATTTCATGCCAGGTGCCGGCTCCTGCAGTTGGGTCACAACCACCCCATGCAACACTACAGGCTCAAGGAAGAGTGGCTGGAAATCTGCCCAATGGAAAAGGACCTGGGGGGTGTTGATCAACAGCCATCTGAACATGAGTCAGCATGTGCCCAGGTGGCCAAGAAGGCCAGCAGCATCCTGGTGTGCAACAGCAATAGTGTGGCCAGAAGGACCAGGCAAGTGATCATCCTCCTGTTCTCGGAACTGGTGAGGCTGCACCTCAAATCCTGTGTGTGGTTTTGGGCCCCTCACTACAAGACAGACCTTGAGATGCTGGAGTGAGTTCAGAGAAGGGCAACAAAGCTGCTGAGGGGTCTGGAGAACAAGTCAGATAGGGAGCAGTTGAGGGAACTGGGACTGTGTAGCCTGGAGAACAGGAGGCTGAAGGGAGACCTTATCACTGTCTACAACTGCCTGAAAGGAGGTTGTAGCATGGAGGGTGTTGGTCTCTTCTCCTAAGTAGAAAGTGATAGGACAAGAGGAAACGGCCTCGAGTTGCACCCAGGAAGGTTCAGTTTGCATATTAGGAAAATTTTTTTCACGGAATAGATTGTCAGGCATTGGAACAGGCTGTCCAAATATTGGTTGAGTCACCATCCCTGAAGGTATTTAAAAGACGTATATATGAGGTTCTTAGGGACATGGTTTAGTGCCAGAGTTGGGTTAATGGCTAGATAAGATGATCTTGAGGGTCTCTTCCAACCTAAATGATTATATGATCTCATTGGGATGAGAAACATCATGGGGCAGCTCACCCATATGGAGTACCAGTATGGATGTACGGATGGATGGATGGATGCATAGATGCACAGGTGCGTGGTAGGATGGCCAGATAGATGGATTGGGACAGAGAGGAGGATCAGACTCCCTATCAGCCCAAGGGCTGGGACCAGCTACGGCATGATGGAAGCAAGGCCAGTACCCCTTTGTCCCCTGCTCTTGTTTTCAAGAGATCCTTTACACCCATTGCTGGCAGCCCTCCTGTGCCAGCCCCTCTCACCAGCACAAGACTCCTGGCCCAGGAGCTCTTCATGCTGCTCCTGCTACCGCACTGACAGAGCAGCCTGCCCTGAGCTGTGGAATGCAGAAATAGGTTTCTGTTGGTCATTTATTCCCCTGTTGAAGCACAGAGCACTGGGAGCAGGCTGTGGTGCCTGAAAACCACAGCGAGGCAATCCAAGGCAGATCACTGAAGGTCCTTCACCACCTCCAGGAACACTGGGCACCCACAGATGAACACTCGAACCAGCACCATGACATAACACGTTGCCTCATGTCCTCCCCTGAGCCCATGAAAAACCCAAGCACAGCAGCATGGCCTTGTGGGGGAAATTTATTCAGGCTGACCACAGCTTTGGAACAAGAGCCCAAGCTCCAAATACAGAAAGTGAGGAAATCCCCTTTTACAGGGTGTTTCAAAAAGATGGATCCAATTTCAGAGATACAGTGATTTCAAAATGGGTCCATCTTTTTGAAACACCCTGTATTACAGAGATCCAACACAGGACGTCGTGGTCCCAGAAACAGGTAAACAGGCCTCTGAGTCTGAGAGGCTGGCTTCATGCCTCTGGAGAAGTGCCACGGATGAAGAAATTCCTTGACAAACATGGCTATCACAGATAAAATGCTCAACACAAAGGAGGTTCCTGAGATGAATTGGAAATCGCTTCTGAAGAGACATGGGTAACTTATTGCTGCTGACAGAAAAATGGTTAAATCACCTTCTTCAGTGCCACTTTCAGCTCCTGGTTCCTCATGCTGTAGGTGAGGGGGTTCACTGCTGGAGGCACCAGTGAGTACAGAAAAGAGACCACCAGGTCCAGGCTTGGTGAGGAAATGGAGAGGGGCTTCAGGAAGGCAAACACACCAGTGTTGACAAACAGGGAAACCACAGTCAGGTGAGGGACGCACGTGGAAAAGGCTTTGTGCCGTCCCTGCTCAGAGGGGATCCTCAGCACAGCCCTGAAGATCTGCACATAGGACAGCACAATGAACACAAAACACTCAAATGCTAAAGAGACACTAAGCAAAATAAGCCCAGCTTCCCTGAAATAAGAGAAGCAAGAGAGCTTGAGGATCTGGGGGATTTCACAGAAGAACTGGTCCACAGCATTGCCCTTGCAGAGTGGCAGTGAAAATGTATTGGCCGTGTGCAGCAGAGCATTAAGAAACTCAGTGCCCCAGGCAGCTGCTGCTATGTGGACACAAGCTCTGCTGCCCAGGAGGGTCCCATAGTGCAGGGGTTCGCAGATGGCAATGTAGCGGTTGTAGGACATGACGGTGAGAAGGGCACACTCTGCTGAAATCACAAAGAGTAAGACCTGGGCAGCACATCCTGCATAGGAGATGGCCCTGGTGTCCCAGAGGGAACTGGCCATGGATTTGGGGACAATGGTGGAGGTGGAGCCCACGTCGAGGAAGGAGAGGTTGGGGAGGAAGAAGTACATGGGGGTGTGGAGGTGCTGGTCACAGGCTATGGTGGTGATGATGAGGCCGTTGCCCAGGAGGGCAGCCAGGTAGACGCCCAGGGAGAGCCAGAAGTGCAAGAGCTGCAGCTCCTGTGTGTCTGTGAACGGCAGGAGGAGGAACTGGGTGATGGAGCCGCTGTTGGACATTTGGTTCCTCTGGGCATGGAGGACTGTCCAAGGAGGACCTCAAGGGCCAGGGCTTTTGTGCTGGTCTGGGGAGATGGGATGGCATGGAAGGGCTGAGGACCTCTCAGGATATCCTGGAAAGGAGAGAAAAGGACACAGGTGCCTCCTTTTCCTTTTGCCATGCGTGTTCACCCACCTCCGGGGCTGACCGCTTTCTGATCCCCAGGAGCTGCTGTGCCCTTCAGAGGGGCAGAGGCTGTGGGGTGACTGCCCAGAGCACCTGCAATGAGCACTGCTGTGGGACCAGCCCCGACTGGGCTTTGCTGGGGAGAGGGCATTGAGGGTGGAGAGAGGGCAGGGGAGGTGGGAGAGACTCGTGGGAGCTGGGCTGGGCTGGATAGTACCTGGGAGAGAAAAACATCAGCCTGTATCTCGTGCTGCATGACTATGCAGGGTGAAGACTCACACCAGGGGTTGTGGTGCAGAGCCAGAGCTTGTGGGAGGGATCAATGTCCTGCAGGTGCAGGAGAGAGGAGGCTGCTCTGTGACCTTGGTGGCATGGACAGACCAGCAAGGTGACCCAGGGCCTTCGTCACCCCCCAGCCACTGGCCACCTCTCATGGGCCATTTCCAGCACTGGTCGCTCAGCCCAGGTTTACGGGTGAGGTTCCCTGTGAGGCCATCTCCATCTTCCTGCTGCGCTCAGGGCCTGTCTCAGGGAATGGCCAGCCCTGCCCAGCCTGTCTCCTGGCCCACACCCTGGCAGACCCTGGAGCAGGGCTGTCTGTGAACCCCACAGCTGGCACGGCCTCTCCAGGAGCTTGGAGAGGCTGCCACACAGGAAGGCCGTGGGCTAAGAAAGCACCAAGGACCATGTGGGCATCACACTGGGAGACCGTTCCCCACCCCGAATGCACCCTGTCCTGTGCTGTGCCTGCACCGTGGGGCTGTGGGACCATGTGTGGGGCAGCAGGGCTGGGCTGTCACAGCACAGGGTGCAGACAGGGGCCACAAAGCAGCTGCCAGGGGTGACAGCAAGGACAAGTACAGACAAGGAGTCTATGTGCATCGCCTTTGCTGTGCAGGGATGACTTTGGGAAGGGAAAAGCTCACCTGGAGTTGGTGGCTGCAAGAAAAGAGACCACTGCATCAGAGACCAAGGCAGAACAAGGGAAATGCAGGGCTGTTACTGGGTGGGGAGGGGAATTTAATAACAGCAGAGAGTGATGCTGGGGGTGAAGGACTCAATGCCTTCTGTGTCTGGGTCTTTACTGGAACACCCACCCAGGCCTCTGTGCTCAATGAAGGGGTTCAAGGAGGAGAGCACATCTTGGCAGGAACCTCAGGAAGCCCCAGAAGGACAAACACCCATGTCTGCCCCTGCAGGGGACTCACCCTGGCAATGGCACAGGCTGGGGCTGCCTGGCTGCGAGCAGCTCTGTGGGAAAGGTCCGGATGGGCAGGGAGCTGGGCAGGAGGCAGCGTGTGCCCTGGTGCAAGGGAGGCCAGGAGCACCCTGGACTGTGCCACCAGGAGCACGGCCAGGAGGTGGAGGGAAGGGATTCTCTGGAATACTCCATCCAGATCTCAGATCCCAATTCAGGAAAGATATTGGCAAGCTGGAGTGGGTTGAGCAAAGGTCCTTGGGGACAGCCAGGGACTGGAGCACTTTGCCTGTGGGGAGAGGCTGAGGGAGCCGGGCTTGTCCATGCCAGAGAAGGGAAGGCTGACAGGGACCTCATCACAGCCTGCCAGTGCCAACGAGGAGGTGATGGAGAATGCAGAGCCAGGCTCTTCACTATGGTGCATTGCAGAAGGACAAAAAACAATAGGTGGAAGTTGAAAGAGGTGAGGTTCAGCCAGGACATAAGGAAAAGTTTTTTCCCTAGAACAGGGGTGTCAAATTCACTTTCACCGGAGGCCACATGTGCCTCATGGTTGCCTTGAAAGGGACAAATGTAATTTTAGGACTGTATATATACAACTATTCCTACATTTATACCATCTTAAAATTAGAGTTGGCCCTTTGAAGGCAACCGTGAGGCTGATGTGGCACCGGTGAAAATGAGTTTGACACCCCTGCCCTAGGAGCTCAGCCAAGTGCTGCCTCGGGTCACCCAGAGAGGCTGAGCAGCCTCTGTCCTTGGAGGTTTTCAAACTCTGATTGAATCAGGGCTTGAACACCTTGGTCTGACCCAGTTTGTGACAGGTTGGACTGCAGACTCCTGAGGGCCCTTCAACCTCATTTCTCATATGATCCCATTGTGATGTTGGGCCCTAACTGGTCAGAGCAGACGATTATGGGGCATGAATCCACCTGTGCTGTAGGTGACCATCTAAACCAACATCTCAACCAGTGAACCAGACAACGTCTCAGTGTGACTCGCTCTGGGCAAAGTGTGAAGAGTCCTGGGCAGGGAAGGTTTAGAGGGCATGGGGCGCTATACAAGACAGAAAATGATCTTGGCTTAATGCCTGTAAGCCCATCAGATGTCAGCTGATGTCAATGAAAATTAAAATAAGAACTGAAGACAAAGATTCAAAGCAAAGAAAGATGTCAACATACTTTTTTTTTTAAAGACTTTGAGAGGTTTTCTTTTCATAGAATCACAGAATCACAGAATCACAGAATGTTAGGGATTGGAAGAGACCTCAAAAGATCATCTAGTCCAATCCCCCTGCCAGAGCAGGAACACCTAGGTGAGGTTACACAGGAAGGCGTCCAGGCAAGTTTTGAATGTCTCCAGAGAAGGAGAATCCACAACCTCCATGGGCAGCCTGTTCCAGTGTTCCGTCACCCTCACTGAGAAGAAGTTTCTTCTCAAATTTAAGTGGAACCTCTTGTGTTCCAGCTTGAACCCACTACCCCTTGTCTTACTGTTGGTTGTCACCGAGAAGAGCCTGGCTCCATCCTCATGACACCCACCCTTTATATATTTATAAACATTAATGAGGTCACCCCTCAGTCTCCTCTTCTCCAAGCTAAAGAGACACAGCTCCCTCAGCCCTTCCTCATAAGGGAGATGCTCCACTCCCTTAATCATCTTTGTGGCCCTGCGCTGGACTCTCTCTAGCAGTTCCCTATCCTTCTTGAACTGAGGGGCCCAGAACTGGACACAATATTGCAGATGAGGTCTCACCAGGGCAGAGTAGAGGGGAAAGAGAACCTCTCTCGACCTACTAACCACCCCCCTTCTAATACACCCCAGGATGCCATTGGCCTTCCTGGCCACAAGGGCACAGTGCTGGCTCATGGTCATCCTGCTGTCCACCAGGACCCCCAGGTCCCTTTCACCTACACTGCTCTCTAATAGGTCATTCCCCAACCTATACTGGAACCTGGAACCTGGCTTCTCTGAGAAGGGGGAAAAAGGGAAACAGGTTTGTAGCTGATTTTACCACGGGTGTGCTCAACACACCACTCTGACCCTTGTTTTACCTGTTGTTCCTCGGACTGAGTATTTGGGTCCAGGGCTGGTGAACTGGGCCATGATGGGGCCCCATGGGCCATGAGGTCTCCAAGTCCCCACCCGGGCTCCGTCCATCCTGTGAGATGCTGATGAAGCCTGAGGAAAGAGCAGAAGAGTGTCCTGCTACTTTGATCTGTGCCTTAGGAGTTTTCAATCACTGTTCAAATGATTGTGCCATACAGTAATAGAGTGAACTTGCCATCAAACTTGGTTAAGTTGCACTTTTACAACATCATATTAAAAGCACTTTTGCTAATATCTTTGACAGGGGTTCTCTAAGCCATCTCAATCACCCACTGGTGACATCTTGTTCCTGTACCGTGAGAGTCCTGTCTCACCATAGAATACCAATGTTCTCGATAAAAGAACATTTTTTACTATGAGGTTGGCAAGACCCTGGAACAAGTTGCCCAGAGCAGTTGTGGATTCCTCATCAGTGGATTTGCTCAAGGCCTGGGGATGCAAATCCCCTCAGGCACAATGGAGCTCATCTCTGATGCTGAACTAGGGCAGGGAAGGAGGAGTCTCAGGACTCCACCTGTCTCAGCCGTGACCGTCGAAAGGGATGAGGATGACAATGTCTGCATCTGCTTCGTCTCTGCGGCACAGAGCGTGGCGAGCAGTGAGGGCAGCCAGAGATCTGGCAAGAAAGGTTGTGGTGTCAGCGGCCAGGGGACCCTGGGGACAGCCTGAGACCGTCATGGAAACGCACTATGACATCGGGAGGCTGTGCTATTGCATCACCTGGCTGATCCAGGGCTGGGGATGTCCAGCTTCCAGGGCCAGACCTTCCTGAGGTCTGCTTTCCTGCCTCAATGCGTATTTTCAGGGTGCACATGAGACAGATTTGAAACGTCAGCAGAGAGCGGGGGAGCTTTCCAAAGCACCTGGTTTTTACGCTGCCCTTGCACTCAGTGACGGTGTTGACAAGTGACACAGCGGTCACAGAGCTCCGCTGGGGAGCAGAGGCTTTGCCTGCTGAGGCAAACCAACACTTCCAGATTCACTGCTCTAAGACTGTTATAGGCGATTTGGGCTTCAATACCAGAACAAAAGCATTTCCATCACAGAACCCCAGCCACCACCTCTGTGATCGTCTTGTCACGGACCCACAAAAAACAGTGTTGAAAACACATGATGGCTGTAAGAAGTGTCCTGTCCTCCCCAAATCATTCTTTCCCTCATACCCTCAGATTACTGCAGTAAGAATTATGTAACTGCATGAAGAAAATTAAGTCGCTTTCAGCCAAACCAGATGTGGACAGGCTGGAGAGGGTCCAGAGAAGGGCCACAGAGATGATCAAAGGACTGGGCAGCCACTATACCAGCAAAGGCTGAGAGAACCGGGCTTGTTCAGCCTGGAGAAAAGGTGGCTCAGGGAGAGCTCAGCACCATGTTCCAGTGTTTCCAGGGTGGCTACAAAGATGGACATGCCCTTTGTACAAGGAGTCCCAGGGAAAAGACAAGGGCTGATGGGTACAAGCTACTCCTGGGGTGATCCTGACTGGACACAAGCAGGAAATTTTTCACCATGAGAGCCATCAGCCATTGGAATAATCTCCCCAGGGAAGTGGTGAATTCCTCAAAATTGGACACTTTAAAGATTCAGCTGGACGGGGTGCTGGGCCAGCTTGTCTAGACTGGGCTTGTGCCAGGAAAGGTTGGACCAGGTGATCCTTGTCCCTTCCAGTCAGGGATTCTGTGATTGTATGAGAATGTCTGCACAGCGTGTGTGCACGTGTGTGCGTGTATGTAGGTCTGTGTGTATGCATGTATGTGTGTGTGTGCACACGCGTGACTGTGTGTGGAACCAGGTCCCAGGAGCTGGGCTGGCACGGTGGTCTGTCATGGGGCATCCCACTGACCAGCATCCACATCTGGGACGGACACATCTGGGGGTTATGGGCTTCTCTACCAAAAACAGATTTCTCATTGACCCAGATTATGTCAGTGACTCATTCACCTGAATGGAAGAGATTTGGGGCAGAGAAAAGACAGGGTCCAGCCCCTTTCAAAGCACAACGCATCATGTCGATGTCCCCAGCCAGATCCCAGTGTCCACCTACAAAGCAAACCCCCACTCCAGGAGACACCCAGCTGCGCACAACCCAGTGCTTCTGGACTCTGATTTTCTTCTTTCACCGCCTCCCCAAACCATTCCCTGGTTCCTTTGCCCAGACCGGGGGTACCGGCCCCACGCGTGTGCTGCTCGTGCCGCTCTCACCTCTGCAGCTGCTCCAGCTGGTGCTGCTGCTCCAGCGCACTCAGGCGCTGCTGGTGCTGCGCCAGCAGCTCTGCCCGCTCCTGCCTCGCGTCCTGCCGCTGCCATAGCAGCCGAGCCACCTGCTGCTCCTTCTCCCGCCGCAGCATCTGCTCCCGCTGCCCGTGGATCTCCCACACCTTCACAGAATCACAGAATCACAGAATGTCAGGGACTGGAAGGGACCTCGAGAGCTCATCAAGTCCAATCCCCCCGCCGGAGCAGGAACACCCAGATGAGGTTACACAGGAAGGTGTCCAGACGGGTTTGAATGTCTGCAGAGAAGGAGACTCCACAACCTCCCTGGGCAGCCTGGTCCAGTGTTATGTCACCCTCACTGAGAAGTTTCTTCTCAAATTTAAGTGGAACCTCCTGTGTTCCAGTTTGAACCCATTACCCCTTGTCTTACCACTGGCTGCCACCGAGAAGAGCCTGGCTCCATCCTCCTGACACCTTCACCGAGGTCCTGCCCGGACAGAGCCCCTGAGGGGTGACGGCACAGAGCTGCTGCTGTCATCACAACACCCGCACGCTGCACCCCAAGTGCGCAGAGGATTTGGGAACAGGACGCTGAGCTCGGGCTGCTCCGCAGTCGCAGCCCTGACCGCTCTGCTGCCGCCCAGTGCTGCCCTGGCTGGGGACGTGCTGGCCACGGCACCGGCCCCTCCTCCCGCTCACCCGCGGGACAGTGCTGGTGACAGCGGACCCCCCCCTGGCTCACCCCTGGGGCTCCTCTGCCCCACCAGCCCCAGCCCGCCCGCCCCAGGGATGGATGCGGGAAGCGCCTCACAGCTCCCAGCCCAGCTCCTCCCTCAGCCCGCCCCGACAGCCGCGCTCGGGGAATCCAGGGGCCGAGAGCTTCCCCCCCTGCACCTCCACCGGCTCCCACCGCCCGCCCGGGGGAACCGGGGCTGCTCGGCCCGTCACCCCCCGGCCGTGCCGAACTCCCGCCCGGCCCCGCCGCCGCACGGCGCGGCGCTCAGCCAGCCCGCCGCCCGCATGGAGCGCGCCGCCCTTGGGGAAGGACCCGTTCCCATAGCGACAGGGGCTGCGCCGCGCGGGGCCGGCCCTGGAAAGCCCCGCTGCCATAGCAACGGGGGTGTCTGCTGCGCGGCCTGACTAGAAATGGCCCCAGAGCCGCAGCAGCTCGGGCTCTTCCCTCGCCCCGGGCTGCTCCTGCCCGTGTCGCCCTCGCTCCTCTGTCCCCAGAGCGAATCCCCCTGAAGGGACCAGAGTGGCCCTGCTGTCCCTGCGGGGCTGGAGCAGCCTTGCAGCCCCTCTGCAAGTCGTTTTCTTACATCCCCCTAGAGCTGAGCAAAGTTCAGCCCAGTCTGCGCAAAGGGGCATCTCTCGTTAGTGTCTCTTTCTTGCTACTTGGATTCAAAGAGGATCCTCCTGGTTCCCACCGATTCTCAGTTTGGAGCAAATGCTGAGGAAAACGTGAGGAGGTTGTGTTTCTGCTCCTTAAAATATGTCCCTTTTCCACGAGCCTTCCAGCCTGTCCCTGCCCAAGGGACAGCCCAGCTCAGCACCCGGCCCCGGGCACCACACGCTGGGTCCGCACTCCTGCCCACAGCATCGAACACAACCAGCGCTCGCAGCTGCAACGCTGGTTTGCTCACAAACCCAACACTCGGCACCACATGGGCTGCTGGGAAGAGAACTCCATCCCAGCCACAACCAGAGCAGATGTCTGACATCAGCTCTGTGCCACTCTGTGTTTTATTCATGGCTGTTACAAGCGAAACCGTATGCCAACCTTAATTATCCAATTAGAATTTATTAAGCAAGCACTAAACATGCAAAACAGTAGTATAAACGAGGATCGTGAATCATGTGCCAATTTTAATTATCCAATTAAAATTTATTAAGCAAGCAGGCAAAACAGCGCTGGTCGGCTGGGGAGTCTCAGCTCTACCAACGGCACGCAACCCACCCCCACCAGAGTCCCTCTTTTATAGTTTTTTTGTCTCCAGGTAGATTTCCAAGTTGATACAGTTTAGCCCGATGTCTTCTGCGGCTGCGCGTCTGGTTGCCGGGGGGGTCTCCTCAGGCTCTCCGGTGGTCGCGGGACGGAGGCAACATTTTCCCTCCACACCGCAGGTGGCGACCCCACCCCTCCGGACACGCGCAGCTCACCTCACCCTCACAACTCCAATACATTTCCCCAGTCGTACTGTTGCATAAATGTTTGCACAAGATAACGTACCGGTTTGATTAACAAATTTACAACATGGGTTTACTACAATCCCCCCTTTTTATTTTTATCATTTTGTTGATCAAAGCGGATAATAGTTTCTCGGCCTAGAGAAAGGATGGAAGTTTCGTGTTCAACAACTCCGTCTTCTTCTATCTGCTCATACTGGTTTTTTTTCAATAACATTAAGTGAGCGGCTTCTAATTGGTTTTTTACTAGTTCGATAACTCTATTTAATATACAGGGCCCAAAGGTCAGAATTAACACTAATATTATTAAAGGTCCTGCTATAGTAGATAACAAAGTAGTTAACCAGGGGGATTGGGTGAACCAGGGTTCGTACCAGCTCCACTTTGCTTCCCTCTCTTTCTTTTGTTTTTCTAAACCCTCCCGTAATTTGGTCATAGTATCTCTTACTACTCCTGTGTGATCTCCGTAAAAGCAACACTCTTCCCCTAGAGCTGCACACAGTCCTCCTTGTTGTAAGAAGAGGAGATCCATTCCTCTTCTATTTTGTAATACTACCTCCGATAATGAAGGTAAAGATTTCTCTAATGCAGTTATTGATTTCTCAATTCTTTCTAAGTCTTCATCGATGGCGGCTCTTAAAGAATTGAAACCCCGTTTTTGTTGAATAAGAGAGGTTATCCCTGTACTTGCTCCTACTGCCCCGATTCCTAACAACGTGGCTATTGTGATAGCTGTGATTGGTTCTCTTTTTATGAGGTAATGTCCAGTATCCCAATGATCACACAGTACACTTTCCTGATGATACAATATTCTCGGGATAATGGTAACTAGTATACAATACTCTCGTGAGTCATTGAACATACTTAGAGATATACTCGGGGTGAGTCCCGTTTCAGAACATATCCATCTAGCCCCACCTGGGGAAATAATCCATGTTTCGGTTCTGTTTATTTCCGGTTGGATAGTACTACAGAGCGATTGCTTAGATTTTGGTACTTCACCTATACAAGCTCCTACTCCGGTGACATGTTGCATGGTTATTCCCTTTTTCTTATCATCCCACTGACAGTGGGAGGAAGAATCACTACTTATGTTATAGGTGCTGTTAACCCCTATGGCTTCATAAAAAGGAGGTTTGGTATCATAACACGGCCAACAATTAGTAGTTACATTAGGATTAGTTTCATTTAATGTGCTATAAGCTGCTTGCATGACTGTCCATAGGGGATTTTCATTCACTGTTTCTCTCATGGGCAGTAAGGTACTAGTCATGATCAAGGAATTGCTAGTAGTCAAAGTTGTTTGCTCCAAAGGGTATGACTTTTTTTAGTCCTTTAACTACTATATTGGGACCTATTGCTTGAGGAGTGGGTCTCGCTACTTACTTCTTTATAAAAATAAGACCTCCCCCATCTGTCCCGGGTTCCCAGTACCTTACTCCCCAAGTTTTTCCTATTTGCCAGGCGGGGTCTGTGGGATTGGATATATTAATGTATAAATGCTTACAATTCCCAGGTAATATCGCTCCACCGTTGGAGTCTCGCTTAGGAGGAATACATCCATAGGGTCCCCACCCCACAGACAGGACTTTGTCTCTTCCTCCCCCTGGGGGCCAATCTGATGCTACCGTCTCGCATCCCCAATAGGCACAATAACATGAGTTGGGATGGTTACAGTACCCTTTCCCAGGGTTAGAGCTAGGGCAAAAGTAAAAGCCCTTAAAGTCTAGACATGGTTTTATGGGTACCAGTTGGCAAAGAGTCGTCTTAAAGCTGGGGCTTCCCACTACAGTTTTCTGGGCAATAATTTGTTGGTCTTCCCACCTAATTAAGCTCCATTTATAAGGTTGGTGGGGGGTTTCTCTTCCTTGGGCTGACCCTGATACCATTTATAATAGACCTATTATCCAAATGCTTAGATTTAGGGTTGAGAAGAGTGGTGTGACTTTTCTATTGCCATTAGCATTCCAGGCGTTCTGACAATCTCTTAGAATTTTACATTTGTTTTTAGAGAGGGCTAGGAGGTTCCGGGGAAGTTTTGAGATGGTTTGTTTTGGGAGTTGTAAGTCAAGGAGTCTCATGAGCCCTTCCTGGAGGTGGTTCATTAACCCCAGTCCCCACAGTAGTACGCCTCTGCCTTTTTCCTTGCCTACTCTGTTGCCTAGAGCAGCGAGGTGTACCATCTTCTTGGCAGCAGTCGTATTCTTCAGGGGAACCTCCTTTATTTTAATTGGCCTTGACTTACACACACCCTTATTTTTTTATCTTTCAGTTCCCAACCTCCCAAGCTCCACACCTCACTCTAGCTACTGCTTTTCAGCAAAGTACGTGTATGGTCTTAGCTTTTATCAGAAAAAGCTCGTCTGTTTGGAAACTATACTTTCCAGGATTTATACCTCTTTTTTTTTTTTTTTTTTTTTTTTTTTGTGAAATTATCCCACCACTCTTCAGAATCCTTTATCAGTTTTCTAGTTGCTACCCCCCCGACTCGAAGTGCTCAGTTAGTTAGTTTCCTCCCATTATTGTAACACTTATGACAAATACCGCTAGGAGGACTCCCATAGAGACAATGGACCCACCACTTTTCTTTACAATTTCTACACTTATACAAATAAAAGGATAACAAATACAGCTTAGGTTGTTACAAAAGATAATTTCACTCATCCGTCGTTTTCCTCCAAAAGGTAATTTTCAGATTGTCCGGATTCTCGGTCGCTTCCCAGTGAGGATTCCGAATTGGTCCTTTAATTCGATCAGCGTGAGTCCACCCCCTTTCAGCGGACCAGACTGCAGTATCTGTGGTAAGCAAGACAAGAAAAGGCCCCTCCCAGTGGGGGTTAGAGAAGATTCTTTCCAAGTTTTAATTAATACTTTATCTCCCTGTTTAATTTTATGTGTTGCAATGTGTAGTGGCGGTCTTTGTACTATCAGTCCTTTTTGTATTAATTCCCGCCTTCTCTTCATAAGTTCCACAATATATTCCTGCAATACATTTTCTCTACCTTCGGGTGTTCGATAGGTGTTTCTAGGTCATACGGCATTCCATATAACATCTCAAAAGGGGAAATTCCAGTGTCTGTTCTGGGTTGTGTTCTCACATTTAATAGGGCCAAAGGTAGACATTTTACCCAACTCATTTTTGTTTTGATTATTAATTTGGTTAACTGTCTCTTAATTTCGCCATTCATTCTTTCTACCCTCTCTGAGCTTTGAGGATGCCATGGTGTATGATATTCCCACTTAGTTCCTAAGGGACCTAGAATCTCCTTAATAACTTTCGAAATGAAATGGGGCCCCCTGTCAGAGCCAATTACTGCTATGTTTCCGTACCGTGGTATAATATTTTCTAATAATGTTTTGGTCACAGTTTTTGCTGTGGCTCGAGCTACTGGGAAGGCAGACAAAATGAGTCAAGTGGTCCACCAGAACTAGAAGGTATTTATATCTCCCAGCTTTTGGAAGCTCAGTAAAATCAATCTGTATTTTCTCAAAGGGTCTTTTTGCTCACTCACGCCCTCCATGTACTCTTTCTCTAAGTTGTTGCTTATTCACTTTCTGGCATGTAAGGCACTCTCCAACAATTTTCTTAGCTATATCATATATTCCTATACACATATATTTAGCCCCAAATTGGTCCACTAATGCCCGTACCCCCCAGTGGGTTTGCCTGTGAAATTCCCTCATTATTCTCCATGCAGCACCCTTCGGGAGAACTTCCCTTCCATCTGATAACAACCATTTTCCTTCCTTTTCAGTGACCCCTAATTGCTTGAGTTTTTCTTTTTCTTGGATGTTAAAGCTCATGGTATGATTTCCTTTAATTTGCATTTGTTCTGCCTCTTTTAGTAATAGTAAAACGGCTTTCTTTGCTTCTTCACCTGCTATGTTGTTTCCCTGTATTCGAAGCGACACCCCCTTTTGGTGACCCCTTATGTGTACTACCGCAATTTGTTTAGGTCCTCTCAGAGCCTCTAGGGTCTGCCTGATCAATGCTTCATGTATGAGTCCTTTCCCTTGGGAGTTCACTAAACCTCGTTCCTCCCAGATTTTTCCAAACATATGAACCACTCCATAGGCATATTTGGAATTGGTAAAGACAGTTCCTATTTTATCTTTTAGTATTTGTAAAGCTCGCGATACAGCATATAGTTCACAAGCCTGAGCAGACCAGGTCACATTAAGAGGACCTGATTCCCTTACTTTTAGGGTCTTGCCATCTATTATAGCGTATCCCGATTTTCGCTTCCCGTCTACTACTCGGGATGACCCATCTACAAATAGTTTTTCCCCATCTTGCAGTTCCTCTTCCTCTAAATCTTCTCTAATTTTGGTTTGATATTCTATTAATTGTACACAATTATGGGTTAGGTTTTCACTCGGTTCACCATACAGGAATTGGGCCGGGTTTTGCAAACTTGTAGTCTCGAGTTCTAACTTGGGGGAATGTATAAGGATGCCCTCATATTTCAGTAGTCTTGCATCCGTAATCCACTTGTCTGCTTTTTGTTGCAAGACCCCCCGTATATTATGGGGCATATATACTTTCAGTTCTCCTCCCAAAGTTATTTTTCTAGCTTCTTCGACTAAGAGAGCCGTGGCTACTATAGCTTGCAAGCAAGTGGGCCATCCCCTGCTAACTGGATCTAGTAGTTTCGACAGATAGCCTATAGGTTTCTTCCTTCCTGCCCAATCCTGAGTTAATATACCAAATGCTGTTCCCCCTTCAGTATTTACAAATAGATAGAAAGGCCTTTTGATATCAGGTAGACTTAATACTGGAGCATTCACCAGATCAGTTTCTAAGTTTTCTAAGTTTTGCTCATCGTCTGGGCTCCATTTCATTACCCCTTCTCCCACTAACTTTTGATACAAAACCTTCACTTTGTTACTATAGTCCTCGATCCAGTGTCTGCAATAACCTACGAGTCCTAATAACTGTCTTACTTGTCTTTCATTTTTAGGCATTTGGAGCGAGAGGATACCCTTCACTCGCTCAGGATCTAATTTTTTTGTCCCTTTGCTTAACCTATGTCCTAGATATTTTACTTCTTCTTCCGTAAATTGCAACTTGGATTTTGAAACTTTTAATCCCTTGAGATTCAAAAAGTTCAATAACCTAATACTCTCATTTCGGACCGCTTCTTGACTTTCCCCTGCTAACAACAAGTCATCTACCTACTGTACTAAGGTTACCTCCGGATCTGATTCGAAAGCCTCTAACACTTGCTCTAAAGCCTGCCCAAACAAGTTCGGTGATTCCGTGAATCCCTGTGGGAGTACCGTCCACCTTAGTTGCTACTTATGATGGATGTCAGGATTCTCCCATTCAAAAGCAAAATAATCTCTACATTCTTCCTTTAAAGGGCAAGCCCAAAATGCATCTTTTAAATCTATCACGCTGTACCATTTTGAGTTGGGAGACAGCTGACTTAATAATACATAGGGGTTAGCTACAACAGGGAATCGGGTAAGGGTTCTTTTATTTACTTCTCTCAGGTCCTGTACCAATTGGTATGACCCGTCTGGCTTTTTAACGGGTAGAATAGGGGTGTTATGGGGTAACATGCAAGGTTCTAATAACCCCTGTCACAACAACCTTTCGATTATTGGTTGCAATCCGTTTCTGCCTTCTTGTGACATAGGATATTGCTTAACTCTAATTGGAATTTCCGGATTTTTAATAGTGACCTCGAAAGGGGCAATGTCTAATCGTCCCACTGACTCCGGAACATACCAAACCTCAGGATTAATTTTAGTTTCATCTTCCGTGGTCAAAACACACAATTTTACCGCTATTTCTTTTTCCTTTATTTCTAAATTAATTCCTAATTTGATCATTAGATCTCTTCCAAGCAAATTGTATTCTGCCTCAGGCACTAATAAAAAGGATCCTACTCCAAATCGAGACGGAGTTTCTATTTCTACCCCCTTTATTATTGGAACTTGGAAGGGTTCTCCTTTTGCTCCTATTACTTGTAATTTCTCCGAGGATGGTTGACATCCTTGGGGCACCCTTTGGACAGTGGATCTTTCTGCCCCAGAGTCCACAAGGAACTCTATCTCTTGACGCTGGGGACCTAGTTTTAATTTTATCAAGGGCTCTTTTTTCTTAGTAGTCCCCAGCAAGTAGAGCCCCTGACCCCCCTAATCTTCTTTAAACATTTGCTCATCTTGCATACGCTCTCTACAATTTCTCCTCATGTGCCCCTTCTTTTGACAGTAAAAGCGCTTGACTTGTCTTAAATCTCTTCTGCTGCCCCGGTCCCTCTGGGGTCTTTCTTGTGTTCTTTCCCTTCGCCCCTGGGCACCACATCCCCCCATGTGGGGCAGTGCACCCCCCTGCCCCTCCCGGACAGCTGCCACCAAAAACCTGGCTTGTCTCTTCTGAGTTTCTTCTTCCCTCCTCACGTACTCCTTCTGAGCTTCCCTTAACAATTCATCTAACCCTCGTTCTTGCCAGTCTTCTAGCTTTTCCAATTTCTTTCTTACATCTATCCATGATTTTGCTACAAACTGCGTTTTTAACAAGGCTTGCCCTACTTGAGAAGCAGGATCTAGCCCCGAGTAAAGCTGCAGGTTTTTTCGTAACCTTTCTAACCACTCAGTAGGGGTTTCATCTTTCTTTTGGTGTTCTCTAAATGCTTTATTAATATTCTGTCCTCGGGGGACAGATTCCTTGATGCCCTGGACAATCATAGTCCGCAAGTCGGCCACATGGGCTCTGTGTTCGACATTTTGGTTATCCCAATTGGGTCGCTGTAGCAGCCACTTAATGTCTGCGCCTGGACCATGCTGGTGCTGCTGATCCCAAACTCTCATCCCTGCTCTTCGAATCATCTCCCTTTCTTCCACTGTAAAGAGTATGCTTAAAATTGCCCGCAATGTATACACCTGCAGGTGTATACATTAGGACCTAAAAATTGATCCAACCTTTCAGATACTCCTAGAGGATCCTCTAACAGGTTCCCCATCTCTTTCTTAAATTCTCTTACGTCCTCTGAGTTCAGGGGTACTGACACAAACCCCGTGCCAGGCTGTGGACCTCCCATAGCTATTTCCCTTAAAGGGTATAGCCCTCTTTCTGACTGTTCTTTTTTCCTAGCCTGACTCCTTGTGATTCTCTGTGTCTCCTCAGGGGAACTAGGAGGGTCTAATTCTGGGTCCGGTGCTGTCGGGGAAGAGGAAGAGAATGGGATCGGATCTGGCATAGGTACAGGAGGAACATAAGGGGGAGGCGAGAAACAGGAAGTCCCTCAGGGGTTTTATTCTTTTTCTTGAATTTGCTTTGACTTAAAGCAAACACGTGGATTTTGGTGTCTGCCCTTATCCATAAACTGGCATATTCGCTTTCTTCTAGACTGAAGGGTTCCTTAGAATTCACATATATATTTAAAGCTTGACCTATCCAATCCTCAAATGACCCAAACCCAGGCCAAAATACACGATCCTTTCTTATCTGTTTACCACCCCACACCTGCATACAATAGTGTGCCATCTTTTCCCTACTTTTACCTTGCCTAAATGGCCACTCATCCCAATGGGCAATCATTAATCCCAAGGGGGAATCCTGCGGGATATCGCGCAACCCTATCTTGGGACCCCCTCCCATGGAGTCAGGCGGCTTGCTTTTTTTTTTTTTCTTTTTTTATTCCGAAGTGCCTTCTCACACACACACACGCGCACCCCTCGTTCATGGCTCACGCCCTCGCGGGTAATGAGAACCGCACTACAAGAGGGTCCGCACTCACTTCGCCCCTCTCGGGAGCGTCTCATTCATGCGCGCTTCGGGAGACACACCCCGACCGAACGGAATCACCTTTTATACTCACTCTTCCCAGAGTCTTCGTTCGGCTCTTCGTGCACAGAAATTACGGGGTACTGCAGTAATCTTTTGCCTGTTTACCAAATTTAGGGTTCGGAAGTAAAGGTCTCGGAAAGGATATCTTCGACTCCGGGGCCATCCAAGGATGCGGTGCCTCGCTGGGGTCTCGGAACCCAAGCCAAGGAGCCTTTATCTGAGTCACGGCACCAAAATTGTTATAAACGAGGATCGCGAATCATATGCCAATCTCAATTATCATTAATCCAATTAGAATTTATTAAGCATGCAGTAAACAGGCAAAACAGCGCTGGGCGGCTGGGGCGTCTCAGCTCTACCAACAGCATGCAACCCACCCTCACAGAGTCCCTCCTTTTATAGATTCCTTGTATCCAGGTAGATTTCAAGCTGATACAGTCTTCTGCGGCTGCACGTCTGGTTGCCAGGGGGGGGTCTCCTCAGGCTCTCTGGTGGTCGCAGGACGGAGGCAACATTTTCCCTCCACACCGCAGGCGGCGACCCCACCCCTCCGGACACGCGCAGCTCACCTCACCCACACAACTCCAATACATTTCCCCAGTTGTACTGTTGCATAAATGTTTGCACCAGATAACGTACCGGTTTGATTAACAAATTTACAACATGGGTTTATTACACCTTGTTCCACCCCATGGACGTCAGGCTCAGGTCCCACATGATCCAATACGTCCTCACCAACCACCGCTCCCCTTCCCGCCCGTTGATGCCACACACACACAGTTGCCCTGAGTCCATGGGCCGCCCCTGTGAAACGTCCATAAAATGTCACAACTCCCCTGGAGTCCGTGGCTTTGGGCTCCGTCTGTTCTGTGGCCACTCCGGACAGCACAGGTGTCCGTTCCGTGGGGTCATGGGCACCAAACCCAGCTCGGGTGGGAACCAAGAGGGTCCCCTCGTGTTCAGGGCCCAAAGCGCCATCTGTAGCATCTGCCCGTCCTTTTGAGTGCCCAGAGCCTCCTCCTCGGGGCCCAAATCCTCACATTTAGGGTCCCAACGTGTCTTTTATCACTCAAGGCCTTTGTTCAGGGCCCACAGTTTCATTTTGAGGTGGAGCTCGTTGCCTGGCAACAACCAGCCAGAAGTTGGTGGGAAGTCAGTGCACCCAGGACAGCCAATGGCATTTGTGGAGGCGGGGCAAGTCACATGATTGATAGGTAGGCAGCCAATCAAGCTTTGAGGCCTGCAGGAAAGGTGGAGAGAGTTGAACAAACTGGGCAGCGTTCAGGGGCAGGCTGTGCTGGCTGCACCAATCACGCCTGGCGGGAGTGCAGCACATGGATGATTGACACACAGTCTGCCCAATCACTTGATGGGCGGGCGAATGGGAATCCCAGACAGCCAATCAGAGGAAACATCAGTGCAGGGGAGGAGACTGACAGCCCTCCCGCCCAATGGCAGTGCAGCCCAAGCTGAGGAGGCGTTGGCTCTGCGGGCGGCCAGGCTGAGCTTTGCCGTGGTGCCCCTGGAGCTGCCCCAAGGCTGAGCAGCCCCCGGGCCAGCCCTGGGGCCCTTTTTCCTCCAGCTGGGGCCCTGGGGATGTTGTTGCTGCATCTGGACTCCACGGTCTCTTCCAACCAATATCTGTATTTCTGATCATTAAGTGGTACTTCTAATCATTAAGAAATCACGGGATCTGTATAGCTTAGGAAAATCTAGGAGCGTAGCAAATTTTTTTCAGACTATCCAACCACAATGTTCTTTGTATAAGCAGAACTTGTACCAGAGGTAACTTTGTGCTTAGTAATTGCACCCTATTGTTAGAATTGTCCCAGATTTACGGCATATTCTTCTGAAACAAGACTTATTCTTTAGAAATAGAACCTGGAGCAGGATGCTGATGTAATAATTAACCAATTAACCAATGTTACTTAGTGTTGCTTAACGGACGAGCTTGTGTGAACAGATATTTACTGCATTTGTTCAAAGAGCTGCAAATGTGGAGAGTTCAGTGATGAAGATGAGAGACGGCCCCTGAGGAGGAAGAAACGGCCCCCAAAAGGGCCGTAACGCCCACAGAAAGGTGTTAGACGGCAGCAGAGACCGGAGAATATGCACATGTTTAATTAACTGCATATTTATGTAATTAATTCTTGGAATAGGTGTGTGATATGTTAATGGTTTCTAAGAACTGTAACACAGCTGTAATTTTTCTGTCAATATGAGACAAGTAAGAACAATCAGTCAGCGACGCGCTCAGGGAGAAGCATCCTGGTCCCAGTGCCGAATGTAAGGAAGGCTACTTTTAAAAACCTTAAAAAGTGGTTTTAAGAGATTATTAATTTACCGTTTTGACAGGATCACAACCAAAATGATTCTGTCTGGCTCAGGTGTGCATGGGCTGCTCTGGACTTGTTCTCCTGGGCAGGGGAAAGGGGCAGGGGGGCACTTGTTGGCTTTGGAGAGGAGCTGCTGCAGCTGGAGCTGGAAAGAGCAGGAGAAGGTGAAGCAGCTGGAGGATGAAGTGCAGGGGATCCCCACAGCTGCTGCTCCAGCTGCACAAGAGGCAGCTGCCCCTGTGGGTGAGGAAGGGTCCCTGTGAGCAGCCTCAGCAGAGCAGATCACAAACGTGCCCTGCAGGTCTGTGTGAGTGAGGAAAATTCCAGTGCGGCCAGGTAGCATGTGTGTGTGTCTGGGAAGCCTCGTGCTGTGAGAGCTGTGAGACACCCATGTGTTCTCTGTGGTGGAGGACGGGCGAGAGACTGGAGCTACAGCAGAGGAAGTGAGGAAAGGACAGACAGACACAGACAGGAGGGCCTGAGCTCCACAACTTGCCTGGCCATGCAGAGAGCAGGAGCTCTGGTGAGTCCTGGCCCTTGGGGTCATGTCACCTCTTCTGTGTCCCAGTCCTTCCCTGCGCCCGCCCCTTTCCTCCTGCTCCCTCTCCCTCTTTCTGCCTCTCTTCCTCTTTCCCGGCTGATTCTTTCTGCATCTCTGTCCACATCCCTGTCCCTTTTTCCCTCTTGCTGTTCTTGTGTCCTTTTTTTATTTTCTGTCTGTCTTTCCTCTCCCCAGTCCTGCCCTTTCGCACTATATCCCCCTGTCCAGCTTGCGGCCCCTTCTTTCCTCATTCTCTTACTCTATTTTTCCTCTCTCCATCTCTTTGCCCTGCTGCCCACCATAGCTGGTTTTTTCCTTCACTGCTGTCCTGCCTCCTGTTCCTTTGCTGCCCCTGTTCCCTGTTCTGTCACTCTGTCCCAGTCCCAGTGTATTTTAAAAATTTTTTTCATTTAATTTTCTTCTTTCTACCGCTTTGTCCTGCTCCCTGCCCCTGTCTTTGTCTCTCCTTCCCTTTGTTCTGCTGCCCATCTCATTTTCCCTTCTTGCTCCAGCTCTCTGTTCTGCTCCCTGCCCCTCTCATTCCCCCTCTGTTTCTCTACCCTTCTCCCCGTCTGTCCTCCACTCTTGTTTTCTGTCCTGCTCCCTCTGTAGTTTTTCCACTCTCTCTGTCACTCTCTCCTGCTCCCTGTCACTTTAATTTCTCACTCCATCTCTGTCCTACAACTCGAAGCTGTTTTTTGGTCTCCATCTCTGTCCTGCTACCCAGCCCAGGCTTTTTTACCTCTGTCTGTGCCTGGCTGCCTGTCTCTTACTTTTACCCATCTTCCCATTTGTGCTGCCTCCCTGACCCATTTTCCTGCTCCATGTCTTTGTGTTTCTCTGACAATCCATCTCCTGCTTCATTTCCTTCTCTGTTTCTCTCCCATGAACTTCCTATCAATATTCTCTTCTCTTCTCTTCTCTTCTCTTCTCTTCTCTTCTCTTCTCTTCTCTTCTCTTCTCTTCTCTTCTCTTCTCTTCTCTTCTCTTCTCTTCTCTTCTCTTCTCTTCTCTTCTTCTTCCTCTCTTCTTCTCTCCTCGCCTCTCCTCTCTTTTCTCCTCTTTCAGCACAGTCAGTCAAATAACAAAGACACTGTTTGCCTGAAAGGAAAGGAGGGTTTCAGTTTCAAAAACAAGTTCAACAACACATAACATAATGAATACAAGTGTTGCTAATGTTGGAGTTTATTTTATCTTCTTTTTTTGTTAATTTATTAATTTTCTTGATTTGATGTTATTTCATGTTATGTTTCTTCGTGTCATTTTTTTTCCCTTTGTGACTCTGTTTCAGAACCCAGGCTCACAAGCATTAGCTCAAGCCCAAGTGTAGCCAGGAGTAGGCTGATGCATTCTTCAGTTTAGCATGAGAAAACATCCCTTGCAGGTTGGCAAAGGCAAGTCCCAGAGCTGCAGAGAGCAGCATCAGGAATAGAGGCCAAGCTGTCCGCGGTTCCTGCAGAGGGAGAACCTTGACAAGGAGTTGTGGGACTGACCATGCACAAAAGAGGAGGAAGAAGAAGAAGGAGAAGAAGAAGAGGTGAGTGGTCCCGTGGCATCTTTTCCAAAGCGTGACACGTAGCGAAGACGAGCAGACTTTTTGCCTTCCACAACTTGTTTGGCTGCTGTGCTTCTTGGGCAGGGATGCATGAGAAGCGCTCTGGTCCCTGCCAGGCGCTTGTGTTAGCTGCAGGGAGAGCTGAGAAGTGGCAGCTGCGGCTTCCAGCGTGGTGGAGCATGAGCAGCAGGCTCCCAGGCCAAATGGCCCAAAGAAACGGTGGCAAGGGACCTTGCTGAGAAGTGCAGAGGAAGGCAAAAAGCCTCCGGGGACCAGTGCCAATGTGCCCCGGGGGAAAAAATTCCTTGCTGAGCCCAGTGCTGGCCATGGGCTGTTCCCTGAGCATGTGAGCCAGAGCTGGCTCCTTGTCCCACAGGCTGCTCATGCTTCCCAGGAGCTGCCCAAGCCCTATCAACCCTTGAGCTGGAGCTATGTCGCGGACTTGCCAGAGTGCCCAACTGCCTCTGAGCTGATGGACCTTGTGGGCAAGAATCCTTGCTGTCCCTGTGTAGGACACCAGTGGGTGTTCCAAAGCACTGCAAGCCCTTGCAAGGCCTTGCAAGCCCTCGACATCCTATCTCTTAGGGCTCCTGAGCGTTGCTCTGTAGGAGATGAGGATGGTGAGCTGTGCAGTGCTCCTCAAGAAGGAATTGCCTTGGTCTTGCCACTGCTATCCAGTTGAAAAGGATTTGCATCCATGAGCCGAGCTTGGAAGGTGGTCCTGCCAGCAGATTTTCTTGCAGCGGAGAAATTCCAGCAGCCTCATGCAAGGTTTTCTTCCCTCAGCCCCTGGCCTGTGATTCCAGCAGCTTCTCAAGTGCTTCCTGTTAGCTGTGTTGGGGCTGCCCCCTGGCCAGCTCTGGCAGTGGACACGGGAGACTGCTCCTCTGGATCCTGCGTGGGGCCTGGTGACCGCTGCGTTGCCGGGTGCTGGCATTGTGACATGGGGGTGACACAGCCGCAGATGTGCAGCCCTTTGGAGGAAGCCTTTGGGGTGCTGGCTCCGAATCAGTCCCTGTAGCTATAAAATAGGGGAGTAAGCAACCTAATAGTGTCCCTTTTTTTGCAAAAAGACAGTGTGGATTTGTTGCCAGTGCAGCCTTACTTCCAGTATCAATATTGCCTGTGGTATCATGTATGGAGGCCTCAGGGCTCGCTCAGGGCTTGTCACGCAGAACTGCAGGCCTGACAGAGCAGAACTGCTCTCCCCTCCTCTCCTTTCCTCTCCCCTCCTCTCCCCTCCTCTCCTCTCCTCTCCTCTCCTCTCCTCTCCTCTCCTCTCCTCTCCTCTCCTCTCCTCTCCTCTCCTCTCCTCTCCTGTCAGCCAGTCCATTATCAAAGAGACTGTTAGCCTGAAAGGACAGAGGGGTTTCAGTTCCAAAATCAATTTCAAGGATACATAACACAATGAATTTTATTTTCTTTTGTTGTTAATGTATTAATTTTCTTGATTTTATGTTATTTCATGTTATGTTTCTTCGTGTCGTTTTTTTTCCCTTTGTGACTGTTTCAGAACCCAGGCTCACAAGCATTAGCTCAAGCCCAAGTGTAGCCAGGAGTAGGCTGATGCATTCTTCAGTTTAGCATGAGAAAACATCCCTTGCAGGCTGGCAAAGGCAAGTCCCAGAGCTGCAGAGAGCAGCAGCAGGAATAGAGGCCAAGCTGTCCGCGGTTCCTGCAGAGGGAGAACCTTGACAAGGAGTTGTGGGACTGACCATGCACAAAAGGGGAAGAAGAAGAAGAAGAAGAAGAGGTGAGTGGTCCCGTGGCATCTTTTCCAAAGCGTGACACGTAGCGATGACGAGCAGACTTTTTGCCTTCCACAACTTGTTTGGCTGCTGTGCTTCTTGGGCAGGGATGCATGAGAAGCGCTCTGGTCCCTGCCAGGCGCTTGTATTGCCCGCAGGGAGAGCTGAGAAGTGGCAGCTGCGGCTTGCAGCATGGTGGAGCATGAGCAGCAGGCTCCCAGGCCAAATGCCCAAAGAAACGGTGGCAAGGGGCCGTGCTGAGAAGTGCAGAGGAAGGCAAAAAGCCTCCGGGGACCAGTGCCAATGTGCCCCAGGGGAAAAAATTCCTTGCTGAGCCCAGTGCTGACCATGGGCTGTTCCCTAAGTATGTGAGCCAGACCTGGCTCCTTGTCCCACAGGCAGCTCATGCTTCCCAGGAGCTGCCCAAGCCCTATCAACCCTTGAGCTGGAGCTATGTCGCGGACTTGCCAGAGTGCCCAACTGCCTCTGAGCTGATGGACCTTGTGGGCAAGAATCCTTGCTGTCCCTGTGTAGGACACCAGTGGGTGTTCCAAAGCACTGCAAGCCCTTGCAAGCCCTTTCAAGCCCTTGCAAGCCCTCGACATCCTATCTCTTAGGGCTCCTGAGCGTTGCTCTGTAGGAGATGAGGATGGTGAGCTGTGCAGTGCTCCTCAAGAAGGAATTGCCTTGGTCTTGCCACTGCTATCCAGTTGAAAAGGATTTGCATCCATGAGCCGAGCTTGGAAGGTGGCCCTGCCGGCAGATTGTCTTGCAGCGGAGAACCTCCAGCAGCCTCATGCAAGGTTTTCTTCCCTCAGCCCCTGGCCTGTGATTGCAGCAGCTCCTCAAGTGCTTCCTGTCAGATGTGCTGGGGCTGCCCCCGGGCCAGCTCTGGCAGTGGACACGGGAGGCTGCTCCTCTGGATCCTGCGTGGGGCCTGGTGACCGCTGCGTTGCTGGGTGCTGGCATTGTGGCATGGGGGTGACGCAGCAGCATATGTGCAGCCCTTTGGAGGAAGCCTTTGGGGTGCTGGCTCCGAATCAGTCCCTGTAGCTACAAACTAGGGGAGTAGGCAACCTAAGAGTGTCGCTTTTTTGCAAAAAGACAGTGTGGATTTGTTGCCAGTGCAGCCTTACTTCCAGTATCAATATTGCCTGTGGTATCAAGTATGGAGGCCTCAGGGCTCGCTCAGGGCTTGTCACGCAGAACTGCAGGCCTGACAGAGCAGAACTGCTCTCCTCTCCTCTCCTCTCCTCTCCTCTCCTCTCCTCTCCTCTCCTCTCCTCTCCTCTCCTCTCCTCTCCTCTCCTCTCCTCTCCTGTCCGCCAGTCCATTATCAAAGAGACTGTTTGCCTGAAAGGACAGAGGGGTTTCAGTTCCAAAATCTATGTCAAGGACACAGAACACAATGAATTTTATTTTCTTTTGTTGTTAATTTATTAATTTTCTTGATTTTATGTTATTTCATGTTATGTTTCTTCGTGTCATTTTTTTTCCCTTTGTGACTCTGTTTCAGAACCCAGGCTCACAAGCATTAGCTCAAGCCCAAGTATAGCCAGGAGTAGCCTGATGCAAGCTTCAGTTTAGCATGAGAAAACATCCCTTGCAGGCTGGCAAAGGCAAGTCCCAGAGCTGCAGAGAGCAGCATCAGGAATAGAAGCCAAGCTGTCCGCAGTTCCTGCAGAGGGAGAACCTTGACAAGGAGTTGTGGGACTGACCATGCACAAAAGAGGAAGAAGAAGAAGAAGAAGAAGAGGTGAGTGGTCCCGTGGCATCTTTTCCAAAGCGTGACACGTAGCGATGACGAGCAGTCTTTTTGCCTTCCACCACTTGTTTGGCTGCTGTGCTTCTTGGCCAGGGATGCATGAGAAGCGCTCTGGTCCCTGCCAGGCGCTCGTATTGCCCGCAGGGAGAGCTGAGAAGTGGCAGCTGCGGCTTCCAGCATGGTGGAGCATGAGCAGCCGGCTCCCAGGCCAAATGGCCCAAAGAAACGGTGGCAAGGGGCCGTGCTGAGAAGTGCAGAGGAAGGCAAAAAGCCTCCGGGGACCAGTGCCAATGTGCCCCGGGGGAAAAAATTCCTTGCTGAGCCCAGTGCTGGCCATGGGCTGTTCCCTGAGCATGTGAGCCAGACCTGGCTCCTTGTCCCACAGGCTGCTCATGCTTCCCAGGAGCTGCCCAAGCCCTATCCTCCCTTGAGCTGGAGCTATCTGGCGGACTTGCCAGAGTGCCCAAGTGCCTCTGAGCTGATGGACCTTGTGGGCAAGAATCCTTGCTGTCCCTGTGTAGGACACCAGTGGGTGTTCCAAAGCACTGCAAGCCCTTGCAAGGCCTTGCAAGCCCTCGACATCCTATCTCTTACGGCTCCTGAGCGTTGCTCTGTAGGAGATGAGGACGGTGAGCTCTGCAGTGCTCCTGAAGAAGGAATTGCCTTGGTCTTGCCACTGCTATCCAGTTGAAAAGGATTTGCATCCATGAGCCGAGCTTGGAAGGTGGCCCTGCCAGCAGATTGTCTTGCAGTGGAGAACCTCCAGCAGCCTCATGCAAGGTTTTCTTCCCTCAGGCCCTGGCCTGTGATTGCAGCAGCTCCTCAAGTGCTTCCTGTGAGATGTGTTGGGGCTGCCCCCGGGCCAGCTCTGGCCGTGGACACGGGAGGCTGCTCCTCTGGATCCTGCGTGGGGCCTGGTGACCGCTGCATTGCCGGGTGCTGGCATTGTGACATGGGGGTGACACAGCCGCATATGTGCAGCCCTTTGGAGGAAGCCTTTGGGGTGCTGGCTCTGAATCAGTCCCTGTATCTACAAACTAGGGGAGTAGGCAACCTAAGAGTGTCCCTTTTTTGCAAAAAGACAGTGTGGATTTGTTGCCAGTGCAGCCTTCCTTCCAGTAGCAATACTGCCTGTGGTATCATGTATGGAGGCCTCAGGGCTCGCTCAGGGCTTGTCACGCAGAACTGCAGGCCTGACAGAGCAGAACTGCTCTCCTCTCCTCTCCTCTCCTCTCCTCTCCTCTCCTCTCCTCTCCTCTCCTCTCCTCTCCTCTTCTCTTGTCTCCTGTCCACCAGTCCAATATCTAAGAGACTGTTTGCCTGAAAGGACAGAGGGTTTTCAGTTCCAAAATCAATTTCAAGGACACATAACACAATGAATTTTATTTTATTTTGTTGTTAATTTATTAATTTTCTTGGTTTTATGTTAATTCATGTTATGTTTCTTCGTGTCATTTTTTTTCCCTTTGTGACTCTGTTTCAGAACCCAGGCTCACAAGCATTAGCTCAAGCCCAAGTGTAGCCAGGAGTAGGCTGAGGCATTCTTCAGTTTAGCCTGAGAAAAGATCCCTTGCAGGCTGGCAAAGGCAAGTCCCAGAGCTGCAGAGAGCAGCAGCAGGAATAGAGGCCAAGCTGTCCGCGGTTCCTGCAGAGGGAGAACCTTGACAAGGAGTTGTGGGACTGACCATGCACAAAAGAGGAGGAAGAAGAAGAAGAAGAAGAAGAAGAAGAAGAAGAAGAAGAAGAGGCAGAAGAGGAAGAAGAGGTGAGTGGTACCGTGGCATCTCTTCCAAAGCGTGACATGCAGCGATGACGAGCAGACTTTTTGCCTTCCACAACTTGTTTGGCTGCTGTGCTTCTTGGGCAGGGATGCATGAGAAGCTCTCTGGTCCCTGCCAGGCGCTTGTGTTACCTGCAGGGAGAGCTGAGAAGTGGCAGCTGCGGCTGCCAGCATGGTGGAGCATGAACAGCCGGCTCCCAGGCCAAATGGCCCAAAGAAATGGTGGCAAGGGGCGGTGCTGAGAACCGCAGAGGAAGGCAAAAAACCGCCGGGGACCAGTGCCAATGTGCCCCGGGGGAAAAAGTTCCTTGCTGAGCCCAGTGCTGGCCATGGGCTGTTCCCTGAGCATGTGAGCCAGACCTGGCTCCTTGTCCCACAGGCTGCTCATGCTTCCCAGGAGCTGCCCAAGCCCTATCCTCCCTTGAGCTGGAGCTATGCCGCGGACTTGCCAGAGTGCCCAAGTGCCTCTGAGCTGATAGACCTTGTGGGCAAGAATCCTTGCTGTCCCTGTGTAGGACACCAGTGGGTGTTCCAAAGCACTGCAAGCCCTTGCAAGGCCTTGCAAGCCCTCGACATCCTATCTCTTACGGCTCCTGAGCGTTGCTCTGTAGGAGATGAGGATGGTGAGCTGTGCAGTGCTCCTCAAGAAGGAATTGCCTTGGTCTTGCCACTGCTATCCAGTTGAAAAGGATTTGCATCCATGAGCCGAGCTTGGAAGGTGGCCCTGCCAGCAGATTGTCTTGCAGCAGAGAACCTCCAGCAGCCTCATGCAAGGTTTTCTTCCCTCAGCCCCTGGCCTGTGATTGCAGCAGCTCCTCAAGTGCTTCCTGTGAGATGTGTTGGGGCTGCCCCCGGGCCAGCTCTGGCCGTGGACACGGGAGGCTGCTCCTCTGGATCCTGCGTGGGGCCTGGTGACCGCTGCATTGCCGGGTGCTGGCATTGTGACATGGGGGTGACACAGCCGCATATGTGCAGCCCTTTGGAGGAAGCCTTTGGGGTGCTGGCTCCGAATCAGTCCCTGTATCTACAAACTAGGGGAGTAGGCAACCTAAGAGTGTCCCTTTTTTGCAAAAAGACAGTGTGGATTTGTTGCCAGTGCAGCCTTCCTTCCAGTAGCAATACTGCCTGTGGTATCATGTATGGAGGCCTCAGGGCTCGCTCAGGGCTTGTCACGCAGAACTGCAGGCCTGACAGAGCAGAACTGCTCTCCTCTCCTCTCCTCTCCTCTCCTCTCCTCTCCTCTCCTCTCCTCTCCTCTCCTCTCCTCTCCTCTTCTCTTGTCTCCTGTCCGCCAGTCCAATATCTAAGAGACTGTTTGCCTGAAAGGACAGAGGGTTTTCAGTTCCAAAATCAATTTCAAGGACACATAACACAATGAATTTTATTTTATTTTGTTGTTAATTTATTAATTTTCTTGGTTTTATGTTAATTCATGTTATGTTTCTTCGTGTCATTTTTTTTCCCTTTGTGACTCTGTTTCAGAACCCAGGCTCACAAGCATTAGCTCAAGCCCAAGTGTAGCCAGGAGTAGGCTGAGGCATTCTTCAGTTTAGCCTGAGAAAAGATCCCTTGCAGGCTGGCAAAGGCAAGTCCCAGAGCTGCAGAGAGCAGCAGCAGGAATAGAGGCCAAGCTGTCCGCGGTTCCTGCAGAGGGAGAACCTTGACAAGGAGTTGTGGGACTGACCATGCACAAAAGAGGAGGAAGAAGAAGAAGAAGAAGAAGAAGAAGAAGAAGAAGAAGAAGAGGCAGAAGAGGAAGAAGAGGTGAGTGGTACCGTGGCATCTCTTCCAAAGCGTGACATGCAGCGATGACGAGCAGACTTTTTGCCTTCCACAACTTGTTTGGCTGCTGTGCTTCTTGGGCAGGGATGCATGAGAAGCTCTCTGGTCCCTGCCAGGCGCTTGTGTTACCTGCAGGGAGAGCTGAGAAGTGGCAGCTGCGGCTGCCAGCATGGTGGAGCATGAACAGCCGGCTCCCAGGCCAAATGGCCCAAAGAAATGGTGGCAAGGGGCGGTGCTGAGAACCGCAGAGGAAGGCAAAAAACCGCCGGGGACCAGTGCCAATGTGCCCCGGGGGAAAAAGTTCCTTGCTGAGCCCAGTGCTGGCCATGGGCTGTTCCCTGAGCATGTGAGCCAGACCTGGCTCCTTGTCCCACAGGCTGCTCATGCTTCCCAGGAGCTGCCCAAGCCCTATCCTCCCTTGAGCTGGAGCTATGCCGCGGACTTGCCAGAGTGCCCAAGTGCCTCTGAGCTGATAGACCTTGTGGGCAAGAATCCTTGCTGTCCCTGTGTAGGACACCAGTGGGTGTTCCAAAGCACTGCAAGCCCTTGCAAGGCCTTGCAAGCCCTCGACATCCTATCTCTTACGGCTCCTGAGCGTTGCTCTGTAGGAGATGAGGATGGTGAGCTGTGCAGTGCTCCTCAAGAAGGAATTGCCTTGGTCTTGCCACTGCTATCCAGTTGAAAAGGATTTGCATCCATGAGCCGAGCTTGGAAGGTGGCCCTGCCAGCAGATTGTCTTGCAGCAGAGAACCTCCAGCAGCCTCATGCAAGGTTTTCTTCCCTCAGCCCCTGGCCTGTGATTGCAGCAGCTCCTCAAGTGCTTCCTGTGAGATGTGTTGGGGCTGCCCCCGGGCCAGCTCTGGCCGTGGACACGGGAGGCTGCTCCTCTGGATCCTGCGTGGGGCCTGGTGACCGCTGCATTGCCGGGTGCTGGCATTGTGACATGGGGGTGACACAGCCGCATATGTGCAGCCCTTTGGAGGAAGCCTTTGGGGTGCTGGCTCCGAATCAGTCCCTGTATCTACAAACTAGGGGAGTAGGCAACCTAAGAGTGTCCCTTTTTTGCAAAAAGACAGTGTGGATTTGTTGCCAGTGCAGCCTTCCTTCCAGTAGCAATACTGCCTGTGGTATCATGTATGGAGGCCTCAGGGCTCGCTCAGGGCTTGTCACGCAGAACTGCAGGCCTGACAGAGCAGAACTGCTCTCCTCTCCTCTCCTCTCCTCTCCTCTCCTCTCCTCTCCTCTCCTCTCCTCTCCTCTCCTCTCCTCTTCTCTTGTCTCCTGTCCGCCAGTCCAATATCTAAGAGACTGTTTGCCTGAAAGGACAGAGGGTTTTCAGTTCCAAAATCAATTTCAAGGACACATAACACAATGAATTTTATTTTATTTTGTTGTTAATTTATTAATTTTCTTGGTTTTATGTTAATTCATGTTATGTTTCTTCGTGTCATTTTTTTTCCCTTTGTGACTCTGTTTCAGAACCCAGGCTCACAAGCATTAGCTCAAGCCCAAGTGTAGCCAGGAGTAGGCTGAGGCATTCTTCAGTTTAGCCTGAGAAAAGATCCCTTGCAGGCTGGCAAAGGCAAGTCCCAGAGCTGCAGAGAGCAGCAGCAGGAATAGAGGCCAAGCTGTCCGCGGTTCCTGCAGAGGGAGAACCTTGACAAGGAGTTGTGGGACTGACCATGCACAAAAGAGGAGGAAGAAGAAGAAGAAGAAGAAGAAGAAGAAGAAGAAGAAGAAGAGGCAGAAGAGGAAGAAGAGGTGAGTGGTACCGTGGCATCTCTTCCAAAGCGTGACATGCAGCGATGACGAGCAGACTTTTTGCCTTCCACAACTTGTTTGGCTGCTGTGCTTCTTGGGCAGGGATGCATGAGAAGCTCTCTGGTCCCTGCCAGGCGCTTGTGTTACCTGCAGGGAGAGCTGAGAAGTGGCAGCTGCGGCTGCCAGCATGGTGGAGCATGAACAGCCGGCTCCCAGGCCAAATGGCCCAAAGAAATGGTGGCAAGGGGCGGTGCTGAGAACCGCAGAGGAAGGCAAAAAACCGCCGGGGACCAGTGCCAATGTGCCCCG
Source organism: Caloenas nicobarica (assembly GCF_036013445.1). Taxonomy (NCBI): domain Eukaryota; kingdom Metazoa; phylum Chordata; class Aves; order Columbiformes; family Columbidae; genus Caloenas; species Caloenas nicobarica. Next base: position 1,311,327 of record NW_027017721.1, read on the forward strand.
GGGGAAAAAGTTCCTTGCTGAGCCCAGTGCTGGCCATGGGCTGTTCCCTGAGCATGTGAGCCAGACCTGGCTCCTTGTCCCACAGGCTGCTCATGCTTCCCAGGAGCTGCCCAAGCCCTATCCTCCCTTGAGCTGGAGCTATGCCGCGGACTTGCCAGAGTGCCCAAGTGCCTCTGAGCTGATAGACCTTGTGGGCAAGAATCCTTGCTGTCCCTGTGTAGGACACCAGTGGGTGTTCCAAAGCACTGCAAGCCCTTGCAAGGCCTTGCAAGCCCTCGACATCCTATCTCTTACGGCTCCTGAGCGTTGCTCTGTAGGAGATGAGGATGGTGAGCTGTGCAGTGCTCCTCAAGAAGGAATTGCCTTGGTCTTGCCACTGCTATCCAGTTGAAAAGGATTTGCATCCATGAGCCGAGCTTGGAAGGTGGCCCTGCCAGCAGATTGTCTTGCAGCAGAGAACCTCCAGCAGCCTCATGCAAGGTTTTCTTCCCTCAGCCCCTGGCCTGTGATTGCAGCAGCTCCTCAAGTGCTTCCTGTGAGATGTGTTGGGGCTGCCCCCGGGCCAGCTCTGGCCGTGGACACGGGAGGCTGCTCCTCTGGATCCTGCGTGGGGCCTGGTGACCGCTGCATTGCCGGGTGCTGGCATTGTGACATGGGGGTGACACAGCCGCATATGTGCAGCCCTTTGGAGGAAGCCTTTGGGGTGCTGGCTCCGAATCAGTCCCTGTATCTACAAACTAGGGGAGTAGGCAACCTAAGAGTGTCCCTTTTTTGCAAAAAGACAGTGTGGATTTGTTGCCAGTGCAGCCTTCCTTCCAGTAGCAATACTGCCTGTGGTATCATGTATGGAGGCCTCAGGGCTCGCTCAGGGCTTGTCACGCAGAACTGCAGGCCTGACAGAGCAGAACTGCTCTCCTCTCCTCTCCTCTCCTCTCCTCTCCTCTCCTCTCCTCTCCTCTCCTCTCCTCTCCTCTCCTCTTCTCTTGTCTCCTGTCCGCCAGTCCAATATCTAAGAGACTGTTTGCCTGAAAGGACAGAGGGTTTTCAGTTCCAAAATCAATTTCAAGGACACATAACACAATGAATTTTATTTTATTTTGTTGTTAATTTATTAATTTTCTTGGTTTTATGTTAATTCATGTTATGTTTCTTCGTGTCATTTTTTTTCCCTTTGTGACTCTGTTTCAGAACCCAGGCTCACAAGCATTAGCTCAAGCCCAAGTGTAGCCAGGAGTAGGCTGAGGCATTCTTCAGTTTAGCCTGAGAAAAGATCCCTTGCAGGCTGGCAAAGGCAAGTCCCAGAGCTGCAGAGAGCAGCAGCAGGAATAGAGGCCAAGCTGTCCGCGGTTCCTGCAGAGGGAGAACCTTGACAAGGAGTTGTGGGACTGACCATGCACAAAAGAGGAGGAAGAAGAAGAAGAAGAAGAAGAAGAAGAAGAAGAAGAAGAAGAAGAGGCAGAAGAGGAAGAAGAGGTGAGTGGTACCGTGGCATCTCTTCCAAAGCGTGACATGCAGCGATGACGAGCAGACTTTTTGCCTTCCACAACTTGTTTGGCTGCTGTGCTTCTTGGGCAGGGATGCATGAGAAGCTCTCTGGTCCCTGCCAGGCGCTTGTGTTACCTGCAGGGAGAGCTGAGAAGTGGCAGCTGCGGCTGCCAGCATGGTGGAGCATGAACAGCCGGCTCCCAGGCCAAATGGCCCAAAGAAATGGTGGCAAGGGGCGGTGCTGAGAACCGCAGAGGAAGGCAAAAAACCGCCGGGGACCAGTGCCAATGTGCCCCGGGGGAAAAAGTTCCTTGCTGAGCCCAGTGCTGGCCATGGGCTGTTCCCTGAGCATGTGAGCCAGACCTGGCTCCTTGTCCCACAGGCTGCTCATGCTTCCCAGGAGCTGCCCAAGCCCTATCCTCCCTTGAGCTGGAGCTATGCCGCGGACTTGCCAGAGTGCCCAAGTGCCTCTGAGCTGATAGACCTTGTGGGCAAGAATCCTTGCTGTCCCTGTGTAGGACACCAGTGGGTGTTCCAAAGCACTGCAAGCCCTTGCAAGGCCTTGCAAGCCCTCGACATCCTATCTCTTACGGCTCCTGAGCGTTGCTCTGTAGGAGATGAGGATGGTGAGCTGTGCAGTGCTCCTCAAGAAGGAATTGCCTTGGTCTTGCCACTGCTATCCAGTTGAAAAGGATTTGCATCCATGAGCCGAGCTTGGAAGGTGGCCCTGCCAGCAGATTGTCTTGCAGCAGAGAACCTCCAGCAGCCTCATGCAAGGTTTTCTTCCCTCAGCCCCTGGCCTGTGATTGCAGCAGCTCCTCAAATGCTTCCTGTCAGATGTGCTGGGGCTGCCCCCGGGCCAGCTCTGGCAGTGGACACGGGAGACTGCTCCTCTGGATCCTGCGTGGGGCCTGGTGACCACTGCGTTGCCGGGTGCTGGCATTGTGACATGGGGGTGACACAGCCGCATATGTGCAGCCCTTTGGAGGAAGCCTTTGGGGTGCTGGCTCCGAATCAGTCCCTGTATCTACAAACTAGGGGAGTAGGCAACCTAAGAGTGTCCCTTTTTTGCAAAAAGACAGTGTGGATTTGTTGCCAGTGCAGCCTTCCTTCCAGTAGCAATACTGCCTGTGGTATCATGTATGGAGGCCTCAGGGCTCGCTCAGGGCTTGTCACGCAGAACTGCAGGCCTGACAGAGCAGAACTGCTCTCCTCTCCTCTCCTCTCCTCTCCTCTCCTCTCCTCTCCTCTCCTCTCCTCTCCTCTCCTCTTCTCTTGTCTCCTGTCCGCCAGTCCAATATCTAAGAGACTGTTTGCCTGAAAGGACAGAGGGTTTTCAGTTCCAAAATCAATTTCAAGGACACATAACACAATGAATTTTATTTTATTTTGTTGTTAATTTATTAATTTTCTTGGTTTTATGTTAATTCATGTTATGTTTCTTCGTGTCATTTTTTTTCCCTTTGTGACTCTGTTTCAGAACCCAGGCTCACAAGCATTAGCTCAAGCCCAAGTGTAGCCAGGAGTAGGCTGAGGCATTCTTCAGTTTAGCCTGAGAAAAGATCCCTTGCAGGCTGGCAAAGGCAAGTCCCAGAGCTGCAGAGAGCAGCAGCAGGAATAGAGGCCAAGCTGTCCGCGGTTCCTGCAGAGGGAGAACCTTGACAAGGAGTTGTGGGACTGACCATGCACAAAAGAGGAGGAAGAAGAAGAAGAAGAAGAAGAAGAAGAAGAAGAAGAAGAAGAGGCAGAAGAGGAAGAAGAGGTGAGTGGTACCGTGGCATCTCTTCCAAAGCGTGACATGCAGCGATGACGAGCAGACTTTTTGCCTTCCACAACTTGTTTGGCTGCTGTGCTTCTTGGGCAGGGATGCATGAGAAGCTCTCTGGTCCCTGCCAGGCGCTTGTGTTACCTGCAGGGAGAGCTGAGAAGTGGCAGCTGCGGCTGCCAGCATGGTGGAGCATGAACAGCCGGCTCCCAGGCCAAATGGCCCAAAGAAATGGTGGCAAGGGGCGGTGCTGAGAACCGCAGAGGAAGGCAAAAAACCGCCGGGGACCAGTGCCAATGTGCCCCGGGGGAAAAAGTTCCTTGCTGAGCCCAGTGCTGGCCATGGGCTGTTCCCTGAGCATGTGAGCCAGACCTGGCTCCTTGTCCCACAGGCTGCTCATGCTTCCCAGGAGCTGCCCAAGCCCTATCCTCCCTTGAGCTGGAGCTATCTGGCGGACTTGCCAGAGTGCCCAAGTGCCTCTGAGCTGATAGACCTTGTGGGCAAGAATCCTTGCTGTCCCTGTGTAGGACACCAGTGGGTGTTCCAAAGCACTGCAAGCCCTTGCAAGGCCTTGCAAGCCCTCGACATCCTATCTCTTACGGCTCCTGAGCGTTGCTCTGTAGGAGATGAGGATGGTGAGCTGTGCAGTGCTCCTCAAGAAGGAATTGCCTTGGTCTTGCCACTGCTATCCAGTTGAAAAGGATTTGCATCCATGAGCCGAGCTTGGAAGGTGGCCCTGCCAGCAGATTGTCTTGCAGCAGAGAACCTCCAGCAGCCTCATGCAAGGTTTTCTTCCCTCAGCCCCTGGCCTGTGATTCCAGCAGCTCCTCAAGTGCTTCCTGTGAGATGTGTTGGGGCTGCCCCCGGGCCAGCTCTGGCCGTGGACACGGGAGGCTGCTCCTCTGGATCCTGCGTGGGGCCTGGTGACCGCTGCGTTGCCGGGTGCTGGCATTGTGACATGGGGGTGACACAGCCGCATATGTGCAGCCCTTTGGAGGAAGCCTTTGGGGTGCTGGCTCCGAATCAGTCCCTGTATCTACAAACTAGGGGAGTAGGCAACCTAAGAGTGTCCCTTTTTTGCAAAAAGACAGTGTGGATTTGTTGCCAGTGCAGCCTTCCTTCCAGTAGCAATACTGCCTGTGGTATCATGTATGGAGGCCTCAGGGCTCGCTCAGGGCTTGTCACGCAGAACTGCAGGCCTGACAGAGCAGAACTGCTCTCCTCTCCTCTCCTCTCCTCTCCTCTCCTCTCCTCTCCTCTCCTCTCCTCTCCTCTCCTCTCCTCTCCTCTCCTCTCCTCTCCTCTTCTCTTGTCTCCTGTCCGCCAGTCCAATATCTAAGAGACTGTTTGCCTGAAAGGACAGAGGGTTTTCAGTTCCAAAATCAATTTCAAGGACACATAACACAATGAATTTTATTTTATTTTGTTGTTAATTTATTAATTTTCTTGGTTTTATGTTAATTCATGTTATGTTTCTTCGTGTCATTTTTTTTCCCTTTGTGACTCTGTTTCAGAACCCAGGCTCACAAGCATTAGCTCAAGCCCAAGTGTAGCCAGGAGTAGGCTGAGGCATTCTTCAGTTTAGCCTGAGAAAAGATCCCTTGCAGGCTGGCAAAGGCAAGTCCCAGAGCTGCAGAGAGCAGCAGCAGGAATAGAGGCCAAGCTGTCCGCGGTTCCTGCAGAGGGAGAACCTTGACAAGGAGTTGTGGGACTGACCATGCACAAAAGAGGAGGAAGAAGAAGAAGAAGAAGAAGAAGAAGAAGAAGAAGAAGAAGAAGAGGCAGAAGAGGAAGAAGAGGTGAGTGGTACCGTGGCATCTCTTCCAAAGCGTGACATGCAGCGATGACGAGCAGACTTTTTGCCTTCCACAACTTGTTTGGCTGCTGTGCTTCTTGGGCAGGGATGCATGAGAAGCTCTCTGGTCCCTGCCAGGCGCTTGTGTTACCTGCAGGGAGAGCTGAGAAGTGGCAGCTGCGGCTGCCAGCATGGTGGAGCATGAACAGCCGGCTCCCAGGCCAAATGGCCCAAAGAAATGGTGGCAAGGGGCGGTGCTGAGAACCGCAGAGGAAGGCAAAAAACCGCCAGGGACCAGTGCCAATGTGCCCCGGGGGAAAAAGTTCCTTGCTGAGCCCAGTGCTGGCCATGGGCTGTTCCCTGAGCATGTGAGCCAGACCTGGCTCCTTGTCCCACAGGCTGCTCATGCTTCCCAGGAGCTGCCCAAGCCCTATCCTCCCTTGAGCTGGAGCTATGCCGCGGACTTGCCAGAGTGCCCAAGTGCCTCTGAGCTGATAGACCTTGTGGGCAAGAATCCTTGCTGTCCCTGTGTAGGACACCAGTGGGTGTTCCAAAGCACTGCAAGCCCTTGCAAGGCCTTGCAAGCCCTCGACATCCTATCTCTTACGGCTCCTGAGCGTTGCTCTGTAGGAGATGAGGATGGTGAGCTGTGCAGTGCTCCTCAAGAAGGAATTGCCTTGGTCTTGCCACTGCTATCCAGTTGAAAAGGATTTGCATCCATGAGCCGAGCTTGGAAGGTGGCCCTGCCAGCAGATTGTCTTGCAGCAGAGAACCTCCAGCAGCCTCATGCAAGGTTTTCTTCCCTCAGCCCCTGGCCTGTGATTGCAGCAGCTCCTCAAATGCTTCCTGTCAGATGTGCTGGGGCTGCCCCCGGGCCAGCTCTGGCAGTGGACACGGGAGACTGCTCCTCTGGATCCTGCGTGGGGCCTGGTGACCACTGCGTTGCCGGGTGCTGGCATTGTGACATGGGGGTGACACAGCCGCATATGTGCAGCCCTTTGGAGGAAGCCTTTGGGGTGCTGGCTCCGAATCAGTCCCTGTATCTACAAACTAGGGGAGTAGGCAACCTAAGAGTGTCCCTTTTTTGCAAAAAGACAGTGTGGATTTGTTGCCAGTGCAGCCTTCCTTCCAGTAGCAATACTGCCTGTGGTATCATGTATGGAGGCCTCAGGGCTCGCTCAGGGCTTGTCACGCAGAACTGCAGGCCTGACAGAGCAGAACTGCTCTCCTCTCCTCTCCTCTCCTCTCCTCTCCTCTCCTCTCCTCTCCTCTCCTCTCCTCTTCTCTTGTCTCCTGTCCGCCAGTCCAATATCTAAGAGACTGTTTGCCTGAAAGGACAGAGGGTTTTCAGTTCCAAAATCAATTTCAAGGACACATAACACAATGAATTTTATTTTATTTTGTTGTTAATTTATTAATTTTCTTGGTTTTATGTTAATTCATGTTATGTTTCTTCGTGTCATTTTTTTTCCCTTTGTGACTCTGTTTCAGAACCCAGGCTCACAAGCATTAGCTCAAGCCCAAGTGTAGCCAGGAGTAGGCTGAGGCATTCTTCAGTTTAGCCTGAGAAAAGATCCCTTGCAGGCTGGCAAAGGCAAGTCCCAGAGCTGCAGAGAGCAGCAGCAGGAATAGAGGCCAAGCTGTCCGCGGTTCCTGCAGAGGGAGAACCTTGACAAGGAGTTGTGGGACTGACCATGCACAAAAGAGGAGGAAGAAGAAGAAGAAGAAGAAGAAGAAGAAGAAGAAGAAGAAGAGGCAGAAGAGGAAGAAGAGGTGAGTGGTACCGTGGCATCTCTTCCAAAGCGTGACATGCAGCGATGACGAGCAGACTTTTTGCCTTCCACAACTTGTTTGGCTGCTGTGCTTCTTGGGCAGGGATGCATGAGAAGCTCTCTGGTCCCTGCCAGGCGCTTGTGTTACCTGCAGGGAGAGCTGAGAAGTGGCAGCTGCGGCTGCCAGCATGGTGGAGCATGAACAGCCGGCTCCCAGGCCAAATGGCCCAAAGAAATGGTGGCAAGGGGCGGTGCTGAGAACCGCAGAGGAAGGCAAAAAACCGCCGGGGACCAGTGCCAATGTGCCCCGGGGGAAAAAGTTCCTTGCTGAGCCCAGTGCTGGCCATGGGCTGTTCCCTGAGCATGTGAGCCAGACCTGGCTCCTTGTCCCACAGGCTGCTCATGCTTCCCAGGAGCTGCCCAAGCCCTATCCTCCCTTGAGCTGGAGCTATGCCGCGGACTTGCCAGAGTGCCCAAGTGCCTCTGAGCTGATAGACCTTGTGGGCAAGAATCCTTGCTGTCCCTGTGTAGGACACCAGTGGGTGTTCCAAAGCACTGCAAGCCCTTGCAAGGCCTTGCAAGCCCTCGACATCCTATCTCTTACGGCTCCTGAGCGTTGCTGTGTAGGAGATGAGGATGGTGAGCTGTGCAGTGCTCCTCAAGAAGGAATTGCCTTGGTCTTGCCACTGCTATCCAGTTGAAAAGGATTTGCATCCATGAGCCGAGCTTGGAAGGTGGCCCTGCCAGCAGATTGTCTTGCAGCAGAGAACCTCCAGCAGCCTCATGCAAGGTTTTCTTCCCTCAGCCCCTGGCCTGTGATTGCAGCAGCTCCTCAAATGCTTCCTGTCAGATGTGCTGGGGCTGCCCCCGGGCCAGCTCTGGCAGTGGACACGGGAGACTGCTCCTCTGGATCCTGCGTGGGGCCTGGTGACCACTGCGTTGCCGGGTGCTGGCATTGTGACATGGGGGTGACACAGCCGCATATGTGCAGCCCTTTGGAGGAAGCCTTTGGGGTGCTGGCTCCAAATCAGTCCCTGTAGCTACAAAATAGGGGAGTAAGCAACCTAATAGAGTCCCTTTTTTGCAAAAAGACAGTGTGGATTTGTTGCCAGTGCAGCCTTCCTTCCAGTAGCAATACTGCCTGTAGTATCATGTCTGGAGGCCTCAGGGCTCGCTCAGGGCTTGTCACGCAGAACTGCAGGCCTGACAGAGCAGAACTGCTCTCCTCTCCTCTCCTCACCTCTCCTCTCCTCTCCTCTCCTCTCCTCTCCTCTCCCCTTCTCTCCTGTCCGCCAGTCCAATATCTAAGAGACTGTTTGCCTGAATGGACAGAGGGTTTTCAGTTCCAAAATCAATGTCAAGGACACATAACACAATGAATTTTATTTTATTTTGTTGTTAATTTATTAATTTTCTTGATTTTATGTTAATTCATGTTATGTTTCTTCGTGTCATTTTTTTTCCCTTTGTGACTCTGTTTCAGAACCCAGGCTCACAAGCATTAGCTCAAGCCCAAGTGTAGCCAGGAGTAGGCTGAGGCATTCTTCAGTTTAGCAGGAGAAAAGATCCCTTGCAGGCTGGCAAAGGCAAGTCCCAGAGCTGCAGAGAGCAGCAGCAGGAATAGAGGCCAAGCTGTCCGCGGTTCCTGCAGAGGGAGAACCTTGACAAGGAGTTGTGGGACTGACCATGCACAAAAGAGGAGGAAGAAGAAGAAGAAGAAGAAGAAGAAGAAGAAGAAGAAGAAGAAGAGGCAGAAGAGGAAGAAGAGGTGAGTGGTACCGTGGCATCTCTTCCAAAGCGTGACATGCAGCGATGACGAGCAGACTTTTTGCCTTCCACAACTTGTTTGGCTGCTGTGCTTCTTGGGCAGGGATGCATGAGAAGCTCTCTGGTCCCTGCCAGGCGCTTGTGTTACCTGCAGGGAGAGCTGAGAAGTGGCAGCTGCGGCTGCCAGCATGGTGGAGCATGAACAGCCGGCTCCCAGGCCAAATGGCCCAAAGAAATGGTGGCAAGGGGCGGTGCTGAGAACCGCAGAGGAAGGCAAAAAACCGCCGGGGACCAGTGCCAATGTGCCCCGGGGGAAAAAGTTCCTTGCTGAGCCCAGTGCTGGCCATGGGCTGTTCCCTGAGCATGTGAGCCAGACCTGGCTCCTTGTCCCACAGGCTGCTCATGCTTCCCAGGAGCTGCCCAAGCCCTATCCTCCCTTGAGCTGGAGCTATGCCGCGGACTTGCCAGAGTGCCCAAGTGCCTCTGAGCTGATAGACCTTGTGGGCAAGAATCCTTGCTGTCCCTGTGTAGGACACCAGTGGGTGTTCCAAAGCACTGCAAGCCCTTGCAAGGCCTTGCAAGCCCTCGACATCCTATCTCTTACGGCTCCTGAGCGTTGCTGTGTAGGAGATGAGGATGGTGAGCTGTGCAGTGCTCCTCAAGAAGGAATTGCCTTGGTCTTGCCACTGCTATCCAGTTGAAAAGGATTTGCATCCATGAGCCGAGCTTGGAAGGTGGCCCTGCCAGCAGATTGTCTTGCAGCAGAGAACCTCCAGCAGCCTCATGCAAGGTTTTCTTCCCTCAGCCCCTGGCCTGTGATTGCAGCAGCTCCTCAAGTGCTTCCTGTGAGATGTGTTGGGGCTGCCCCCGGGCCAGCTCTGGCCGTGGACACGGGAGGCTGCTCCTCTGGATCCTGCGTGGGGCCTGGTGACCGCTGCGTTGCCGGGTGCTGGCATTGTGACATGGGGGTGACACAGCCGCATATGTGCAGCCCTTTGGAGGAAGCCTTTGGGGTGCTGGCTCCGAATCAGTCCCTGTATCTACAAACTAGGGGAGTAGGCAACCTAAGAGTGTCCCTTTTTTGCAAAAAGACAGTGTGGATTTGTTGCCAGTGCAGCCTTCCTTCCAGTAGCAATACTGCCTGTGGTATCATGTATGGAGGCCTCAGGGCTCGCTCAGGGCTTGTCACGCAGAACTGCAGGCCTGACAGAGCAGAACTGCTCTCCTCTCCTCTCCTCTCCTCTCCTCTCCTCTCCTCTCCTCTCCTCTCCTCTCCTCTCCTCTCCTCTTCTCTTGTCTCCTGTCCGCCAGTCCAATATCTAAGAGACTGTTTGCCTGAAAGGACAGAGGGTTTTCAGTTCCAAAATCAATGTCAAGGACACATAACACAATGAATTTTATTTTATTTTGTTGTTAATTTATTAATTTTCTTGGTTTTATGTTAATTCATGTTATGTTTCTTCGTGTCATTTTTTTTCCCTTTGTGACTCTGTTTCAGAACCCAGGCTCACAAGCATTAGCTCAAGCCCAAGTGTAGCCAGGAGTAGGCTGAGGCATTCTTCAGTTTAGCAGGAGAAAAGATCCCTTGCAGGCTGGCAAAGGCAAGTCCCAGAGCTGCAGAGAGCAGCAGCAGGAATAGAGGCCAAGCTGTCCGCGGTTCCTGCAGAGGGAGAACCTTGACAAGGAGTTGTGGGACTGACCATGCACAAAAGAGGAGGAAGAAGAAGAAGAAGAAGAAGAAGAAGAAGAAGAAGAAGAAGAGGCAGAAGAGGAAGAAGAGGTGAGTGGTACCGTGGCATCTCTTCCAAAGCGTGACATGCAGCGATGACGAGCAGACTTTTTGCCTTCCACAACTTGTTTGGCTGCTGTGCTTCTTGGGCAGGGATGCATGAGAAGCTCTCTGGTCCCTGCCAGGCGCTTGTGTTACCTGCAGGGAGAGCTGAGAAGTGGCAGCTGCGGCTGCCAGCATGGTGGAGCATGAACAGCCGGCTCCCAGGCCAAATGGCCCAAAGAAATGGTGGCAAGGGGCGGTGCTGAGAACCGCAGAGGAAGGCAAAAAACCGCCGGGGACCAGTGCCAATGTGCCCCGGGGGAAAAAGTTCCTTGCTGAGCCCAGTGCTGGCCATGGGCTGTTCCCTGAGCATGTGAGCCAGACCTGGCTCCTTGTCCCACAGGCTGCTCATGCTTCCCAGGAGCTGCCCAAGCCCTATCCTCCCTTGAGCTGGAGCTATCTGGCGGACTTGCCAGAGTGCCCAAGTGCCTCTGAGCTGATAGACCTTGTGGGCAAGAATCCTTGCTGTCCCTGTGTAGGACACCAGTGGGTGTTCCAAAGCACTGCAAGCCCTTGCAAGGCCTTGCAAGCCCTCGACATCCTATCTCTTACGGCTCCTGAGCGTTGCTCTGTAGGAGATGAGGATGGTGAGCTGTGCAGTGCTCCTCAAGAAGGAATTGCCTTGGTCTTGCCACTGCTATCCAGTTGAAAAGGATTTGCATCCATGAGCCGAGCTTGGAAGGTGGCCCTGCCAGCAGATTGTCTTGCAGCAGAGAACCTCCAGCAGCCTCATGCAAGGTTTTCTTCCCTCAGCCCCTGGCCTGTGATTGCAGCAGCTCCTCAAATGCTTCCTGTCAGATGTGCTGGGGCTGCCCCCGGGCCAGCTCTGGCAGTGGACACGGGAGACTGCTCCTCTGGATCCTGCGTGGGGCCTGGTGACCACTGCGTTGCCGGGTGCTGGCATTGTGACATGGGGGTGACACAGCCGCATATGTGCAGCCCTTTGGAGGAAGCCTTTGGGGTGCTGGCTCCGAATCAGTCCCTGTATCTACAAACTAGGGGAGTAGGCAACCTAAGAGTGTCCCTTTTTTGCAAAAAGACAGTGTGGATTTGTTGCCAGTGCAGCCTTCCTTCCAGTAGCAATACTGCCTGTGGTATCATGTATGGAGGCCTCAGGGCTCGCTCAGGGCTTGTCACGCAGAACTGCAGGCCTGACAGAGCAGAACTGCTCTCCTCTCCTCTCCTCTCCTCTCCTCTCCTCTCCTCTCCTCTCCTCTCCTCTCCTCTCCTCTCCTCTCCTCTCCTCTTCTCTTGTCTCCTGTCCGCCAGTCCAATATCTAAGAGACTGTTTGCCTGAAAGGACAGAGGGTTTTCAGTTCCAAAATCAATTTCAAGGACACATAACACAATGAATTTTATTTTATTTTGTTGTTAATTTATTAATTTTCTTGGTTTTATGTTAATTCATGTTATGTTTCTTCGTGTCATTTTTTTTCCCTTTGTGACTCTGTTTCAGAACCCAGGCTCACAAGCATTAGCTCAAGCCCAAGTGTAGCCAGGAGTAGGCTGAGGCATTCTTCAGTTTAGCCTGAGAAAAGATCCCTTGCAGGCTGGCAAAGGCAAGTCCCAGAGCTGCAGAGAGCAGCAGCAGGAATAGAGGCCAAGCTGTCCGCGGTTCCTGCAGAGGGAGAACCTTGACAAGGAGTTGTGGGACTGACCATGCACAAAAGAGGAGGAAGAAGAAGAAGAAGAAGAAGAAGAAGAAGAAGAAGAAGAAGAGGCAGAAGAGGAAGAAGAGGTGAGTGGTACCGTGGCATCTCTTCCAAAGCGTGACATGCAGCGATGACGAGCAGACTTTTTGCCTTCCACAACTTGTTTGGCTGCTGTGCTTCTTGGGCAGGGATGCATGAGAAGCTCTCTGGTCCCTGCCAGGCGCTTGTGTTACCTGCAGGGAGAGCTGAGAAGTGGCAGCTGCGGCTGCCAGCATGGTGGAGCATGAACAGCCGGCTCCCAGGCCAAATGGCCCAAAGAAATGGTGGCAAGGGGCGGTGCTGAGAACCGCAGAGGAAGGCAAAAAACCGCCGGGGACCAGTGCCAATGTGCCCCGGGGGAAAAAGTTCCTTGCTGAGCCCAGTGCTGGCCATGGGCTGTTCCCTGAGCATGTGAGCCAGACCTGGCTCCTTGTCCCACAGGCTGCTCATGCTTCCCAGGAGCTGCCCAAGCCCTATCCTCCCTTGAGCTGGAGCTATCTGGCGGACTTGCCAGAGTGCCCAAGTGCCTCTGAGCTGATAGACCTTGTGGGCAAGAATCCTTGCTGTCCCTGTGTAGGACACCAGTGGGTGTTCCAAAGCACTGCAAGCCCTTGCAAGGCCTTGCAAGCCCTCGACATCCTATCTCTTACGGCTCCTGAGCGTTGCTGTGTAGGAGATGAGGATGGTGAGCTGTGCAGTGCTCCTCAAGAAGGAATTGCCTTGGTCTTGCCACTGCTATCCAGTTGAAAAGGATTTGCATCCATGAGCCGAGCTTGGAAGGTGGCCCTGCCAGCAGATTGTCTTGCAGCAGAGAACCTCCAGCAGCCTCATGCAAGGTTTTCTTCCCTCAGCCCCTGGCCTGTGATTGCAGCAGCTCCTCAAATGCTTCCTGTCAGATGTGCTGGGGCTGCCCCCGGGCCAGCTCTGGCAGTGGACACGGGAGACTGCTCCTCTGGATCCTGCGTGGGGCCTGGTGACCACTGCGTTGCCGGGTGCTGGCATTGTGACATGGGGGTGACACAGCCGCATATGTGCAGCCCTTTGGAGGAAGCCTTTGGGGTGCTGGCTCCAAATCAGTCCCTGTAGCTACAAAATAGGGGAGTAAGCAACCTAATAGAGTCCCTTTTTTGCAAAAAGACAGTGTGGATTTGTTGCCAGTGCAGCCTTCCTTCCAGTAGCAATACTGCCTGTAGTATCATGTCTGGAGGCCTCAGGGCTCGCTCAGGGCTTGTCACGCAGAACTGCAGGCCTGACAGAGCAGAACTGCTCTCCTCTCCTCTCCTCACCTCTCCTCTCCTCTCCTCTCCTCTCCTCTCCCCTTCTCTCCTGTCCGCCAGTCCAATATCTAAGAGACTGTTTGCCTGAATGGACAGAGGGTTTTCAGTTCCAAAATCAATGTCAAGGACACATAACACAATGAATTTTATTTTATTTTGTTGTTAATTTATTAATTTTCTTGATTTTATGTTAATTCATGTTATGTTTCTTCGTGTCATTTTTTTTCCCTTTGTGACTCTGTTTCAGAACCCAGGCTCACAAGCATTAGCTCAAGCCCAAGTGTAGCCAGGAGTAGGCTGAGGCATTCTTCAGTTTAGCAGGAGAAAAGATCCCTTGCAGGCTGGCAAAGGCAAGTCCCAGAGCTGCAGAGAGCAGCAGCAGGAATAGAGGCCAAGCTGTCCGCGGTTCCTGCAGAGGGAGAACCTTGACAAGGAGTTGTGGGACTGACCATGCACAAAAGAGGAGGAAGAAGAAGAAGAAGAAGAAGAAGAAGAAGAAGAAGAAGAAGAGGCAGAAGAGGAAGAAGAGGTGAGTGGTACCGTGGCATCTCTTCCAAAGCGTGACATGCAGCGATGACGAGCAGACTTTTTGCCTTCCACAACTTGTTTGGCTGCTGTGCTTCTTGGGCAGGGATGCATGAGAAGCTCTCTGGTCCCTGCCAGGCGCTTGTGTTACCTGCAGGGAGAGCTGAGAAGTGGCAGCTGCGGCTGCCAGCATGGTGGAGCATGAACAGCCGGCTCCCAGGCCAAATGGCCCAAAGAAATGGTGGCAAGGGGCGGTGCTGAGAACCGCAGAGGAAGGCAAAAAACCGCCGGGGACCAGTGCCAATGTGCCCCGGGGGAAAAAGTTCCTTGCTGAGCCCAGTGCTGGCCATGGGCTGTTCCCTGAGCATGTGAGCCAGACCTGGCTCCTTGTCCCACAGGCTGCTCATGCTTCCCAGGAGCTGCCCAAGCCCTATCCTCCCTTGAGCTGGAGCTATGCCGCGGACTTGCCAGAGTGCCCAAGTGCCTCTGAGCTGATAGACCTTGTGGGCAAGAATCCTTGCTGTCCCTGTGTAGGACACCAGTGGGTGTTCCAAAGCACTGCAAGCCCTTGCAAGGCCTTGCAAGCCCTCGACATCCTATCTCTTACGGCTCCTGAGCGTTGCTGTGTAGGAGATGAGGATGGTGAGCTGTGCAGTGCTCCTCAAGAAGGAATTGCCTTGGTCTTGCCACTGCTATCCAGTTGAAAAGGATTTGCATCCATGAGCCGAGCTTGGAAGGTGGCCCTGCCAGCAGATTGTCTTGCAGCAGAGAACCTCCAGCAGCCTCATGCAAGGTTTTCTTCCCTCAGCCCCTGGCCTGTGATTGCAGCAGCTCCTCAAATGCTTCCTGTCAGATGTGCTGGGGCTGCCCCCGGGCCAGCTCTGGCAGTGGACACGGGAGACTGCTCCTCTGGATCCTGCGTGGGGCCTGGTGACCACTGCGTTGCCGGGTGCTGGCATTGTGACATGGGGGTGACACAGCCGCATATGTGCAGCCCTTTGGAGGAAGCCTTTGGGGTGCTGGCTCCAAATCAGTCCCTGTAGCTACAAAATAGGGGAGTAAGCAACCTAATAGAGTCCCTTTTTTGCAAAAAGACAGTGTGGATTTGTTGCCAGTGCAGCCTTCCTTCCAGTAGCAATACTGCCTGTAGTATCATGTCTGGAGGCCTCAGGGCTCGCTCAGGGCTTGTCACGCAGAACTGCAGGCCTGACAGAGCAGAACTGCTCTCCTCTCCTCTCCTCACCTCTCCTCTCCTCTCCTCTCCTCTCCTCTCCTCTCCTCTCCCCTTCTCTCCTGTCCGCCAGTCCAATATCTAAGAGACTGTTTGCCTGAATGGACAGAGGGTTTTCAGTTCCAAAATCAATGTCAAGGACACATAACACAATGAATTTTATTTTATTTTGTTGTTAATTTATTAATTTTCTTGATTTTATGTTAATTCATGTTATGTTTCTTCGTGTCATTTTTTTTCCCTTTGTGACTCTGTTTCAGAACCCAGGCTCACAAGCATTAGCTCAAGCCCAAGTGTAGCCAGGAGTAGGCTGAGGCATTCTTCAGTTTAGCAGGAGAAAAGATCCCTTGCAGGCTGGCAAAGGCAAGTCCCAGAGCTGCAGAGAGCAGCAGCAGGAATAGAGGCCAAGCTGTCCGCGGTTCCTGCAGAGGGAGAACCTTGACAAGGAGTTGTGGGACTGACCATGCACAAAAGAGGAGGAAGAAGAAGAAGAAGAAGAAGAAGAAGAAGAAGAAGAAGAAGAGGCAGAAGAGGAAGAAGAGGTGAGTGGTACCGTGGCATCTCTTCCAAAGCGTGACATGCAGCGATGACGAGCAGACTTTTTGCCTTCCACAACTTGTTTGGCTGCTGTGCTTCTTGGGCAGGGATGCATGAGAAGCTCTCTGGTCCCTGCCAGGCGCTTGTGTTACCTGCAGGGAGAGCTGAGAAGTGGCAGCTGCGGCTGCCAGCATGGTGGAGCATGAACAGCCGGCTCCCAGGCCAAATGGCCCAAAGAAATGGTGGCAAGGGGCGGTGCTGAGAACCGCAGAGGAAGGCAAAAAACCGCCGGGGACCAGTGCCAATGTGCCCCGGGGGAAAAAGTTCCTTGCTGAGCCCAGTGCTGGCCATGGGCTGTTCCCTGAGCATGTGAGCCAGACCTGGCTCCTTGTCCCACAGGCTGCTCATGCTTCCCAGGAGCTGCCCAAGCCCTATCCTCCCTTGAGCTGGAGCTATGCCGCGGACTTGCCAGAGTGCCCAAGTGCCTCTGAGCTGATAGACCTTGTGGGCAAGAATCCTTGCTGTCCCTGTGTAGGACACCAGTGGGTGTTCCAAAGCACTGCAAGCCCTTGCAAGGCCTTGCAAGCCCTCGACATCCTATCTCTTACGGCTCCTGAGCGTTGCTGTGTAGGAGATGAGGATGGTGAGCTGTGCAGTGCTCCTCAAGAAGGAATTGCCTTGGTCTTGCCACTGCTATCCAGTTGAAAAGGATTTGCATCCATGAGCCGAGCTTGGAAGGTGGCCCTGCCAGCAGATTGTCTTGCAGCAGAGAACCTCCAGCAGCCTCATGCAAGGTTTTCTTCCCTCAGCCCCTGGCCTGTGATTGCAGCAGCTCCTCAAATGCTTCCTGTCAGATGTGCTGGGGCTGCCCCCGGGCCAGCTCTGGCAGTGGACACGGGAGACTGCTCCTCTGGATCCTGCGTGGGGCCTGGTGACCACTGCGTTGCCGGGTGCTGGCATTGTGACATGGGGGTGACACAGCCGCATATGTGCAGCCCTTTGGAGGAAGCCTTTGGGGTGCTGGCTCCAAATCAGTCCCTGTAGCTACAAAATAGGGGAGTAAGCAACCTAATAGAGTCCCTTTTTTGCAAAAAGACAGTGTGGATTTGTTGCCAGTGCAGCCTTCCTTCCAGTAGCAATACTGCCTGTAGTATCATGTCTGGAGGCCTCAGGGCTCGCTCAGGGCTTGTCACGCAGAACTGCAGGCCTGACAGAGCAGAACTGCTCTCCTCTCCTCTCCTCACCTCTCCTCTCCTCTCCTCTCCTCTCCTCTCCTCTCCCCTTCTCTCCTGTCCGCCAGTCCAATATCTAAGAGACTGTTTGCCTGAATGGACAGAGGGTTTTCAGTTCCAAAATCAATGTCAAGGACACATAACACAATGAATTTTATTTTATTTTGTTGTTAATTTATTAATTTTCTTGATTTTATGTTAATTCATGTTATGTTTCTTCGTGTCATTTTTTTTCCCTTTGTGACTCTGTTTCAGAACCCAGGCTCACAAGCATTAGCTCAAGCCCAAGTGTAGCCAGGAGTAGGCTGAGGCATTCTTCAGTTTAGCAGGAGAAAAGATCCCTTGCAGGCTGGCAAAGGCAAGTCCCAGAGCTGCAGAGAGCAGCAGCAGGAATAGAGGCCAAGCTGTCCGCGGTTCCTGCAGAGGGAGAACCTTGACAAGGAGTTGTGGGACTGACCATGCACAAAAGAGGAGGAAGAAGAAGAAGAAGAAGAAGAAGAAGAAGAAGAAGAAGAAGAGGCAGAAGAGGAAGAAGAGGTGAGTGGTACCGTGGCATCTCTTCCAAAGCGTGACATGCAGCGATGACGAGCAGACTTTTTGCCTTCCACAACTTGTTTGGCTGCTGTGCTTCTTGGGCAGGGATGCATGAGAAGCTCTCTGGTCCCTGCCAGGCGCTTGTGTTACCTGCAGGGAGAGCTGAGAAGTGGCAGCTGCGGCTGCCAGCATGGTGGAGCATGAACAGCCGGCTCCCAGGCCAAATGGCCCAAAGAAATGGTGGCAAGGGGCGGTGCTGAGAACCGCAGAGGAAGGCAAAAAACCGCCGGGGACCAGTGCCAATGTGCCCCGGGGGAAAAAGTTCCTTGCTGAGCCCAGTGCTGGCCATGGGCTGTTCCCTGAGCATGTGAGCCAGACCTGGCTCCTTGTCCCACAGGCTGCTCATGCTTCCCAGGAGCTGCCCAAGCCCTATCCTCCCTTGAGCTGGAGCTATGCCGCGGACTTGCCAGAGTGCCCAAGTGCCTCTGAGCTGATAGACCTTGTGGGCAAGAATCCTTGCTGTCCCTGTGTAGGACACCAGTGGGTGTTCCAAAGCACTGCAAGCCCTTGCAAGGCCTTGCAAGCCCTCGACATCCTATCTCTTACGGCTCCTGAGCGTTGCTGTGTAGGAGATGAGGATGGTGAGCTGTGCAGTGCTCCTCAAGAAGGAATTGCCTTGGTCTTGCCACTGCTATCCAGTTGAAAAGGATTTGCATCCATGAGCCGAGCTTGGAAGGTGGCCCTGCCAGCAGATTGTCTTGCAGCAGAGAACCTCCAGCAGCCTCATGCAAGGTTTTCTTCCCTCAGCCCCTGGCCTGTGATTGCAGCAGCTCCTCAAATGCTTCCTGTCAGATGTGCTGGGGCTGCCCCCGGGCCAGCTCTGGCAGTGGACACGGGAGACTGCTCCTCTGGATCCTGCGTGGGGCCTGGTGACCACTGCGTTGCCGGGTGCTGGCATTGTGACATGGGGGTGACACAGCCGCATATGTGCAGCCCTTTGGAGGAAGCCTTTGGGGTGCTGGCTCCGAATCAGTCCCTGTATCTACAAACTAGGGGAGTAGGCAACCTAAGAGTGTCCCTTTTTTGCAAAAAGACAGTGTGGATTTGTTGCCAGTGCAGCCTTCCTTCCAGTAGCAATACTGCCTGTGGTATCATGTATGGAGGCCTCAGGGCTCGCTCAGGGCTTGTCACGCAGAACTGCAGGCCTGACAGAGCAGAACTGCTCTCCTCTCCTCTCCTCTCCTCTCCTCTCCTCTCCTCTCCTCTTCTCTTGTCTCCTGTCCGCCAGTCCAATATCTAAGAGACTGTTTGCCTGAAAGGACAGAGGGTTTTCAGTTCCAAAATCAATTTCAAGGACACATAACACAATGAATTTTATTTTATTTTGTTGTTAATTTATTAATTTTCTTGGTTTTATGTTAATTCATGTTATGTTTCTTCGTGTCATTTTTTTTCCCTTTGTGACTCTGTTTCAGAACCCAGGCTCACAAGCATTAGCTCAAGCCCAAGTGTAGCCAGGAGTAGGCTGAGGCATTCTTCAGTTTAGCCTGAGAAAAGATCCCTTGCAGGCTGGCAAAGGCAAGTCCCAGAGCTGCAGAGAGCAGCAGCAGGAATAGAGGCCAAGCTGTCCGCGGTTCCTGCAGAGGGAGAACCTTGACAAGGAGTTGTGGGACTGACCATGCACAAAAGAGGAGGAAGAAGAAGAAGAAGAAGAAGAAGAAGAAGAAGAAGAAGAAGAGGCAGAAGAGGAAGAAGAGGTGAGTGGTACCGTGGCATCTCTTCCAAAGCGTGACATGCAGCGATGACGAGCAGACTTTTTGCCTTCCACAACTTGTTTGGCTGCTGTGCTTCTTGGGCAGGGATGCATGAGAAGCTCTCTGGTCCCTGCCAGGCGCTTGTGTTACCTGCAGGGAGAGCTGAGAAGTGGCAGCTGCGGCTGCCAGCATGGTGGAGCATGAACAGCCGGCTCCCAGGCCAAATGGCCCAAAGAAATGGTGGCAAGGGGCGGTGCTGAGAACCGCAGAGGAAGGCAAAAAACCGCCGGGGACCAGTGCCAATGTGCCCCGGGGGAAAAAGTTCCTTGCTGAGCCCAGTGCTGGCCATGGGCTGTTCCCTGAGCATGTGAGCCAGACCTGGCTCCTTGTCCCACAGGCTGCTCATGCTTCCCAGGAGCTGCCCAAGCCCTATCCTCCCTTGAGCTGGAGCTATGCCGCGGACTTGCCAGAGTGCCCAAGTGCCTCTGAGCTGATAGACCTTGTGGGCAAGAATCCTTGCTGTCCCTGTGTAGGACACCAGTGGGTGTTCCAAAGCACTGCAAGCCCTTGCAAGGCCTTGCAAGCCCTCGACATCCTATCTCTTACGGCTCCTGAGCGTTGCTGTGTAGGAGATGAGGATGGTGAGCTGTGCAGTGCTCCTCAAGAAGGAATTGCCTTGGTCTTGCCACTGCTATCCAGTTGAAAAGGATTTGCATCCATGAGCCGAGCTTGGAAGGTGGCCCTGCCAGCAGATTGTCTTGCAGCAGAGAACCTCCAGCAGCCTCATGCAAGGTTTTCTTCCCTCAGCCCCTGGCCTGTGATTGCAGCAGCTCCTCAAATGCTTCCTGTCAGATGTGCTGGGGCTGCCCCCGGGCCAGCTCTGGCAGTGGACACGGGAGACTGCTCCTCTGGATCCTGCGTGGGGCCTGGTGACCACTGCGTTGCCGGGTGCTGGCATTGTGACATGGGGGTGACACAGCCGCATATGTGCAGCCCTTTGGAGGAAGCCTTTGGGGTGCTGGCTCCAAATCAGTCCCTGTAGCTACAAAATAGGGGAGTAAGCAACCTAATAGAGTCCCTTTTTTGCAAAAAGACAGTGTGGATTTGTTGCCAGTGCAGCCTTCCTTCCAGTAGCAATACTGCCTGTAGTATCATGTCTGGAGGCCTCAGGGCTCGCTCAGGGCTTGTCACGCAGAACTGCAGGCCTGACAGAGCAGAACTGCTCTCCTCTCCTCTCCTCACCTCTCCTCTCCTCTCCTCTCCTCTCCTCTCCTCTTCTCTCCTCTCCTCTCCTCTCCTCTCCCCTTCTCTCCTGTCCGCCAGTCCAATATCTAAGAGACTGTTTGCCTGAATGGACAGAGGGTTTTCAGTTCCAAAATCAATGTCAAGGACACATAACACAATGAATTTTATTTTATTTTGTTGTTAATTTATTAATTTTCTTGATTTTATGTTAATTCATGTTATGTTTCTTCGTGTCATTTTTTTTCCCTTTGTGACTCTGTTTCAGAACCCAGGCTCACAAGCATTAGCTCAAGCCCAAGTGTAGCCAGGAGTAGGCTGAGGCATTCTTCAGTTTAGCAGGAGAAAAGATCCCTTGCAGGCTGGCAAAGGCAAGTCCCAGAGCTGCAGAGAGCAGCAGCAGGAATAGAGGCCAAGCTGTCCGCGGTTCCTGCAGAGGGAGAACCTTGACAAGGAGTTGTGGGACTGACCATGCACAAAAGAGGAGGAAGAAGAAGAAGAAGAAGAAGAAGAAGAAGAAGAAGAAGAAGAGGCAGAAGAGGAAGAAGAGGTGAGTGGTACCGTGGCATCTCTTCCAAAGCGTGACATGCAGCGATGACGAGCAGACTTTTTGCCTTCCACAACTTGTTTGGCTGCTGTGCTTCTTGGGCAGGGATGCATGAGAAGCTCTCTGGTCCCTGCCAGGCGCTTGTGTTACCTGCAGGGAGAGCTGAGAAGTGGCAGCTGCGGCTGCCAGCATGGTGGAGCATGAACAGCCGGCTCCCAGGCCAAATGGCCCAAAGAAATGGTGGCAAGGGGCGGTGCTGAGAACCGCAGAGGAAGGCAAAAAACCGCCGGGGACCAGTGCCAATGTGCCCCGGGGGAAAAAGTTCCTTGCTGAGCCCAGTGCTGGCCATGGGCTGTTCCCTGAGCATGTGAGCCAGACCTGGCTCCTTGTCCCACAGGCTGCTCATGCTTCCCAGGAGCTGCCCAAGCCCTATCCTCCCTTGAGCTGGAGCTATGCCGCGGACTTGCCAGAGTGCCCAAGTGCCTCTGAGCTGATAGACCTTGTGGGCAAGAATCCTTGCTGTCCCTGTGTAGGACACCAGTGGGTGTTCCAAAGCACTGCAAGCCCTTGCAAGGCCTTGCAAGCCCTCGACATCCTATCTCTTACGGCTCCTGAGCGTTGCTGTGTAGGAGATGAGGATGGTGAGCTGTGCAGTGCTCCTCAAGAAGGAATTGCCTTGGTCTTGCCACTGCTATCCAGTTGAAAAGGATTTGCATCCATGAGCCGAGCTTGGAAGGTGGCCCTGCCAGCAGATTGTCTTGCAGCAGAGAACCTCCAGCAGCCTCATGCAAGGTTTTCTTCCCTCAGCCCCTGGCCTGTGATTGCAGCAGCTCCTCAAGTGCTTCCTGTCAGATGTGCTGGGGCTGCCCCCGGGCCAGCTCTGGCAGTGGACACGGGAGACTGCTCCTCTGGATCCTGCGTGGGGCCTGGTGACCACTGCGTTGCCGGGTGCTGGCATTGTGACATGGGGGTGACACAGCCGCATATGTGCAGCCCTTTGGAGGAAGCCTTTGGGGTGCTGGCTCCAAATCAGTCCCTGTAGCTACAAAATAGGGGAGTAAGCAACCTAATAGAGTCCCTTTTTTGCAAAAAGACAGTGTGGATTTGTTGCCAGTGCAGCCTTCCTTCCAGTAGCAATACTGCCTGTAGTATCATGTCTGGAGGCCTCAGGGCTCGCTCAGGGCTTGTCACGCAGAACTGCAGGCCTGACAGAGCAGAACTGCTCTCCTCTCCTCTCCTCACCTCTCCTCTCCTCTCCTCTCCTCTCCTCTCCTCTCCCCTTCTCTCCTGTCCGCCAGTCCAATATCTAAGAGACTGTTTGCCTGAATGGACAGAGGGTTTTCAGTTCCAAAATCAATGTCAAGGACACATAACACAATGAATTTTATTTTATTTTGTTGTTAATTTATTAATTTTCTTGATTTTATGTTAATTCATGTTATGTTTCTTCGTGTCATTTTTTTTCCCTTTGTGACTCTGTTTCAGAACCCAGGCTCACAAGCATTAGCTCAAGCCCAAGTGTAGCCAGGAGTAGGCTGAGGCATTCTTCAGTTTAGCAGGAGAAAAGATCCCTTGCAGGCTGGCAAAGGCAAGTCCCAGAGCTGCAGAGAGCAGCAGCAGGAATAGAGGCCAAGCTGTCCGCGGTTCCTGCAGAGGGAGAACCTTGACAAGGAGTTGTGGGACTGACCATGCACAAAAGAGGAGGAAGAAGAAGAAGAAGAAGAAGAAGAAGAAGAAGAAGAAGAAGAAGAGGCAGAAGAGGAAGAAGAGGTGAGTGGTACCGTGGCATCTCTTCCAAAGCGTGACATGCAGCGATGACGAGCAGACTTTTTGCCTTCCACAACTTGTTTGGCTGCTGTGCTTCTTGGGCAGGGATGCATGAGAAGCTCTCTGGTCCCTGCCAGGCGCTTGTGTTACCTGCAGGGAGAGCTGAGAAGTGGCAGCTGCGGCTGCCAGCATGGTGGAGCATGAACAGCCGGCTCCCAGGCCAAATGGCCCAAAGAAATGGTGGCAAGGGGCGGTGCTGAGAACCGCAGAGGAAGGCAAAAAACCGCCGGGGACCAGTGCCAATGTGCCCCGGGGGAAAAAGTTCCTTGCTGAGCCCAGTGCTGGCCATGGGCTGTTCCCTGAGCATGTGAGCCAGACCTGGCTCCTTGTCCCACAGGCTGCTCATGCTTCCCAGGAGCTGCCCAAGCCCTATCCTCCCTTGAGCTGGAGCTATGCCGCGGACTTGCCAGAGTGCCCAAGTGCCTCTGAGCTGATAGACCTTGTGGGCAAGAATCCTTGCTGTCCCTGTGTAGGACACCAGTGGGTGTTCCAAAGCACTGCAAGCCCTTGCAAGGCCTTGCAAGCCCTCGACATCCTATCTCTTACGGCTCCTGAGCGTTGCTGTGTAGGAGATGAGGATGGTGAGCTGTGCAGTGCTCCTCAAGAAGGAATTGCCTTGGTCTTGCCACTGCTATCCAGTTGAAAAGGATTTGCATCCATGAGCCGAGCTTGGAAGGTGGCCCTGCCAGCAGATTGTCTTGCAGCAGAGAACCTCCAGCAGCCTCATGCAAGGTTTTCTTCCCTCAGCCCCTGGCCTGTGATTGCAGCAGCTCCTCAAATGCTTCCTGTCAGATGTGCTGGGGCTGCCCCCGGGCCAGCTCTGGCAGTGGACACGGGAGACTGCTCCTCTGGATCCTGCGTGGGGCCTGGTGACCACTGCGTTGCCGGGTGCTGGCATTGTGACATGGGGGTGACACAGCCGCATATGTGCAGCCCTTTGGAGGAAGCCTTTGGGGTGCTGGCTCCAAATCAGTCCCTGTAGCTACAAAATAGGGGAGTAAGCAACCTAATAGAGTCCCTTTTTTGCAAAAAGACAGTGTGGATTTGTTGCCAGTGCAGCCTTCCTTCCAGTAGCAATACTGCCTGTAGTATCATGTCTGGAGGCCTCAGGGCTCGCTCAGGGCTTGTCACGCAGAACTGCAGGCCTGACAGAGCAGAACTGCTCTCCTCTCCTCTCCTCACCTCTCCTCTCCTCTCCTCTCCTCTCCTCTCCCCTTCTCTCCTGTCCGCCAGTCCAATATCTAAGAGACTGTTTGCCTGAATGGACAGAGGGTTTTCAGTTCCAAAATCAATGTCAAGGACACATAACACAATGAATTTTATTTTATTTTGTTGTTAATTTATTAATTTTCTTGATTTTATGTTAATTCATGTTATGTTTCTTCGTGTCATTTTTTTTCCCTTTGTGACTCTGTTTCAGAACCCAGGCTCACAAGCATTAGCTCAAGCCCAAGTGTAGCCAGGAGTAGGCTGAGGCATTCTTCAGTTTAGCAGGAGAAAAGATCCCTTGCAGGCTGGCAAAGGCAAGTCCCAGAGCTGCAGAGAGCAGCAGCAGGAATAGAGGCCAAGCTGTCCGCGGTTCCTGCAGAGGGAGAACCTTGACAAGGAGTTGTGGGACTGACCATGCACAAAAGAGGAGGAAGAAGAAGAAGAAGAAGAAGAAGAAGAAGAAGAAGAAGAAGAGGCAGAAGAGGAAGAAGAGGTGAGTGGTACCGTGGCATCTCTTCCAAAGCGTGACATGCAGCGATGACGAGCAGACTTTTTGCCTTCCACAACTTGTTTGGCTGCTGTGCTTCTTGGGCAGGGATGCATGAGAAGCTCTCTGGTCCCTGCCAGGCGCTTGTGTTACCTGCAGGGAGAGCTGAGAAGTGGCAGCTGCGGCTGCCAGCATGGTGGAGCATGAACAGCCGGCTCCCAGGCCAAATGGCCCAAAGAAATGGTGGCAAGGGGCGGTGCTGAGAACCGCAGAGGAAGGCAAAAAACCGCCGGGGACC
Source organism: Caloenas nicobarica (assembly GCF_036013445.1). Classification (NCBI taxonomy): domain Eukaryota; kingdom Metazoa; phylum Chordata; class Aves; order Columbiformes; family Columbidae; genus Caloenas; species Caloenas nicobarica. The sequence continues at coordinate 1,336,133 of NW_027017721.1, forward strand.
AGTGCCAATGTGCCCCGGGGGAAAAAGTTCCTTGCTGAGCCCAGTGCTGGCCATGGGCTGTTCCCTGAGCATGTGAGCCAGACCTGGCTCCTTGTCCCACAGGCTGCTCATGCTTCCCAGGAGCTGCCCAAGCCCTATCCTCCCTTGAGCTGGAGCTATGCCGCGGACTTGCCAGAGTGCCCAAGTGCCTCTGAGCTGATAGACCTTGTGGGCAAGAATCCTTGCTGTCCCTGTGTAGGACACCAGTGGGTGTTCCAAAGCACTGCAAGCCCTTGCAAGGCCTTGCAAGCCCTCGACATCCTATCTCTTACGGCTCCTGAGCGTTGCTGTGTAGGAGATGAGGATGGTGAGCTGTGCAGTGCTCCTCAAGAAGGAATTGCCTTGGTCTTGCCACTGCTATCCAGTTGAAAAGGATTTGCATCCATGAGCCGAGCTTGGAAGGTGGCCCTGCCAGCAGATTGTCTTGCAGCAGAGAACCTCCAGCAGCCTCATGCAAGGTTTTCTTCCCTCAGCCCCTGGCCTGTGATTGCAGCAGCTCCTCAAGTGCTTCCTGTCAGATGTGCTGGGGCTGCCCCCGGGCCAGCTCTGGCAGTGGACACGGGAGACTGCTCCTCTGGATCCTGCGTGGGGCCTGGTGACCACTGCGTTGCCGGGTGCTGGCATTGTGACATGGGGGTGACACAGCCGCATATGTGCAGCCCTTTGGAGGAAGCCTTTGGGGTGCTGGCTCCAAATCAGTCCCTGTAGCTACAAAATAGGGGAGTAAGCAACCTAATAGAGTCCCTTTTTTGCAAAAAGACAGTGTGGATTTGTTGCCAGTGCAGCCTTCCTTCCAGTAGCAATACTGCCTGTAGTATCATGTCTGGAGGCCTCAGGGCTCGCTCAGGGCTTGTCACGCAGAACTGCAGGCCTGACAGAGCAGAACTGCTCTCCTCTCCTCTCCTCACCTCTCCTCTCCTCTCCTCTCCTCTCCTCTCCTCTCCCCTTCTCTCCTGTCCGCCAGTCCAATATCTAAGAGACTGTTTGCCTGAATGGACAGAGGGTTTTCAGTTCCAAAATCAATGTCAAGGACACATAACACAATGAATTTTATTTTATTTTGTTGTTAATTTATTAATTTTCTTGATTTTATGTTAATTCATGTTATGTTTCTTCGTGTCATTTTTTTTCCCTTTGTGACTCTGTTTCAGAACCCAGGCTCACAAGCATTAGCTCAAGCCCAAGTGTAGCCAGGAGTAGGCTGAGGCATTCTTCAGTTTAGCAGGAGAAAAGATCCCTTGCAGGCTGGCAAAGGCAAGTCCCAGAGCTGCAGAGAGCAGCAGCAGGAATAGAGGCCAAGCTGTCCGCGGTTCCTGCAGAGGGAGAACCTTGACAAGGAGTTGTGGGACTGACCATGCACAAAAGAGGAGGAAGAAGAAGAAGAAGAAGAAGAAGAAGAAGAAGAAGAAGAAGAGGCAGAAGAGGAAGAAGAGGTGAGTGGTACCGTGGCATCTCTTCCAAAGCGTGACATGCAGCGATGACGAGCAGACTTTTTGCCTTCCACAACTTGTTTGGCTGCTGTGCTTCTTGGGCAGGGATGCATGAGAAGCTCTCTGGTCCCTGCCAGGCGCTTGTGTTACCTGCAGGGAGAGCTGAGAAGTGGCAGCTGCGGCTGCCAGCATGGTGGAGCATGAACAGCCGGCTCCCAGGCCAAATGGCCCAAAGAAATGGTGGCAAGGGGCGGTGCTGAGAACCGCAGAGGAAGGCAAAAAACCGCCGGGGACCAGTGCCAATGTGCCCCGGGGGAAAAAGTTCCTTGCTGAGCCCAGTGCTGGCCATGGGCTGTTCCCTGAGCATGTGAGCCAGACCTGGCTCCTTGTCCCACAGGCTGCTCATGCTTCCCAGGAGCTGCCCAAGCCCTATCCTCCCTTGAGCTGGAGCTATGCCGCGGACTTGCCAGAGTGCCCAAGTGCCTCTGAGCTGATAGACCTTGTGGGCAAGAATCCTTGCTGTCCCTGTGTAGGACACCAGTGGGTGTTCCAAAGCACTGCAAGCCCTTGCAAGGCCTTGCAAGCCCTCGACATCCTATCTCTTACGGCTCCTGAGCGTTGCTGTGTAGGAGATGAGGATGGTGAGCTGTGCAGTGCTCCTCAAGAAGGAATTGCCTTGGTCTTGCCACTGCTATCCAGTTGAAAAGGATTTGCATCCATGAGCCGAGCTTGGAAGGTGGCCCTGCCAGCAGATTGTCTTGCAGCAGAGAACCTCCAGCAGCCTCATGCAAGGTTTTCTTCCCTCAGCCCCTGGCCTGTGATTGCAGCAGCTCCTCAAATGCTTCCTGTCAGATGTGCTGGGGCTGCCCCCGGGCCAGCTCTGGCAGTGGACACGGGAGACTGCTCCTCTGGATCCTGCGTGGGGCCTGGTGACCACTGCGTTGCCGGGTGCTGGCATTGTGACATGGGGGTGACACAGCCGCATATGTGCAGCCCTTTGGAGGAAGCCTTTGGGGTGCTGGCTCCAAATCAGTCCCTGTAGCTACAAAATAGGGGAGTAAGCAACCTAATAGAGTCCCTTTTTTGCAAAAAGACAGTGTGGATTTGTTGCCAGTGCAGCCTTCCTTCCAGTAGCAATACTGCCTGTAGTATCATGTCTGGAGGCCTCAGGGCTCGCTCAGGGCTTGTCACGCAGAACTGCAGGCCTGACAGAGCAGAACTGCTCTCCTCTCCTCTCCTCACCTCTCCTCTCCTCTCCTCTCCTCTCCTCTCCTCTCCCCTTCTCTCCTGTCCGCCAGTCCAATATCTAAGAGACTGTTTGCCTGAATGGACAGAGGGTTTTCAGTTCCAAAATCAATGTCAAGGACACATAACACAATGAATTTTATTTTATTTTGTTGTTAATTTATTAATTTTCTTGATTTTATGTTAATTCATGTTATGTTTCTTCGTGTCATTTTTTTTCCCTTTGTGACTCTGTTTCAGAACCCAGGCTCACAAGCATTAGCTCAAGCCCAAGTGTAGCCAGGAGTAGGCTGAGGCATTCTTCAGTTTAGCAGGAGAAAAGATCCCTTGCAGGCTGGCAAAGGCAAGTCCCAGAGCTGCAGAGAGCAGCAGCAGGAATAGAGGCCAAGCTGTCCGCGGTTCCTGCAGAGGGAGAACCTTGACAAGGAGTTGTGGGACTGACCATGCACAAAAGAGGAGGAAGAAGAAGAAGAAGAAGAAGAAGAAGAAGAAGAAGAAGAAGAGGCAGAAGAGGAAGAAGAGGTGAGTGGTACCGTGGCATCTCTTCCAAAGCGTGACATGCAGCGATGACGAGCAGACTTTTTGCCTTCCACAACTTGTTTGGCTGCTGTGCTTCTTGGGCAGGGATGCATGAGAAGCTCTCTGGTCCCTGCCAGGCGCTTGTGTTACCTGCAGGGAGAGCTGAGAAGTGGCAGCTGCGGCTGCCAGCATGGTGGAGCATGAACAGCCGGCTCCCAGGCCAAATGGCCCAAAGAAATGGTGGCAAGGGGCGGTGCTGAGAACCGCAGAGGAAGGCAAAAAACCGCCGGGGACCAGTGCCAATGTGCCCCGGGGGAAAAAGTTCCTTGCTGAGCCCAGTGCTGGCCATGGGCTGTTCCCTGAGCATGTGAGCCAGACCTGGCTCCTTGTCCCACAGGCTGCTCATGCTTCCCAGGAGCTGCCCAAGCCCTATCCTCCCTTGAGCTGGAGCTATGCCGCGGACTTGCCAGAGTGCCCAAGTGCCTCTGAGCTGATAGACCTTGTGGGCAAGAATCCTTGCTGTCCCTGTGTAGGACACCAGTGGGTGTTCCAAAGCACTGCAAGCCCTTGCAAGGCCTTGCAAGCCCTCGACATCCTATCTCTTACGGCTCCTGAGCGTTGCTGTGTAGGAGATGAGGATGGTGAGCTGTGCAGTGCTCCTCAAGAAGGAATTGCCTTGGTCTTGCCACTGCTATCCAGTTGAAAAGGATTTGCATCCATGAGCCGAGCTTGGAAGGTGGCCCTGCCAGCAGATTGTCTTGCAGCAGAGAACCTCCAGCAGCCTCATGCAAGGTTTTCTTCCCTCAGCCCCTGGCCTGTGATTGCAGCAGCTCCTCAAATGCTTCCTGTCAGATGTGCTGGGGCTGCCCCCGGGCCAGCTCTGGCAGTGGACACGGGAGACTGCTCCTCTGGATCCTGCGTGGGGCCTGGTGACCACTGCGTTGCCGGGTGCTGGCATTGTGACATGGGGGTGACACAGCCGCATATGTGCAGCCCTTTGGAGGAAGCCTTTGGGGTGCTGGCTCCAAATCAGTCCCTGTAGCTACAAAATAGGGGAGTAAGCAACCTAATAGAGTCCCTTTTTTGCAAAAAGACAGTGTGGATTTGTTGCCAGTGCAGCCTTCCTTCCAGTAGCAATACTGCCTGTAGTATCATGTCTGGAGGCCTCAGGGCTCGCTCAGGGCTTGTCACGCAGAACTGCAGGCCTGACAGAGCAGAACTGCTCTCCTCTCCTCTCCTCACCTCTCCTCTCCTCTCCTCTCCTCTCCTCTCCTCTCCCCTTCTCTCCTGTCCGCCAGTCCAATATCTAAGAGACTGTTTGCCTGAATGGACAGAGGGTTTTCAGTTCCAAAATCAATGTCAAGGACACATAACACAATGAATTTTATTTTATTTTGTTGTTAATTTATTAATTTTCTTGATTTTATGTTAATTCATGTTATGTTTCTTCGTGTCATTTTTTTTCCCTTTGTGACTCTGTTTCAGAACCCAGGCTCACAAGCATTAGCTCAAGCCCAAGTGTAGCCAGGAGTAGGCTGAGGCATTCTTCAGTTTAGCAGGAGAAAAGATCCCTTGCAGGCTGGCAAAGGCAAGTCCCAGAGCTGCAGAGAGCAGCAGCAGGAATAGAGGCCAAGCTGTCCGCGGTTCCTGCAGAGGGAGAACCTTGACAAGGAGTTGTGGGACTGACCATGCACAAAAGAGGAGGAAGAAGAAGAAGAAGAAGAAGAAGAAGAAGAAGAAGAAGAAGAGGCAGAAGAGGAAGAAGAGGTGAGTGGTACCGTGGCATCTCTTCCAAAGCGTGACATGCAGCGATGACGAGCAGACTTTTTGCCTTCCACAACTTGTTTGGCTGCTGTGCTTCTTGGGCAGGGATGCATGAGAAGCTCTCTGGTCCCTGCCAGGCGCTTGTGTTACCTGCAGGGAGAGCTGAGAAGTGGCAGCTGCGGCTGCCAGCATGGTGGAGCATGAACAGCCGGCTCCCAGGCCAAATGGCCCAAAGAAATGGTGGCAAGGGGCGGTGCTGAGAACCGCAGAGGAAGGCAAAAAACCGCCGGGGACCAGTGCCAATGTGCCCCGGGGGAAAAAGTTCCTTGCTGAGCCCAGTGCTGGCCATGGGCTGTTCCCTGAGCATGTGAGCCAGACCTGGCTCCTTGTCCCACAGGCTGCTCATGCTTCCCAGGAGCTGCCCAAGCCCTATCCTCCCTTGAGCTGGAGCTATGCCGCGGACTTGCCAGAGTGCCCAAGTGCCTCTGAGCTGATAGACCTTGTGGGCAAGAATCCTTGCTGTCCCTGTGTAGGACACCAGTGGGTGTTCCAAAGCACTGCAAGCCCTTGCAAGGCCTTGCAAGCCCTCGACATCCTATCTCTTACGGCTCCTGAGCGTTGCTGTGTAGGAGATGAGGATGGTGAGCTGTGCAGTGCTCCTCAAGAAGGAATTGCCTTGGTCTTGCCACTGCTATCCAGTTGAAAAGGATTTGCATCCATGAGCCGAGCTTGGAAGGTGGCCCTGCCAGCAGATTGTCTTGCAGCAGAGAACCTCCAGCAGCCTCATGCAAGGTTTTCTTCCCTCAGCCCCTGGCCTGTGATTGCAGCAGCTCCTCAAATGCTTCCTGTCAGATGTGCTGGGGCTGCCCCCGGGCCAGCTCTGGCAGTGGACACGGGAGACTGCTCCTCTGGATCCTGCGTGGGGCCTGGTGACCACTGCGTTGCCGGGTGCTGGCATTGTGACATGGGGGTGACACAGCCGCATATGTGCAGCCCTTTGGAGGAAGCCTTTGGGGTGCTGGCTCCAAATCAGTCCCTGTAGCTACAAAATAGGGGAGTAAGCAACCTAATAGAGTCCCTTTTTTGCAAAAAGACAGTGTGGATTTGTTGCCAGTGCAGCCTTCCTTCCAGTAGCAATACTGCCTGTAGTATCATGTCTGGAGGCCTCAGGGCTCGCTCAGGGCTTGTCACGCAGAACTGCAGGCCTGACAGAGCAGAACTGCTCTCCTCTCCTCTCCTCACCTCTCCTCTCCTCTCCTCTCCTCTCCTCTCCTCTCCCCTTCTCTCCTGTCCGCCAGTCCAATATCTAAGAGACTGTTTGCCTGAATGGACAGAGGGTTTTCAGTTCCAAAATCAATGTCAAGGACACATAACACAATGAATTTTATTTTATTTTGTTGTTAATTTATTAATTTTCTTGATTTTATGTTAATTCATGTTATGTTTCTTCGTGTCATTTTTTTTCCCTTTGTGACTCTGTTTCAGAACCCAGGCTCACAAGCATTAGCTCAAGCCCAAGTGTAGCCAGGAGTAGGCTGAGGCATTCTTCAGTTTAGCAGGAGAAAAGATCCCTTGCAGGCTGGCAAAGGCAAGTCCCAGAGCTGCAGAGAGCAGCAGCAGGAATAGAGGCCAAGCTGTCCGCGGTTCCTGCAGAGGGAGAACCTTGACAAGGAGTTGTGGGACTGACCATGCACAAAAGAGGAGGAAGAAGAAGAAGAAGAAGAAGAAGAAGAAGAAGAAGAAGAAGAGGCAGAAGAGGAAGAAGAGGTGAGTGGTACCGTGGCATCTCTTCCAAAGCGTGACATGCAGCGATGACGAGCAGACTTTTTGCCTTCCACAACTTGTTTGGCTGCTGTGCTTCTTGGGCAGGGATGCATGAGAAGCTCTCTGGTCCCTGCCAGGCGCTTGTGTTACCTGCAGGGAGAGCTGAGAAGTGGCAGCTGCGGCTGCCAGCATGGTGGAGCATGAACAGCCGGCTCCCAGGCCAAATGGCCCAAAGAAATGGTGGCAAGGGGCGGTGCTGAGAACCGCAGAGGAAGGCAAAAAACCGCCGGGGACCAGTGCCAATGTGCCCCGGGGGAAAAAGTTCCTTGCTGAGCCCAGTGCTGGCCATGGGCTGTTCCCTGAGCATGTGAGCCAGACCTGGCTCCTTGTCCCACAGGCTGCTCATGCTTCCCAGGAGCTGCCCAAGCCCTATCCTCCCTTGAGCTGGAGCTATGCCGCGGACTTGCCAGAGTGCCCAAGTGCCTCTGAGCTGATAGACCTTGTGGGCAAGAATCCTTGCTGTCCCTGTGTAGGACACCAGTGGGTGTTCCAAAGCACTGCAAGCCCTTGCAAGGCCTTGCAAGCCCTCGACATCCTATCTCTTACGGCTCCTGAGCGTTGCTGTGTAGGAGATGAGGATGGTGAGCTGTGCAGTGCTCCTCAAGAAGGAATTGCCTTGGTCTTGCCACTGCTATCCAGTTGAAAAGGATTTGCATCCATGAGCCGAGCTTGGAAGGTGGCCCTGCCAGCAGATTGTCTTGCAGCAGAGAACCTCCAGCAGCCTCATGCAAGGTTTTCTTCCCTCAGCCCCTGGCCTGTGATTGCAGCAGCTCCTCAAATGCTTCCTGTCAGATGTGCTGGGGCTGCCCCCGGGCCAGCTCTGGCAGTGGACACGGGAGACTGCTCCTCTGGATCCTGCGTGGGGCCTGGTGACCACTGCGTTGCCGGGTGCTGGCATTGTGACATGGGGGTGACACAGCCGCATATGTGCAGCCCTTTGGAGGAAGCCTTTGGGGTGCTGGCTCCAAATCAGTCCCTGTAGCTACAAAATAGGGGAGTAAGCAACCTAATAGAGTCCCTTTTTTGCAAAAAGACAGTGTGGATTTGTTGCCAGTGCAGCCTTCCTTCCAGTAGCAATACTGCCTGTAGTATCATGTCTGGAGGCCTCAGGGCTCGCTCAGGGCTTGTCACGCAGAACTGCAGGCCTGACAGAGCAGAACTGCTCTCCTCTCCTCTCCTCACCTCTCCTCTCCTCTCCTCTCCTCTCCTCTCCTCTCCCCTTCTCTCCTGTCCGCCAGTCCAATATCTAAGAGACTGTTTGCCTGAATGGACAGAGGGTTTTCAGTTCCAAAATCAATGTCAAGGACACATAACACAATGAATTTTATTTTATTTTGTTGTTAATTTATTAATTTTCTTGATTTTATGTTAATTCATGTTATGTTTCTTCGTGTCATTTTTTTTCCCTTTGTGACTCTGTTTCAGAACCCAGGCTCACAAGCATTAGCTCAAGCCCAAGTGTAGCCAGGAGTAGGCTGAGGCATTCTTCAGTTTAGCAGGAGAAAAGATCCCTTGCAGGCTGGCAAAGGCAAGTCCCAGAGCTGCAGAGAGCAGCAGCAGGAATAGAGGCCAAGCTGTCCGCGGTTCCTGCAGAGGGAGAACCTTGACAAGGAGTTGTGGGACTGACCATGCACAAAAGAGGAGGAAGAAGAAGAAGAAGAAGAAGAAGAAGAAGAAGAAGAAGAAGAGGCAGAAGAGGAAGAAGAGGTGAGTGGTACCGTGGCATCTCTTCCAAAGCGTGACATGCAGCGATGACGAGCAGACTTTTTGCCTTCCACAACTTGTTTGGCTGCTGTGCTTCTTGGGCAGGGATGCATGAGAAGCTCTCTGGTCCCTGCCAGGCGCTTGTGTTACCTGCAGGGAGAGCTGAGAAGTGGCAGCTGCGGCTGCCAGCATGGTGGAGCATGAACAGCCGGCTCCCAGGCCAAATGGCCCAAAGAAATGGTGGCAAGGGGCGGTGCTGAGAACCGCAGAGGAAGGCAAAAAACCGCCGGGGACCAGTGCCAATGTGCCCCGGGGGAAAAAGTTCCTTGCTGAGCCCAGTGCTGGCCATGGGCTGTTCCCTGAGCATGTGAGCCAGACCTGGCTCCTTGTCCCACAGGCTGCTCATGCTTCCCAGGAGCTGCCCAAGCCCTATCCTCCCTTGAGCTGGAGCTATGCCGCGGACTTGCCAGAGTGCCCAAGTGCCTCTGAGCTGATAGACCTTGTGGGCAAGAATCCTTGCTGTCCCTGTGTAGGACACCAGTGGGTGTTCCAAAGCACTGCAAGCCCTTGCAAGGCCTTGCAAGCCCTCGACATCCTATCTCTTACGGCTCCTGAGCGTTGCTGTGTAGGAGATGAGGATGGTGAGCTGTGCAGTGCTCCTCAAGAAGGAATTGCCTTGGTCTTGCCACTGCTATCCAGTTGAAAAGGATTTGCATCCATGAGCCGAGCTTGGAAGGTGGCCCTGCCAGCAGATTGTCTTGCAGCAGAGAACCTCCAGCAGCCTCATGCAAGGTTTTCTTCCCTCAGCCCCTGGCCTGTGATTTCAGCAGCTCCTCAAATGCTTCCTGTCAGATGTGCTGGGGCTGCCCCCGGGCCAGCTCTGGCAGTGGACACGGGAGACTGCTCCTCTGGATCCTGCGTGGGGCCTGGTGACCACTGCGTTGCCGGGTGCTGGCATTGTGACATGGGGGTGACACAGCCGCATATGTGCAGCCCTTTGGAGGAAGCCTTTGGGGTGCTGGCTCCAAATCAGTCCCTGTAGCTACAAAATAGGGGAGTAAGCAACCTAATAGAGTCCCTTTTTTGCAAAAAGACAGTGTGGATTTGTTGCCAGTGCAGCCTTCCTTCCAGTAGCAATACTGCCTGTAGTATCATGTCTGGAGGCCTCAGGGCTCGCTCAGGGCTTGTCACGCAGAACTGCAGGCCTGACAGAGCAGAACTGCTCTCCTCTCCTCTCCTCACCTCTCCTCTCCTCTCCTCTCCTCTCCTCTCCTCTCCCCTTCTCTCCTGTCCGCCAGTCCAATATCTAAGAGACTGTTTGCCTGAATGGACAGAGGGTTTTCAGTTCCAAAATCAATGTCAAGGACACATAACACAATGAATTTTATTTTATTTTGTTGTTAATTTATTAATTTTCTTGATTTTATGTTAATTCATGTTATGTTTCTTCGTGTCATTTTTTTTCCCTTTGTGACTCTGTTTCAGAACCCAGGCTCACAAGCATTAGCTCAAGCCCAAGTGTAGCCAGGAGTAGGCTGAGGCATTCTTCAGTTTAGCAGGAGAAAAGATCCCTTGCAGGCTGGCAAAGGCAAGTCCCAGAGCTGCAGAGAGCAGCAGCAGGAATAGAGGCCAAGCTGTCCGCGGTTCCTGCAGAGGGAGAACCTTGACAAGGAGTTGTGGGACTGACCATGCACAAAAGAGGAGGAAGAAGAAGAAGAAGAAGAAGAAGAAGAAGAAGAAGAAGAAGAGGCAGAAGAGGAAGAAGAGGTGAGTGGTACCGTGGCATCTCTTCCAAAGCGTGACATGCAGCGATGACGAGCAGACTTTTTGCCTTCCACAACTTGTTTGGCTGCTGTGCTTCTTGGGCAGGGATGCATGAGAAGCTCTCTGGTCCCTGCCAGGCGCTTGTGTTACCTGCAGGGAGAGCTGAGAAGTGGCAGCTGCGGCTGCCAGCATGGTGGAGCATGAGCAGCCGGCTCCCAGGCCAAATGGCCCAAAGAAATGGTGGCAAGGGGCGGTGCTGAGAACCGCAGAGGAAGGCAAAAAACCGCCGGGGACCAGTGCCAATGTGCCCCGGGGGAAAAAGTTCCTTGCTGAGCCCAGTGCTGGCCATGGGCTGTTCCCTGAGCATGTGAGCCAGACCTGGCTCCTTGTCCCACAGGCTGCTCATGCTTCCCAGGAGCTGCCCAAGCCCTATCCTCCCTTGAGCTGGAGCTATGCCGCGGACTTGCCAGAGTGCCCAAGTGCCTCTGAGCTGATAGACCTTGTGGGCAAGAATCCTTGCTGTCCCTGTGTAGGACACCAGTGGGTGTTCCAAAGCACTGCAAGCCCTTGCAAGGCCTTGCAAGCCCTCGACATCCTATCTCTTACGGCTCCTGAGCGTTGCTGTGTAGGAGATGAGGATGGTGAGCTGTGCAGTGCTCCTCAAGAAGGAATTGCCTTGGTCTTGCCACTGCTATCCAGTTGAAAAGGATTTGCATCCATGAGCCGAGCTTGGAAGGTGGCCCTGCCAGCAGATTGTCTTGCAGCAGAGAACCTCCAGCAGCCTCATGCAAGGTTTTCTTCCCTCAGCCCCTGGCCTGTGATTGCAGCAGCTCCTCAAATGCTTCCTGTCAGATGTGCTGGGGCTGCCCCCGGGCCAGCTCTGGCAGTGGACACGGGAGACTGCTCCTCTGGATCCTGCGTGGGGCCTGGTGACCACTGCGTTGCCGGGTGCTGGCATTGTGACATGGGGGTGACACAGCCGCATATGTGCAGCCCTTTGGAGGAAGCCTTTGGGGTGCTGGCTCCAAATCAGTCCCTGTAGCTACAAAATAGGGGAGTAAGCAACCTAATAGAGTCCCTTTTTTGCAAAAAGACAGTGTGGATTTGTTGCCAGTGCAGCCTTCCTTCCAGTAGCAATACTGCCTGTAGTATCATGTCTGGAGGCCTCAGGGCTCGCTCAGGGCTTGTCACGCAGAACTGCAGGCCTGACAGAGCAGAACTGCTCTCCTCTCCTCTCCTCACCTCTCCTCTCCTCTCCTCTCCTCTCCTCTCCCCTTCTCTCCTGTCCGCCAGTCCAATATCTAAGAGACTGTTTGCCTGAATGGACAGAGGGTTTTCAGTTCCAAAATCAATGTCAAGGACACATAACACAATGAATTTTATTTTATTTTGTTGTTAATTTATTAATTTTCTTGATTTTATGTTAATTCATGTTATGTTTCTTCGTGTCATTTTTTTTCCCTTTGTGACTCTGTTTCAGAACCCAGGCTCACAAGCATTAGCTCAAGCCCAAGTGTAGCCAGGAGTAGGCTGAGGCATTCTTCAGTTTAGCAGGAGAAAAGATCCCTTGCAGGCTGGCAAAGGCAAGTCCCAGAGCTGCAGAGAGCAGCAGCAGGAATAGAGGCCAAGCTGTCCGCGGTTCCTGCAGAGGGAGAACCTTGACAAGGAGTTGTGGGACTGACCATGCACAAAAGAGGAGGAAGAAGAAGAAGAAGAAGAAGAAGAAGAAGAAGAAGAAGAAGAGGCAGAAGAGGAAGAAGAGGTGAGTGGTACCGTGGCATCTCTTCCAAAGCGTGACATGCAGCGATGACGAGCAGACTTTTTGCCTTCCACAACTTGTTTGGCTGCTGTGCTTCTTGGGCAGGGATGCATGAGAAGCTCTCTGGTCCCTGCCAGGCGCTTGTGTTACCTGCAGGGAGAGCTGAGAAGTGGCAGCTGCGGCTGCCAGCATGGTGGAGCATGAACAGCCGGCTCCCAGGCCAAATGGCCCAAAGAAATGGTGGCAAGGGGCGGTGCTGAGAACCGCAGAGGAAGGCAAAAAACCGCCGGGGACCAGTGCCAATGTGCCCCGGGGGAAAAAGTTCCTTGCTGAGCCCAGTGCTGGCCATGGGCTGTTCCCTGAGCATGTGAGCCAGACCTGGCTCCTTGTCCCACAGGCTGCTCATGCTTCCCAGGAGCTGCCCAAGCCCTATCCTCCCTTGAGCTGGAGCTATGCCGCGGACTTGCCAGAGTGCCCAAGTGCCTCTGAGCTGATAGACCTTGTGGGCAAGAATCCTTGCTGTCCCTGTGTAGGACACCAGTGGGTGTTCCAAAGCACTGCAAGCCCTTGCAAGGCCTTGCAAGCCCTCGACATCCTATCTCTTACGGCTCCTGAGCGTTGCTGTGTAGGAGATGAGGATGGTGAGCTGTGCAGTGCTCCTCAAGAAGGAATTGCCTTGGTCTTGCCACTGCTATCCAGTTGAAAAGGATTTGCATCCATGAGCCGAGCTTGGAAGGTGGCCCTGCCAGCAGATTGTCTTGCAGCAGAGAACCTCCAGCAGCCTCATGCAAGGTTTTCTTCCCTCAGCCCCTGGCCTGTGATTGCAGCAGCTCCTCAAATGCTTCCTGTCAGATGTGCTGGGGCTGCCCCCGGGCCAGCTCTGGCAGTGGACACGGGAGACTGCTCCTCTGGATCCTGCGTGGGGCCTGGTGACCACTGCGTTGCCGGGTGCTGGCATTGTGACATGGGGGTGACACAGCCGCATATGTGCAGCCCTTTGGAGGAAGCCTTTGGGGTGCTGGCTCCAAATCAGTCCCTGTAGCTACAAAATAGGGGAGTAAGCAACCTAATAGAGTCCCTTTTTTGCAAAAAGACAGTGTGGATTTGTTGCCAGTGCAGCCTTCCTTCCAGTAGCAATACTGCCTGTAGTATCATGTCTGGAGGCCTCAGGGCTCGCTCAGGGCTTGTCACGCAGAACTGCAGGCCTGACAGAGCAGAACTGCTCTCCTCTCCTCTCCTCACCTCTCCTCTCCTCTCCTCTCCTCTCCTCTCCTCTCCCCTTCTCTCCTGTCCGCCAGTCCAATATCTAAGAGACTGTTTGCCTGAATGGACAGAGGGTTTTCAGTTCCAAAATCAATGTCAAGGACACATAACACAATGAATTTTATTTTATTTTGTTGTTAATTTATTAATTTTCTTGATTTTATGTTAATTCATGTTATGTTTCTTCGTGTCACTTTTTTTCCCTTTGTGACTCTGTTTCAGAACCCAGGCTCACAAGCATTAGCTCAAGCCCAAGTGTAGCCAGGAGTAGGCTGAGTCATTCTTCAGTTTAGCCTGAGAAAAGATCCCTTGCAGGCTGGCAAAGGCAAGTCCCAGAGCTGCAGAGAGCAGCAGCAGGAATAGAGGCCAAGCTGTCCGCGGTTCCTGCAGAGGGAGAACCTTGACAAGGGGTTGTGGGACTGACCATGCACAAAAGAGGAAGAAGAAGAAGAAGAAGAAGAAGAAGAAGAAGAAGATGAAGAAGAAGAAGAAGAAGAGGAAGAAGAGGAAGAAGAGGTGAGTGGTACCGTGGCATCTCTTCCAAAGCGTGACATGTAGCGATGACGAGCAGACTTTTTGCCTTCCACAACTTGTTTGGCTGCTGTGCTTCTTGGCCAGGGATGCATGAGAAGCGCTCTGGTCCCTGCCAGGCACTTGTGTTAGCTGCAGGGAGAGCTGAGAAGTGGCAGCTGCGGCTGCCAGCATGGTGGAGCATGAGCAGCCGGTTCCCAGGCCAAATGGCCCAAAGAAATGGTGGCAAGGGGCCGTGCTGAGAACTGCAGAGGAAGGCAAAAAACCGCCGGGGACCAGTGCCAATGTGCCCCGGGGGAAAAAGTTCCTTGCTGAGCCCAGTGCTGGCCATGGGCTGTTCCCTGAGCATGTGAGCCAGACCTGGCTCCTTGTCCCACAGGCTGCTCATGCTTGCCAGGAGCTGCCCAAGCCCTATCCTCCCTTGAGCTGGAGCTATCTGGCGGACTTGCCAGAGTGCCCAAGTGCCTCTGAGCTGATAGACCTTGTGGGCAAGAATCCTTGCTGTCCCTGTGTAGGACACCAGTGGGTGTTCCAAAGCACTGCAAGCCCTTGCAAGCCCTTGCAAGCCCTCGACATCCTATCTCTTATGGCTCCTGAGCGTTGCTGTGTAGGAGATGAGGATGGTGAGCTGTGCAGTGCTCCTCAAGAAGGAATTGCCTTGGTCTTGCCACTGCTATCCAGTTGAAAAGGATTTGCATCCATGAGCCGAGCTTGGAAGGTGGCCCTGCCAGCAGATTGTCTTGCAGCGGAGAACCTCCAGCAGCCTCATGCAAGGTTTTCTTCCCTCAGCCCCTGGCCTGTGATTGCAGCAGCTCCTCAAGTGCTTCCTGTCAGATGTGCTGGGGCTGCCCCCGGGCCAGCTCTGGCAGTGGACACGGGAGGCTGCTCCTCTGGATCCTGCGTGGGGCCTGGTGACCACTGCATTGCCGGGTGCTGTCATTGTGACATGGGGGTGATACAGCCGCATATGCGCAGCCCTTTGGAGGAAGCCTTTGGGGTGCTGGCTCCAAATCAGTCCCTGTAGCTACAAAATAGGGGAGTAAGCAACCTAATAGAGTCCCTTTTTTGCAAAAAGACAGTGTGGATTTGTTGCCAGTGCAGCCTTCCTTCCAGTAGCAATACTGCCTGTAGTATCATGTCTGGAGGCCTCAGGGCTCGCTCAGGGCTTGTCACTTAGAACTGCAGGCCTGACAGAGCAGAACTGCTCTCCTCTCCTCTCCTCTCCTCTCCTCTCCTCTCCTCTCCTCTCCTCTCCTCTCCTCTCCTCTCCTCTCCTCTACTCTCCTCTCCTCTACTCTCCTCTTCTCTTCTCTCCTGTCCGCCAGTCCAATATCTAAGAGACTGTTTGCCTGAAAGGACAGAGGGGTTTCAGTTCCAAAATCAATGTCAAGGACACATAACACAATGAATTTTATTTTATTTTGTTGTTAATTTATTAATTTTCTTGATTTTATGTTAATTCATGTTATGTTATTTCCTGTCATTTTTTTTCCCTTTGTGACTCTGTTTCAGAACCCAGGCTCACAAGCATTAGCTCAAGCCCAAGTGTAGCCAGGAGTAGGCTGAGGCATTCTTCAGTTTAGCAGGAGAAAAGATCCCTTGCAGGCTGGCAAAGGCAAGTCCCAGAGCTCCAGAGAGCAGCAGCAGGAATAGAGGCCAAGCTGTCCGCGGTTCCTGCAGAGGGAGAACCTTGACAAGGAGTTGTGGGACTGACCATGCACAAAAGAGGAAGAAGAAGAAGAAGAAGAAGAAGAAGAAGAAGAAGAAGAAGAAGAAGAAGAGGAAGAAGAGGAAGAAGAGGTGAGTGGTACCGTGGCATCTCTTCCAACGTGTGACATGTAGCGATGACGAGCAGACTTTTTGCCTTGCACAACTTGTTTGGCTGCTGTGCTTCTTGGCCAGGGATGCATGAGAAGCGCTCTGGTCCCTGCCAGGCGCTTGTGTTAGCTGCAGGGAGAGCTGAGAAGTGGCAGCTGCGGCTGCCAGCATGGTGGAGCATGAGCAGCCGGCTCCCAGGCCAAATGGCCCAAAGAAATGGTGGCAAGGGGCTGTGCTGAGAACTGCAGAGGAAGTCAAAAAACCGCCGGGGACCAGTGCCAATGTGCCCCAGGGGAAAAAGTTCCTTGCTGAGCCCAGTGCTGGCCATGGGCTGTTCCCTGAGCATGTGAGCCAGACCTGGCTCCTTGTCCCACAGGCTGCTCATGCTTCCCAGGAGCTGCCCAAGCCCTATCCTCCCTTGAGCTGGAGCTATCTGGCGGACTTGCCAGAGTGCCCAAGTGCCTCTGAGCTGATAGACCTTGTGGGCAAGAATCCTTGCTGTCCCTGTGTAGGACACCAGTGGGTGTTCCAAAGCACTGCAAGCCCTTGCAAGGCCTTGCAAGCCCTCGACATCCTATCTCTTAGGGCTCCTGAGCGTTGCTGTGTAGGAGATGAGGATGGTGAGCTGTGCAGTGCTCCTCAAGAAGGAATTGCCTTGGTCTTGCCACTGCTATCCAGTTGAAAAGGATTTGCATCCATGAGCCGAGCTTGGAAGGTGGCCCTGCCAGCAGATTGTCTTGCAGCGGAGAACCTCCAGCAGCCTCATGCAAGGTTTTCTTCCCTCAGCCCCTGGCCTGTGATTGCAGCAGCTCCTCAAGTGCTTCCTGTCAGATGTGCTGGGGCTGCCCCCGGGCCAGCTCTGGCAGTGGACACGGGAGGCTGCTCCTCTGGATCCTGCGTGGGGCCTGGTGACCACTGCATTGCCGGGTGCTGTCATTGTGACATGGGGGTGATACAGCCGCATATGCGCAGCCCTTTGGAGGAAGCCTTTGGGGTGCTGGCTCCAAATCAGTCCCTGTAGCTACAAAATAGGGGAGTAAGCAACCTAATAGAGTCCCTTTTTTGCAAAAAGACAGTGTGGATTTGTTGCCAGTGCAGCCTTCCTTCCAGTAGCAATACTGCCTGTAGTATCATGTCTGGAGGCCTCAGGGCTCGCTCAGGGCTTGTCACTTAGAACTGCAGGCCTGACAGAGCAGAACTGCTCTCCTCTCCTCTCCTCTCCTCTCCTCTCCTCTCCTCTCCTCTCCTCTCCTCTCCTCTCCTCTCCTCTCCTCTCCTCTCCTCTCCTCTCCTCTACTCTCCTCTTCTCTTCTCTCCTGTCCGCCAGTCCAATATCTAAGAGACTGTTTGCCTGAAAGGACAGAGGGGTTTCAGTTCCAAAATCAATGTCAAGGACACATAACACAATGAATTTTATTTTATTTTGTTGTTAATTTATTAATTTTCTTGATTTTATGTTAATTCATGTTATGTTATTTCCTGTCATTTTTTTTCCCTTTGTGACTCTGTTTCAGAACCCAGGCTCACAAGCATTAGCTCAAGCCCAAGTGTAGCCAGGAGTAGGCTGAGGCATTCTTCAGTTTAGCAGGAGAAAAGATCCCTTGCAGGCTGGCAAAGGCAAGTCCCAGAGCTCCAGAGAGCAGCAGCAGGAATAGAGGCCAAGCTGTCCGCGGTTCCTGCAGAGGGAGAACCTTGACAAGGAGTTGTGGGACTGACCATGCACAAAAGAGGAAGAAGAAGAAGAAGAAGAAGAAGAAGAAGAAGAAGAAGAAGAGGAAGAAGAGGAAGAAGAGGTGAGTGGTACCGTGGCATCTCTTCCAACGTGTGACATGTAGCGATGACGAGCAGACTTTTTGCCTTGCACAACTTGTTTGGCTGCTGTGCTTCTTGGCCAGGGATGCATGAGAAGCGCTCTGGTCCCTGCCAGGCGCTTGTGTTAGCTGCAGGGAGAGCTGAGAAGTGGCAGCTGCGGCTGCCAGCATGGTGGAGCATGAGCAGCCGGCTCCCAGGCCAAATGGCCCAAAGAAATGGTGGCAAGGGGCTGTGCTGAGAACTGCAGAGGAAGTCAAAAAACCGCCGGGGACCAGTGCCAATGTGCCCCAGGGGAAAAAGTTCCTTGCTGAGCCCAGTGCTGGCCATGGGCTGTTCCCTGAGCATGTGAGCCAGACCTGGCTCCTTGTCCCACAGGCTGCTCATGCTTCCCAGGAGCTGCCCAAGCCCTATCCTCCCTTGAGCTGGAGCTATGTCGCGGACTTGCCAGAGTGCCCAAGTGCCTCTGAGCTGATAGACCTTGTGGGCAAGAATCCTTGCTGTCCCTGTGTAGGACACCAGTGGGTGTTCCAAAGCACTGCAAGCCCTTGCAAGCCCTTGCAAGCCCTCGACATCCTATCTCTTAGGGCTCCTGAGCGTTGCTGTGTAGGAGATGAGGATGGTGAGCTGTGCAGTGCTCCTCAAGAAGGAATTGCCTTGGTCTTGCCACTGCTATCCAGTTGAAAAGGATTTGCATCCATGAGCCGAGCTTGGAAGGTGGCCCTGCCAGCAGATTGTCTTGCAGCGGAGAACCTCCAGCAGCCTCATGCAAGGTTTTCTTCCCTCAGCCCCTGGCCTGTGATTCCAGCAGCTCCTCAAGTGCTTCCTGTCAGATGTGCTGGGGCTGCCCCCGCGCCAGCTCTGGCAGTGGACACGGGAGGCTGCTCCTCTGGATCCTGCGTGGGGCCTGGTGACCACTGCGTTGCCGGGTGCTGGCATTGTGACATGGGGGTGACACAGCCGCATATGTGCAGCCCTTTGGAGGAAGCCTTTGGGGTGCTGGCTCCAAATCAGTCCCTGTACCTACAAAATAGGGGAGTAAGCAAGCTAATAGAGTCCCTTTTTTGCAAAAAGACAGTGTGGATTTGTTGCCAGTGCAGCCTTCCTTCCAGTAGCAATACTGCCTGTAGTATCATGTCTGGAGGCCTCAGGGCTCGCTCAGGGCTTGTCACGCAGAACTGCAGGCCTGACAGAGCAGAACTGCTCTCCTCTCCTCTCCTCTCCTCTCCTCTCCTCTCCTCTCCTCTCCTCTCCCCTTCTCTCCTGTCCGCCAGTCCAATATCTAAGAGACTGTTTGCCTGAATGGACAGAGGGTTTTCAGTTCCAAAATCAATGTCAAGGACACATAACACAATGAATTTTATTTTATTTTGTTGTTAATTTATTAATTTTCTTGATTTTATGTTAATTCATGTTATGTTTCTTCGTGTCACTTTTTTTCCCTTTGTGACTCTGTTTCAGAACCCAGGCTCACAAGCATTAGCTCAAGCCCAAGTGTAGCCAGGAGTAGGCTGAGGCATTCTTCAGTTTAGCAGGAGAAAAGATCCCTTGCAGGCTGGCAAAGGCAAGTCCCAGAGCTGCAGAGAGCAGCAGCAGGAATAGAGGCCAAGCTGTCCGCGGTTCCTGCAGAGGGAGAACCTTGACAAGGAGTTGTGGGACTGACCATGCACAAAAGAGGAAGAAGAAGAAGAAGAAGAAGAAGAAGAGTAAGAAGAAGAGGCAGAAGAGGAAGAAGAGGTGAGTGGTACCGTGGCAGCTCTTCCAAAGCGTGACATGTAGCGATGACAAGCAGACTTTTTGCCTTCCACAACTTGTTTGGCTGCTGTGCTTCTTGGCCAGGGATGCATGAGAAGCGCTCTGGTCCCTGCCAGGCGTTCGTGTTGCCTGCAGGGAGAGCTGAGAAGTGGCAGCTGCGGCTGCCAGCATGGTGGAGCATGAGCAGCTGGCTCCCAGGCCAAATGGCCCAAAGAAATGGTGGCAAGGGGCCGTGCTGAGAACTGCAGAGGAAGGCAAAAAACCGCCGGGGACCAGTGCCAATGTGCCCCAGGGGAAAAAGTTCCTTGCTGAGCCCAGTGCTGGCCATGGGCTGTTCCCTGAGCATGTGAGCCAGACCTGGCTCCTTGTCCCACAGGCTGCTCATGCTTCCCAGGAGCTGCCCAAGCCCTATCCTCCCTTGAGCTGGAGCTATGTCGCGGACTTGCCAGAGTGCCCAAGTGCCTCTGAGCTGATAGACCTTGTGGGCAAGAATCCTTGCTGTCCCTGTGTAGGACACCAGTGGGTGTTCCAAAGCACTGCAAGCCCTTGCAAGCCCTTGCAAGCCCTCGACATCCTATCTCTTAGGGCTCCTGAGCGTTGCTGTGTAGGAGATGAGGATGGTGAGCTGTGCAGTGCTCCTCAAGAAGGAATTGCCTTGGTCTTGCCACTGCTATCCAGTTGAAAAGGATTTGCATCCATGAGCCGAGCTTGGAAGGTGGTCCTGCCAGCAGATTGTCTTGCAGCGGAGAACCTCCAGCAGCCTCATGCAAGGTTTTCTTCCCTCAGCCCCTGGCCTGTGATTCCAGCAGCTCCTCAAGTGCTTCCTGTCAGATGTGCTGGGGCTGCCCCCGGGCCAGCTCTGGCAGTGGACACGGGAGGCTGCTCCTCTGGATCCTGCGTGGGGCCTGGTGACCACTGCGTTGCCGGGTGCTGGCATTGTGACATGGGGGTGACACAGCCGCATATGTGCAGCCCTTTGGAGGAAGCCTTTGGGGTGCTGGCTCCAAATCAGTCCCTGTACCTACAAAATAGGGGAGTAAGCAACCTAATAGAGTCCCTTTTTTGCAAAAAGACAGTGTGGATTTGTTGCCAGTGCAGCCTTCCTTCCAGTAGCAATACTGCCTGTAGTATCATGTCTGGAGGCCTCAGGGCTCGCTCAGGGCTTGTCACGCAGAACTGCAGGCCTGACAGAGCAGAACTGCTCTCCTCTCCTCTCCTCTGCTCTCCTCTCCTCTCCTCTCCTCTCCTCTCCTCTCCTCTCCTCTCCTCTCCTCTCCTCTCCTCTTCTCTCCTCTCCTCTCCTCTCCTCTCCTCTTCTCTCCTGTCCGCCAGTCCAATATCTAAGAGACTGTTTGCCTGAAAGGACAGAGGGTTTTCAGTTCCAAAATCAATGTCAAGGACACATAACACAATGAATTTTATTTTATTTTGTTGTTAATTTATTAATTTTCTTGATTTTATGTTAATTCATGTTATGTTATTTCATGTCATTTTTTTTCCCTTTGTGACTCTGTTTCAGAACCCAGGCTCACAAGCATTAGCTCAAGCCCAAGTGTAGCCAGGAGTAGGCTGAGGCATTCTTCAGTTTAGCAGGAGAAAAGATCCCTTGCAGGCTGGCAAAGGCAAGTCCCAGAGCTGCAGAGAGCAGCAGCAGGAATAGAGGCCAAGCTGTCCGCGGTTCCTGCAGAGGGAGAACCTTGACAAGGAGTTGTGGGACTGACCATGCACAAAAGAGGAGGAAGAAGAAGAAGAAGAAGAAGAAGAGGAAGAAGAGGAAGAAGAGGAAGAAGAGGAAGAAGAGGTGAGTGGTACCGTGGCATCTCTTCCAAAGCGTGACATGTAGCGATGACAAGCAGACTTTTTGCCTTCCACAACTTGTTTGGCTGCTGTGCTTCTTGGGCAGGGATGCATGAGAAGCGCTCTGGTCCCTGCCAGGCGCTTGTGTTAGCTGCAGGGAGAGCTGAGAAGTGGCAGCTGTGGCTGCCAGCATGGTGGAGCATGAGCAGCCGGCTCCCAGGCCAAATGGCCCAAAGAAATGGTGGCAAGGGGCCGTGCTGAGAACTGCAGAGGAAGGCAAAAAACCGCCGGGGACCAGTGCCAATGTGCCCCGGGGGAAAAAGTTCCTTGCTGAGCCCAGTGCTGGCCATGGGCTGTTCCCTGAGCATGTGAGCCAGACCTGGCTCCTTGTCCCACAGGCTGCTCATGCTTCCCAGGAGCTGCCCAAGCGCTATCCTCCCTTGGACTTGCCAGAGTGCCCAAGTGCCTCTGAGCTGATAGACCTTGTGGGCAAGAATCCTTGCTGTCCCTGTGTAGGACACCAGTGGGTGTTCCAAAGCACTGCAAGCCCTTGCAAGCCCTTGCAAGCCCTCGACATCCTATCTCTTACGGCTCCTGAGCGTTGCTCTGTAGGAGATGAGGATGGTGAGCTCTGCAGTGCTCCTCAAGAAGGAATTGCCTTGGTCTTGCCACTGCTATCCAGTTTCTGGTGGCATTAACAGAGACATGGTGGGACAGATCACATGACTGTAATGTGGTCATTGATGGCTATGCCCTTTTCAGGAAAGACAGGCCAGCCAAGCGTGCTGGTGGAGTTGCTCTTTACGTGATAGAGCAACTACAATGTATAGAGTACTGTCCAGGTGCAGTTGAGGAGCAAGTTGAGAGTCTGTGGGTGAGAATTAAGGGGCAGGCTGGCAGGGGTGACACTGTTGTGGGAGTCTATTATAGGCCACGAGATCAGGGTGAGGAAGTTGATGAGGCCTTCTACGGGCAGCTGAGCGTGGCCTCACAGTCACAGGCTCTGGTTGTTATGGGGGATTTTAACTACCCTGATGTTTGCTGGAAGGACTACTCAGCCAGTCAGCCTCAGTCTAGGAGATTCCTCCAGTGCATTGACGATAACTTTCTGATGCAAATGGTGGAGGAGCCGACTAGGAGAGGTGCGCTGCTGGATCTCGTCCTCGCTAACAAGGAGGGTCTGGTCGAAGCAGTAAATGTGGGGGGCTGCCTTGGTTGCAGTGACCATGAGATGGTGGAGTTCAGAATCTCCTGTGGTGGGAGCAGAATACCGAGCAGAATTGCAACCCTGGACTTCAGCAGGGCCGACTTTGGCCTTTTCAAACAGTTGCTGGAGGAAATCCCGTGGGCAATGCTGCTTGAAGGTAAAGGGGCCCAAGATAGTTGGTTCACTTTCAGGGACTGCTTCTACCAAGCTCAAGATCAGTGCATCCCGACGCACAGGAAGTCAAGGAAGGGAGCCAGGAGACCTGCGTGGTTAAACAGGGAACTGCTGGGCAAACTCAAGTGGAAGAGGAGGGTTTACAAATCATGGAAGGAGGGGCTGGCCACTTGGGAAGAATATAAGGCTGTTGTCAGAGGATGTAGGGAGGCAACTAGGAAAGCTAAGGCCTCCTTAGAGTTAAACCTGGCAAGAGGGGTCAAGGACAACAGGAAGAGGTTCTTCAAATACATGGCAGATAAAACTAATACCAGAGGCAATGTAGGCCCACTGATGAACGGGGTGGGTGCCCTGGTGACAGAAGATACAGAGAAGGCAGAATTACTGAATGCCTTCTTTGTCTCTGTCTACTCTGCCGGAGGCTGTCCTGAGGAGCCCCATACCCCTGAGGCCCCAGAGGAAGGCAGGGCAATGGAGGAGTCTGCCTCAGTTGATGAGGAATGGGTTAGGGAGCAATTAAGCAATCTGGACATCCATAAATCCATGGGTCCAGATGGGATGCACCCGCGGGTGCTGAGGGAGCTGGCTGAAGTCATTGCTGGACCGCTCTCCATCATCTTTGCCAAGTCTTGGGAAACGGGAGAGGTGCCTGAGGACTGGAGGAAAGCAAATGTCACTCCGGTCTTCAAAAAGGGCAAGAAGGAGGACCCGGGCAACTATAGACCGGTCAGCCTCACCTCCATCCCTGGGAAGTGATGGAACACCTTATCCTTGGTGCTATTTTAAGACATATCAAGGATAAGAGGGTCATCAGGGACAGTCAACATGGCTTCACCAAGGGGAAGTCGTGTTTGACCAACCTCATAGCCTTTTATGAAGACGTAACAAGGTGGATTGACGATGGCAGAGCAGTGGATGTGGTCTACCTTGACTTCAGCAAAGCATTTGACACCGTCTCCCACAGCATCCTCACGGCAAAACTGAGGAAGTGTGGACTGGATGATCGGGTAGTGAGGTGGACTGCAAACTGGCTGAAGGAGAGAAGCCAGAGAGTTGTGATCAATGGGGCAGAGTCTGGTTGGAGGCCTGTATCTAGTGGAGTGCCTCAAGGGTCAGTTCTGGGACCAACACTGTTCAATATATTCATCAATGACTTGGATGAGGGAATTGAGTGTACTATCAGCAAGTTTGCTGATGACACCAAGCTGGGAGGAGTGGCTGACACGCCAGAGGGCTGTGCTGCCATCCAGCGAGATCTGGACAGGCTGGAGAGTTGGGCGGGGAAAAATTTAATGAAATATAACAAGGGGAAATGTAGAGTCTTGCATCTGGGCAGGAACAACCCCAGGTTCCAGTACAGGTTGGGGAATGACCTATTAGAGAGCAGTGTAGGGGAAAGGGACCTGGGGGTCCTGGTGGACAGCAGGATGACCATGAGCCAGCACTGTGCCCTTGTGGCCAAGAAGGCCAATGGCATCCTGGGGTGTATTAGAAGGGGGGTGGTTAGTAGGTCCAGAGAGGTTCTCCTTCCCCTCTACTCTGCCCTGGTGAGACCTCATCTGGAATATTGTGTCCAGTTCTGGGCCCCTCAGTTCAAGAAGGACAGGGAACTGCTGGAGAGAGTCCAGCGCAGGGCCACAAAGATGATTAAGGGAGTGGAGCATCTCCCTTATGAGGAAAGGCTGAGGGAGCTGGGTCTCTTTAGCTTGGAGAAGAGGAGACTGAGGGGTGACCTCATCAATGTTTATAAATATATAAAGGGTGGGTGTCACGAGGATGGAGCCAGGCTCTTCTCGGTGACAACCAACTGTAAGACAAGGGGTAATGGGTTCAAGCTGGAACACAAGAGGTTCCACTTGTATGTGAGAAGAAACTTCTTCTCAGTGAGGGTGACGGAACACTGGAACAGGCTGCCCAGGGGGGTTGTGGATTCTCCTTCTCTGGAGACATTCAAAACCCGCCTGGACGCCTTCCTGTATAACCTCACCTAGGTGTTCCTGCTCTGGCAGGGGGATTGGACTAGATGATCTTTCGAGGTCCCTTCCAATCCCTAACATTCTGTGATTCTGTGATTCTGTGAAAAGGATTTGCATCCATGAGCCGAGCTTGGAAGGTGGCCCTGCCAGCAAATTGTCTTGCAGCGGAGAACCTCCAGCAGCCTCATGCAAGGTTTTCTTCCCTCAGCCCCTGGCCTGTGATTCCAGCAGCTCCTCAAGTGCTTCCTGTCAGATGTGCTGGGGCTGCCCCCGGGCCAGCTCTGGCAGTGGACACGGGAGGCTGCTCCTCTGGATCCTGCGTGGGGCCTGGTGACCACTGCGTTGCCGGGTGCTGGCATTGTGACATGGGGGTGACACAGCCGCATATGTGCAGCCCTTTGGAGGAAGCCTTTGGGGTGCTGGCTCCAAATCAGTCCCTGTACCTACACAATAGGGGAGTAAGCAACCTAATAGAGTCCCTTTTTTGCAAAAAGACAGTGTGGATTTGTTGCCAGTGCAGCCTTCCTTCCAGTAGCAATACTGCCTGTAGTATCATGTATGGAGGCCTCAGGGCTCGCTCAGGGCTTGTCACGCAGAACTGCAGGCCTGACAGAGCAGAACTGCTCTCCTCTCCTCTCCTCACCTCTCCTCTCCTCTCCTCTCCTCTCCTCTCCTCTCCTCTCCCCTTCTCTCCTGTCCGCCAGTCCAATATCTAAGAGACTGTTTGCCTGAATGGACAGAGGGTTTTCAGTTCCAAAATCAATGTCAAGGACACATAACACAATGAATTTTATTTTATTTTGTTGTTAATTTATTAATTTTCTTGATTTTATGTTAATTCATGTTATGTTTCTTCGTGTCATTTTTTTTCCCTTTGTGACTCTGTTTCAGAACCCAGGCTCACAAGCATTAGCTCAAGCCCAAGTGTAGCCAGGAGTAGGCTGAGGCATTCTTCAGTTTAGCAGGAGAAAAGATCCCTTGCAGGCTGGCAAAGGCAAGTCCCAGAGCTGCAGAGAGCAGCAGCAGGAATAGAGGCCAAGCTGTCCGCGGTTCCTGCAGAGGGAGAACCTTGACAAGGAGTTGTGGGACTGACCATGCACAAAAGAGGAGGAAGAAGAAGAAGAAGAAGAAGAAGAAGAAGAAGAAGAAGAAGAGGCAGAAGAGGAAGAAGAGGTGAGTGGTACCGTGGCATCTCTTCCAAAGCGTGACATGCAGCGATGACGAGCAGACTTTTTGCCTTCCACAACTTGTTTGGCTGCTGTGCTTCTTGGGCAGGGATGCATGAGAAGCTCTCTGGTCCCTGCCAGGCGCTTGTGTTACCTGCAGGGAGAGCTGAGAAGTGGCAGCTGCGGCTGCCAGCATGGTGGAGCATGAACAGCCGGCTCCCAGGCCAAATGGCCCAAAGAAATGGTGGCAAGGGGCGGTGCTGAGAACCGCAGAGGAAGGCAAAAAACCGCCGGGGACCAGTGCCAATGTGCCCCGGGGGAAAAAGTTCCTTGCTGAGCCCAGTGCTGGCCATGGGCTGTTCCCTGAGCATGTGAGCCAGACCTGGCTCCTTGTCCCACAGGCTGCTCATGCTTCCCAGGAGCTGCCCAAGCCCTATCCTCCCTTGAGCTGGAGCTATGCCGCGGACTTGCCAGAGTGCCCAAGTGCCTCTGAGCTGATAGACCTTGTGGGCAAGAATCCTTGCTGTCCCTGTGTAGGACACCAGTGGGTGTTCCAAAGCACTGCAAGCCCTTGCAAGGCCTTGCAAGCCCTCGACATCCTATCTCTTACGGCTCCTGAGCGTTGCTGTGTAGGAGATGAGGATGGTGAGCTGTGCAGTGCTCCTCAAGAAGGAATTGCCTTGGTCTTGCCACTGCTATCCAGTTGAAAAGGATTTGCATCCATGAGCCGAGCTTGGAAGGTGGCCCTGCCAGCAGATTGTCTTGCAGCAGAGAACCTCCAGCAGCCTCATGCAAGGTTTTCTTCCCTCAGCCCCTGGCCTGTGATTGCAGCAGCTCCTCAAATGCTTCCTGTCAGATGTGCTGGGGCTGCCCCCGGGCCAGCTCTGGCAGTGGACACGGGAGACTGCTCCTCTGGATCCTGCGTGGGGCCTGGTGACCACTGCGTTGCCGGGTGCTGGCATTGTGACATGGGGGTGACACAGCCGCATATGTGCAGCCCTTTGGAGGAAGCCTTTGGGGTGCTGGCTCCAAATCAGTCCCTGTACCTACAAAATAGGGGAGTAAGCAACCTAATAGAGTCCCTTTTTTGCAAAAAGACAGTGTGGATTTGTTGCCAGTGCAGCCTTCCTTCCAGTAGCAATACTGCCTGTAGTATCATGTCTGGAGGCCTCAGGGCTCGCTCAGGGCTTGTCACGCAGAACTGCAGGCCTGACAGAGCAGAACTGCTCTCCTCTCCTCTCCTCACCTCTCCTCTCCTCTCCTCTCCTCTCCTCTCCTCTCCCCTTCTCTCCTGTCCGCCAGTCCAATATCTAAGAGACTGTTTGCCTGAATGGACAGAGGGTTTTCAGTTCCAAAATCAATGTCAAGGACACATAACACAATGAATTTTATTTTATTTTGTTGTTAATTTATTAATTTTCTTGATTTTATGTTAATTCATGTTATGTTTCTTCGTGTCATTTTTTTTCCCTTTGTGACTCTGTTTCAGAACCCAGGCTCACAAGCATTAGCTCAAGCCCAAGTGTAGCCAGGAGTAGGCTGAGGCATTCTTCAGTTTAGCAGGAGAAAAGATCCCTTGCAGGCTGGCAAAGGCAAGTCCCAGAGCTGCAGAGAGCAGCAGCAGGAATAGAGGCCAAGCTGTCCGCGGTTCCTGCAGAGGGAGAACCTTGACAAGGAGTTGTGGGACTGACCATGCACAAAAGAGGAGGAAGAAGAAGAAGAAGAAGAAGAAGAAGAAGAAGAAGAAGAAGAGGCAGAAGAGGAAGAAGAGGTGAGTGGTACCGTGGCATCTCTTCCAAAGCGTGACATGCAGCGATGACGAGCAGACTTTTTGCCTTCCACAACTTGTTTGGCTGCTGTGCTTCTTGGGCAGGGATGCATGAGAAGCTCTCTGGTCCCTGCCAGGCGCTTGTGTTACCTGCAGGGAGAGCTGAGAAGTGGCAGCTGCGGCTGCCAGCATGGTGGAGCATGAACAGCCGGCTCCCAGGCCAAATGGCCCAAAGAAATGGTGGCAAGGGGCGGTGCTGAGAACCGCAGAGGAAGGCAAAAAACCGCCGGGGACCAGTGCCAATGTGCCCCGGGGGAAAAAGTTCCTTGCTGAGCCCAGTGCTGGCCATGGGCTGTTCCCTGAGCATGTGAGCCAGACCTGGCTCCTTGTCCCACAGGCTGCTCATGCTTCCCAGGAGCTGCCCAAGCCCTATCCTCCCTTGAGCTGGAGCTATGCCGCGGACTTGCCAGAGTGCCCAAGTGCCTCTGAGCTGATAGACCTTGTGGGCAAGAATCCTTGCTGTCCCTGTGTAGGACACCAGTGGGTGTTCCAAAGCACTGCAAGCCCTTGCAAGGCCTTGCAAGCCCTCGACATCCTATCTCTTACGGCTCCTGAGCGTTGCTGTGTAGGAGATGAGGATGGTGAGCTGTGCAGTGCTCCTCAAGAAGGAATTGCCTTGGTCTTGCCACTGCTATCCAGTTGAAAAGGATTTGCATCCATGAGCCGAGCTTGGAAGGTGGCCCTGCCAGCAGATTGTCTTGCAGCAGAGAACCTCCAGCAGCCTCATGCAAGGTTTTCTTCCCTCAGCCCCTGGCCTGTGATTGCAGCAGCTCCTCAAATGCTTCCTGTCAGATGTGCTGGGGCTGCCCCCGGGCCAGCTCTGGCAGTGGACACGGGAGACTGCTCCTCTGGATCCTGCGTGGGGCCTGGTGACCACTGCGTTGCCGGGTGCTGGCATTGTGACATGGGGGTGACACAGCCGCATATGTGCAGCCCTTTGGAGGAAGCCTTTGGGGTGCTGGCTCCAAATCAGTCCCTGTAGCTACAAAATAGGGGAGTAAGCAACCTAATAGAGTCCCTTTTTTGCAAAAAGACAGTGTGGATTTGTTGCCAGTGCAGCCTTCCTTCCAGTAGCAATACTGCCTGTAGTATCATGTCTGGAGGCCTCAGGGCTCGCTCAGGGCTTGTCACGCAGAACTGCAGGCCTGACAGAGCAGAACTGCTCTCCTCTCCTCTCCTCACCTCTCCTCTCCTCTCCTCTCCTCTCCTCTCCCCTTCTCTCCTGTCCGCCAGTCCAATATCTAAGAGACTGTTTGCCTGAATGGACAGAGGGTTTTCAGTTCCAAAATCAATGTCAAGGACACATAACACAATGAATTTTATTTTATTTTGTTGTTAATTTATTAATTTTCTTGATTTTATGTTAATTCATGTTATGTTTCTTCGTGTCATTTTTTTTCCCTTTGTGACTCTGTTTCAGAACCCAGGCTCACAAGCATTAGCTCAAGCCCAAGTGTAGCCAGGAGTAGGCTGAGGCATTCTTCAGTTTAGCAGGAGAAAAGATCCCTTGCAGGCTGGCAAAGGCAAGTCCCAGAGCTGCAGAGAGCAGCAGCAGGAATAGAGGCCAAGCTGTCCGCGGTTCCTGCAGAGGGAGAACCTTGACAAGGAGTTGTGGGACTGACCATGCACAAAAGAGGAGGAAGAAGAAGAAGAAGAAGAAGAAGAAGAAGAAGAAGAAGAAGAAGAGGCAGAAGAGGAAGAAGAGGTGAGTGGTACCGTGGCATCTCTTCCAAAGCGTGACATGCAGCGATGACGAGCAGACTTTTTGCCTTCCACAACTTGTTTGGCTGCTGTGCTTCTTGGGCAGGGATGCATGAGAAGCTCTCTGGTCCCTGCCAGGCGCTTGTGTTACCTGCAGGGAGAGCTGAGAAGTGGCAGCTGCGGCTGCCAGCATGGTGGAGCATGAACAGCCGGCTCCCAGGCCAAATGGCCCAAAGAAATGGTGGCAAGGGGCGGTGCTGAGAACCGCAGAGGAAGGCAAAAAACCGCCGGGGACCAGTGCCAATGTGCCCCGGGGGAAAAAGTTCCTTGCTGAGCCCAGTGCTGGCCATGGGCTGTTCCCTGAGCATGTGAGCCAGACCTGGCTCCTTGTCCCACAGGCTGCTCATGCTTCCCAGGAGCTGCCCAAGCCCTATCCTCCCTTGAGCTGGAGCTATGCCGCGGACTTGCCAGAGTGCCCAAGTGCCTCTGAGCTGATAGACCTTGTGGGCAAGAATCCTTGCTGTCCCTGTGTAGGACACCAGTGGGTGTTCCAAAGCACTGCAAGCCCTTGCAAGCCCTTGCAAGCCCTCGACATCCTATCTCTTAGGGCTCCTGAGCGTTGCTCTGTAGGAGATGAGGATGGTGAGCTGTGCAGTGCTCCTCAAGAAGGAATTGCCTTGGTCTTGCCACTGCTATCCAGTTGAAAAGGATTTGCATCCATGAGCCGAGCTTGGAAGGTGGCCCTGCCAGCAGATTGTCTTGCAGCAGAGAACCTCCAGCAGCCTCATGCAAGGTTTTCTTCCCTCAGCCCCTGGCCTGTGATTTCAGCAGCTCCTCAAATGCTTCCTGTCAGATGTGCTGGGGCTGCCCCCGGGCCAGCTCTGGCAGTGGACACGGGAGACTGCTCCTCTGGATCCTGCGTGGGGCCTGGTGACCACTGCGTTGCCGGGTGCTGGCATTGTGACATGGGGGTGACACAGCCGCATATGTGCAGCCCTTTGGAGGAAGCCTTTGGGGTGCTGGCTCCAAATCAGTCCCTGTAGCTACAAAATAGGGGAGTAAGCAACCTAATAGAGTCCCTTTTTTGCAAAAAGACAGTGTGGATTTGTTGCCAGTGCAGCCTTCCTTCCAGTAGCAATACTGCCTGTAGTATCATGTCTGGAGGCCTCAGGGCTCGCTCAGGGCTTGTCACGCAGAACTGCAGGCCTGACAGAGCAGAACTGCTCTCCTCTCCTCTCCTCTGCTCTCCTCTCCTCTCCTCTCCTCTCCTCTCCTCTCCTCTCCTCTCCTCTCCTCTCCTCTCCTCTCCTCTCCTCTTCTCTCCTCTCCTCTCCTCTCCTCTCCTCTTCTCTCCTGTCCGCCAGTCCAATATCTAAGAGACTGTTTGCCTGAAAGGACAGAGGGTTTTCAGTTCCAAAATCAATGTCAAGGACACATAACACAATGAATTTTATTTTATTTTGTTGTTAATTTATTAATTTTCTTGATTTTATGTTAATTCATGTTATGTTATTTCATG
The DNA here is from genome assembly GCF_036013445.1 of Caloenas nicobarica. Lineage (NCBI taxonomy): Eukaryota > Metazoa > Chordata > Aves > Columbiformes > Columbidae > Caloenas > Caloenas nicobarica. Next base: position 1,366,725 of record NW_027017721.1, read on the forward strand.
TCATTTTTTTTCCCTTTGTGACTCTGTTTCAGAACCCAGGCTCACAAGCATTAGCTCAAGCCCAAGTGTAGCCAGGAGTAGGCTGAGGCATTCTTCAGTTTAGCAGGAGAAAAGATCCCTTGCAGGCTGGCAAAGGCAAGTCCCAGAGCTGCAGAGAGCAGCAGCAGGAATAGAGGCCAAGCTGTCCGCGGTTCCTGCAGAGGGAGAACCTTGACAAGGAGTTGTGGGACTGACCATGCACAAAAGAGGAGGAAGAAGAAGAAGAAGAAGAAGAAGAGGAAGAAGAGGAAGAAGAGGAAGAAGAGGAAGAAGAGGTGAGTGGTACCGTGGCATCTCTTCCAAAGCGTGACATGTAGCGATGACAAGCAGACTTTTTGCCTTCCACAACTTGTTTGGCTGCTGTGCTTCTTGGGCAGGGATGCATGAGAAGCGCTCTGGTCCCTGCCAGGCGCTTGTGTTAGCTGCAGGGAGAGCTGAGAAGTGGCAGCTGTGGCTGCCAGCATGGTGGAGCATGAGCAGCCGGCTCCCAGGCCAAATGGCCCAAAGAAATGGTGGCAAGGGGCCGTGCTGAGAACTGCAGAGGAAGGCAAAAAACCGCCGGGGACCAGTGCCAATGTGCCCCGGGGGAAAAAGTTCCTTGCTGAGCCCAGTGCTGGCCATGGGCTGTTCCCTGAGCATGTGAGCCAGACCTGGCTCCTTGTCCCACAGGCTGCTCATGCTTCCCAGGAGCTGCCCAAGCGCTATCCTCCCTTGGACTTGCCAGAGTGCCCAAGTGCCTCTGAGCTGATAGACCTTGTGGGCAAGAATCCTTGCTGTCCCTGTGTAGGACACCAGTGGGTGTTCCAAAGCACTGCAAGCCCTTGCAAGCCCTTGCAAGCCCTCGACATCCTATCTCTTACGGCTCCTGAGCGTTGCTCTGTAGGAGATGAGGATGGTGAGCTCTGCAGTGCTCCTCAAGAAGGAATTGCCTTGGTCTTGCCACTGCTATCCAGTTTCTGGTGGCATTAACAGAGACATGGTGGGACAGATCACATGACTGTAATGTGGTCATTGATGGCTATGCCCTTTTCAGGAAAGACAGGCCAGCCAAGCGTGCTGGTGGAGTTGCTCTTTACGTGATAGAGCAACTACAATGTATAGAGTACTGTCCAGGTGCAGTTGAGGAGCAAGTTGAGAGTCTGTGGGTGAGAATTAAGGGGCAGGCTGGCAGGGGTGACACTGTTGTGGGAGTCTATTATAGGCCACGAGATCAGGGTGAGGAAGTTGATGAGGCCTTCTACGGGCAGCTGAGCGTGGCCTCACAGTCACAGGCTCTGGTTGTTATGGGGGATTTTAACTACCCTGATGTTTGCTGGAAGGACTACTCAGCCAGTCAGCCTCAGTCTAGGAGATTCCTCCAGTGCATTGACGATAACTTTCTGATGCAAATGGTGGAGGAGCCGACTAGGAGAGGTGCGCTGCTGGATCTCGTCCTCGCTAACAAGGAGGGTCTGGTCGAAGCAGTAAATGTGGGGGGCTGCCTTGGTTGCAGTGACCATGAGATGGTGGAGTTCAGAATCTCCTGTGGTGGGAGCAGAATACCGAGCAGAATTGCAACCCTGGACTTCAGCAGGGCCGACTTTGGCCTTTTCAAACAGTTGCTGGAGGAAATCCCGTGGGCAATGCTGCTTGAAGGTAAAGGGGCCCAAGATAGTTGGTTCACTTTCAGGGACTGCTTCTACCAAGCTCAAGATCAGTGCATCCCGACGCACAGGAAGTCAAGGAAGGGAGCCAGGAGACCTGCGTGGTTAAACAGGGAACTGCTGGGCAAACTCAAGTGGAAGAGGAGGGTTTACAAATCATGGAAGGAGGGGCTGGCCACTTGGGAAGAATATAAGGCTGTTGTCAGAGGATGTAGGGAGGCAACTAGGAAAGCTAAGGCCTCCTTAGAGTTAAACCTGGCAAGAGGGGTCAAGGACAACAGGAAGAGGTTCTTCAAATACATGGCAGATAAAACTAATACCAGAGGCAATGTAGGCCCACTGATGAACGGGGTGGGTGCCCTGGTGACAGAAGATACAGAGAAGGCAGAATTACTGAATGCCTTCTTTGTCTCTGTCTACTCTGCCGGAGGCTGTCCTGAGGAGCCCCATACCCCTGAGGCCCCAGAGGAAGGCAGGGCAATGGAGGAGTCTGCCTCAGTTGATGAGGAATGGGTTAGGGAGCAATTAAGCAATCTGGACATCCATAAATCCATGGGTCCAGATGGGATGCACCCGCGGGTGCTGAGGGAGCTGGCTGAAGTCATTGCTGGACCGCTCTCCATCATCTTTGCCAAGTCTTGGGAAACGGGAGAGGTGCCTGAGGACTGGAGGAAAGCAAATGTCACTCCGGTCTTCAAAAAGGGCAAGAAGGAGGACCCGGGCAACTATAGACCGGTCAGCCTCACCTCCATCCCTGGGAAGTGATGGAACACCTTATCCTTGGTGCTATTTTAAGACATATCAAGGATAAGAGGGTCATCAGGGACAGTCAACATGGCTTCACCAAGGGGAAGTCGTGTTTGACCAACCTCATAGCCTTTTATGAAGACGTAACAAGGTGGATTGACGATGGCAGAGCAGTGGATGTGGTCTACCTTGACTTCAGCAAAGCATTTGACACCGTCTCCCACAGCATCCTCACGGCAAAACTGAGGAAGTGTGGACTGGATGATCGGGTAGTGAGGTGGACTGCAAACTGGCTGAAGGAGAGAAGCCAGAGAGTTGTGATCAATGGGGCAGAGTCTGGTTGGAGGCCTGTATCTAGTGGAGTGCCTCAAGGGTCAGTTCTGGGACCAACACTGTTCAATATATTCATCAATGACTTGGATGAGGGAATTGAGTGTACTATCAGCAAGTTTGCTGATGACACCAAGCTGGGAGGAGTGGCTGACACGCCAGAGGGCTGTGCTGCCATCCAGCGAGATCTGGACAGGCTGGAGAGTTGGGCGGGGAAAAATTTAATGAAATATAACAAGGGGAAATGTAGAGTCTTGCATCTGGGCAGGAACAACCCCAGGTTCCAGTACAGGTTGGGGAATGACCTATTAGAGAGCAGTGTAGGGGAAAGGGACCTGGGGGTCCTGGTGGACAGCAGGATGACCATGAGCCAGCACTGTGCCCTTGTGGCCAAGAAGGCCAATGGCATCCTGGGGTGTATTAGAAGGGGGGTGGTTAGTAGGTCCAGAGAGGTTCTCCTTCCCCTCTACTCTGCCCTGGTGAGACCTCATCTGGAATATTGTGTCCAGTTCTGGGCCCCTCAGTTCAAGAAGGACAGGGAACTGCTGGAGAGAGTCCAGCGCAGGGCCACAAAGATGATTAAGGGAGTGGAGCATCTCCCTTATGAGGAAAGGCTGAGGGAGCTGGGTCTCTTTAGCTTGGAGAAGAGGAGACTGAGGGGTGACCTCATCAATGTTTATAAATATATAAAGGGTGGGTGTCACGAGGATGGAGCCAGGCTCTTCTCGGTGACAACCAACTGTAAGACAAGGGGTAATGGGTTCAAGCTGGAACACAAGAGGTTCCACTTGTATGTGAGAAGAAACTTCTTCTCAGTGAGGGTGACGGAACACTGGAACAGGCTGCCCAGGGGGGTTGTGGATTCTCCTTCTCTGGAGACATTCAAAACCCGCCTGGACGCCTTCCTGTATAACCTCACCTAGGTGTTCCTGCTCTGGCAGGGGGATTGGACTAGATGATCTTTCGAGGTCCCTTCCAATCCCTAACATTCTGTGATTCTGTGATTCTGTGAAAAGGATTTGCATCCATGAGCCGAGCTTGGAAGGTGGCCCTGCCAGCAAATTGTCTTGCAGCGGAGAACCTCCAGCAGCCTCATGCAAGGTTTTCTTCCCTCAGCCCCTGGCCTGTGATTCCAGCAGCTCCTCAAGTGCTTCCTGTCAGATGTGCTGGGGCTGCCCCCGGGCCAGCTCTGGCAGTGGACACGGGAGGCTGCTCCTCTGGATCCTGCGTGGGGCCTGGTGACCACTGCGTTGCCGGGTGCTGGCATTGTGACATGGGGGTGACACAGCCGCATATGTGCAGCCCTTTGGAGGAAGCCTTTGGGGTGCTGGCTCCAAATCAGTCCCTGTACCTACACAATAGGGGAGTAAGCAACCTAATAGAGTCCCTTTTTTGCAAAAAGACAGTGTGGATTTGTTGCCAGTGCAGCCTTCCTTCCAGTAGCAATACTGCCTGTAGTATCATGTATGGAGGCCTCAGGGCTCGCTCAGGGCTTGTCACGCAGAACTGCAGGCCTGACAGAGCAGAACTGCTCTCCTCTCCTCTCCTCACCTCTCCTCTCCTCTCCTCTCCTCTCCTCTCCTCTCCTCTCCCCTTCTCTCCTGTCCGCCAGTCCAATATCTAAGAGACTGTTTGCCTGAATGGACAGAGGGTTTTCAGTTCCAAAATCAATGTCAAGGACACATAACACAATGAATTTTATTTTATTTTGTTGTTAATTTATTAATTTTCTTGATTTTATGTTAATTCATGTTATGTTTCTTCGTGTCATTTTTTTTCCCTTTGTGACTCTGTTTCAGAACCCAGGCTCACAAGCATTAGCTCAAGCCCAAGTGTAGCCAGGAGTAGGCTGAGGCATTCTTCAGTTTAGCAGGAGAAAAGATCCCTTGCAGGCTGGCAAAGGCAAGTCCCAGAGCTGCAGAGAGCAGCAGCAGGAATAGAGGCCAAGCTGTCCGCGGTTCCTGCAGAGGGAGAACCTTGACAAGGAGTTGTGGGACTGACCATGCACAAAAGAGGAGGAAGAAGAAGAAGAAGAAGAAGAAGAAGAAGAAGAAGAAGAAGAGGCAGAAGAGGAAGAAGAGGTGAGTGGTACCGTGGCATCTCTTCCAAAGCGTGACATGCAGCGATGACGAGCAGACTTTTTGCCTTCCACAACTTGTTTGGCTGCTGTGCTTCTTGGGCAGGGATGCATGAGAAGCTCTCTGGTCCCTGCCAGGCGCTTGTGTTACCTGCAGGGAGAGCTGAGAAGTGGCAGCTGCGGCTGCCAGCATGGTGGAGCATGAACAGCCGGCTCCCAGGCCAAATGGCCCAAAGAAATGGTGGCAAGGGGCGGTGCTGAGAACCGCAGAGGAAGGCAAAAAACCGCCGGGGACCAGTGCCAATGTGCCCCGGGGGAAAAAGTTCCTTGCTGAGCCCAGTGCTGGCCATGGGCTGTTCCCTGAGCATGTGAGCCAGACCTGGCTCCTTGTCCCACAGGCTGCTCATGCTTCCCAGGAGCTGCCCAAGCCCTATCCTCCCTTGAGCTGGAGCTATGCCGCGGACTTGCCAGAGTGCCCAAGTGCCTCTGAGCTGATAGACCTTGTGGGCAAGAATCCTTGCTGTCCCTGTGTAGGACACCAGTGGGTGTTCCAAAGCACTGCAAGCCCTTGCAAGGCCTTGCAAGCCCTCGACATCCTATCTCTTACGGCTCCTGAGCGTTGCTGTGTAGGAGATGAGGATGGTGAGCTGTGCAGTGCTCCTCAAGAAGGAATTGCCTTGGTCTTGCCACTGCTATCCAGTTGAAAAGGATTTGCATCCATGAGCCGAGCTTGGAAGGTGGCCCTGCCAGCAGATTGTCTTGCAGCAGAGAACCTCCAGCAGCCTCATGCAAGGTTTTCTTCCCTCAGCCCCTGGCCTGTGATTGCAGCAGCTCCTCAAATGCTTCCTGTCAGATGTGCTGGGGCTGCCCCCGGGCCAGCTCTGGCAGTGGACACGGGAGACTGCTCCTCTGGATCCTGCGTGGGGCCTGGTGACCACTGCGTTGCCGGGTGCTGGCATTGTGACATGGGGGTGACACAGCCGCATATGTGCAGCCCTTTGGAGGAAGCCTTTGGGGTGCTGGCTCCAAATCAGTCCCTGTAGCTACAAAATAGGGGAGTAAGCAACCTAATAGAGTCCCTTTTTTGCAAAAAGACAGTGTGGATTTGTTGCCAGTGCAGCCTTCCTTCCAGTAGCAATACTGCCTGTAGTATCATGTCTGGAGGCCTCAGGGCTCGCTCAGGGCTTGTCACGCAGAACTGCAGGCCTGACAGAGCAGAACTGCTCTCCTCTCCTCTCCTCACCTCTCCTCTCCTCTCCTCTCCTCTCCTCTCCTCTCCCCTTCTCTCCTGTCCGCCAGTCCAATATCTAAGAGACTGTTTGCCTGAATGGACAGAGGGTTTTCAGTTCCAAAATCAATGTCAAGGACACATAACACAATGAATTTTATTTTATTTTGTTGTTAATTTATTAATTTTCTTGATTTTATGTTAATTCATGTTATGTTTCTTCGTGTCATTTTTTTTCCCTTTGTGACTCTGTTTCAGAACCCAGGCTCACAAGCATTAGCTCAAGCCCAAGTGTAGCCAGGAGTAGGCTGAGGCATTCTTCAGTTTAGCAGGAGAAAAGATCCCTTGCAGGCTGGCAAAGGCAAGTCCCAGAGCTGCAGAGAGCAGCAGCAGGAATAGAGGCCAAGCTGTCCGCGGTTCCTGCAGAGGGAGAACCTTGACAAGGAGTTGTGGGACTGACCATGCACAAAAGAGGAGGAAGAAGAAGAAGAAGAAGAAGAAGAAGAAGAAGAAGAAGAAGAGGCAGAAGAGGAAGAAGAGGTGAGTGGTACCGTGGCATCTCTTCCAAAGCGTGACATGCAGCGATGACGAGCAGACTTTTTGCCTTCCACAACTTGTTTGGCTGCTGTGCTTCTTGGGCAGGGATGCATGAGAAGCTCTCTGGTCCCTGCCAGGCGCTTGTGTTACCTGCAGGGAGAGCTGAGAAGTGGCAGCTGCGGCTGCCAGCATGGTGGAGCATGAACAGCCGGCTCCCAGGCCAAATGGCCCAAAGAAATGGTGGCAAGGGGCGGTGCTGAGAACCGCAGAGGAAGGCAAAAAACCGCCGGGGACCAGTGCCAATGTGCCCCGGGGGAAAAAGTTCCTTGCTGAGCCCAGTGCTGGCCATGGGCTGTTCCCTGAGCATGTGAGCCAGACCTGGCTCCTTGTCCCACAGGCTGCTCATGCTTCCCAGGAGCTGCCCAAGCCCTATCCTCCCTTGAGCTGGAGCTATGCCGCGGACTTGCCAGAGTGCCCAAGTGCCTCTGAGCTGATAGACCTTGTGGGCAAGAATCCTTGCTGTCCCTGTGTAGGACACCAGTGGGTGTTCCAAAGCACTGCAAGCCCTTGCAAGGCCTTGCAAGCCCTCGACATCCTATCTCTTACGGCTCCTGAGCGTTGCTGTGTAGGAGATGAGGATGGTGAGCTGTGCAGTGCTCCTCAAGAAGGAATTGCCTTGGTCTTGCCACTGCTATCCAGTTGAAAAGGATTTGCATCCATGAGCCGAGCTTGGAAGGTGGCCCTGCCAGCAGATTGTCTTGCAGCAGAGAACCTCCAGCAGCCTCATGCAAGGTTTTCTTCCCTCAGCCCCTGGCCTGTGATTGCAGCAGCTCCTCAAATGCTTCCTGTCAGATGTGCTGGGGCTGCCCCCGGGCCAGCTCTGGCAGTGGACACGGGAGACTGCTCCTCTGGATCCTGCGTGGGGCCTGGTGACCACTGCGTTGCCGGGTGCTGGCATTGTGACATGGGGGTGACACAGCCGCATATGTGCAGCCCTTTGGAGGAAGCCTTTGGGGTGCTGGCTCCAAATCAGTCCCTGTAGCTACAAAATAGGGGAGTAAGCAACCTAATAGAGTCCCTTTTTTGCAAAAAGACAGTGTGGATTTGTTGCCAGTGCAGCCTTCCTTCCAGTAGCAATACTGCCTGTAGTATCATGTCTGGAGGCCTCAGGGCTCGCTCAGGGCTTGTCACGCAGAACTGCAGGCCTGACAGAGCAGAACTGCTCTCCTCTCCTCTCCTCACCTCTCCTCTCCTCTCCTCTCCTCTCCTCTCCTCTCCCCTTCTCTCCTGTCCGCCAGTCCAATATCTAAGAGACTGTTTGCCTGAATGGACAGAGGGTTTTCAGTTCCAAAATCAATGTCAAGGACACATAACACAATGAATTTTATTTTATTTTGTTGTTAATTTATTAATTTTCTTGATTTTATGTTAATTCATGTTATGTTTCTTCGTGTCATTTTTTTTCCCTTTGTGACTCTGTTTCAGAACCCAGGCTCACAAGCATTAGCTCAAGCCCAAGTGTAGCCAGGAGTAGGCTGAGGCATTCTTCAGTTTAGCAGGAGAAAAGATCCCTTGCAGGCTGGCAAAGGCAAGTCCCAGAGCTGCAGAGAGCAGCAGCAGGAATAGAGGCCAAGCTGTCCGCGGTTCCTGCAGAGGGAGAACCTTGACAAGGAGTTGTGGGACTGACCATGCACAAAAGAGGAGGAAGAAGAAGAAGAAGAAGAAGAAGAAGAAGAAGAAGAAGAAGAGGCAGAAGAGGAAGAAGAGGTGAGTGGTACCGTGGCATCTCTTCCAAAGCGTGACATGCAGCGATGACGAGCAGACTTTTTGCCTTCCACAACTTGTTTGGCTGCTGTGCTTCTTGGGCAGGGATGCATGAGAAGCTCTCTGGTCCCTGCCAGGCGCTTGTGTTACCTGCAGGGAGAGCTGAGAAGTGGCAGCTGCGGCTGCCAGCATGGTGGAGCATGAACAGCCGGCTCCCAGGCCAAATGGCCCAAAGAAATGGTGGCAAGGGGCGGTGCTGAGAACCGCAGAGGAAGGCAAAAAACCGCCGGGGACCAGTGCCAATGTGCCCCGGGGGAAAAAGTTCCTTGCTGAGCCCAGTGCTGGCCATGGGCTGTTCCCTGAGCATGTGAGCCAGACCTGGCTCCTTGTCCCACAGGCTGCTCATGCTTCCCAGGAGCTGCCCAAGCCCTATCCTCCCTTGAGCTGGAGCTATGCCGCGGACTTGCCAGAGTGCCCAAGTGCCTCTGAGCTGATAGACCTTGTGGGCAAGAATCCTTGCTGTCCCTGTGTAGGACACCAGTGGGTGTTCCAAAGCACTGCAAGCCCTTGCAAGCCCTTGCAAGCCCTCGACATCCTATCTCTTAGGGCTCCTGAGCGTTGCTCTGTAGGAGATGAGGATGGTGAGCTGTGCAGTGCTCCTCAAGAAGGAATTGCCTTGGTCTTGCCACTGCTATCCAGTTGAAAAGGATTTGCATCCATGAGCCGAGCTTGGAAGGTGGCCCTGCCAGCAGATTGTCTTGCAGCAGAGAACCTCCAGCAGCCTCATGCAAGGTTTTCTTCCCTCAGCCCCTGGCCTGTGATTTCAGCAGCTCCTCAAATGCTTCCTGTCAGATGTGCTGGGGCTGCCCCCGGGCCAGCTCTGGCAGTGGACACGGGAGACTGCTCCTCTGGATCCTGCGTGGGGCCTGGTGACCACTGCGTTGCCGGGTGCTGGCATTGTGACATGGGGGTGACACAGCCGCATATGTGCAGCCCTTTGGAGGAAGCCTTTGGGGTGCTGGCTCCAAATCAGTCCCTGTAGCTACAAAATAGGGGAGTAAGCAACCTCATAGAGTCCCTTTTTTGCAAAAAGACAGTGTGGATTTGTTGCCAGTGCAGCCTTCCTTCCAGTAGCAATACTGCCTGTAGTATCATGTCTGGAGGCCTCAGGGCTCGCTCAGGGCTTGTCACGCAGAACTGCAGGCCTGACAGAGCAGAACTGCTCTCCTCTCCTCTCCTCACCTCTCCTCTCCTCTCCTCTCCTCTCCTCTCCTCTCCCCTTCTCTCCTGTCCGCCAGTCCAATATCTAAGAGACTGTTTGCCTGAATGGACAGAGGGTTTTCAGTTCCAAAATCAATGTCAAGGACACATAACACAATGAATTTTATTTTATTTTGTTGTTAATTTATGAATTTTCTTGATTTTATGTTAATTCATGTTATGTTTCTTCGTGTCATTTTTTTTCCCTTTGTGACTCTGTTTCAGAACCCAGGCTCACAAGCATTAGCTCAAGCCCAAGTGTAGCCAGGAGTAGGCTGAGGCATTCTTCAGTTTAGCAGGAGAAAAGATCCCTTGCAGGCTGGCAAAGGCAAGTCCCAGAGCTGCAGAGAGCAGCAGCAGGAATAGAGGCCAAGCTGTCCGCGGTTCCTGCAGAGGGAGAACCTTGACAAGGAGTTGTGGGACTGACCATGCACAAAAGAGGAGGAAGAAGAAGAAGAAGAAGAAGAAGAAGAAGAAGAAGAAGAAGAGGCAGAAGAGGAAGAAGAGGTGAGTGGTACCGTGGCATCTCTTCCAAAGCGTGACATGCAGCGATGACGAGCAGACTTTTTGCCTTCCACAACTTGTTTGGCTGCTGTGCTTCTTGGGCAGGGATGCATGAGAAGCTCTCTGGTCCCTGCCAGGCGCTTGTGTTACCTGCAGGGAGAGCTGAGAAGTGGCAGCTGCGGCTGCCAGCATGGTGGAGCATGAACAGCCGGCTCCCAGGCCAAATGGCCCAAAGAAATGGTGGCAAGGGGCGGTGCTGAGAACCGCAGAGGAAGGCAAAAAACCGCCGGGGACCAGTGCCAATGTGCCCCGGGGGAAAAAGTTCCTTGCTGAGCCCAGTGCTGGCCATGGGCTGTTCCCTGAGCATGTGAGCCAGACCTGGCTCCTTGTCCCACAGGCTGCTCATGCTTCCCAGGAGCTGCCCAAGCCCTATCCTCCCTTGAGCTGGAGCTATGCCGCGGACTTGCCAGAGTGCCCAAGTGCCTCTGAGCTGATAGACCTTGTGGGCAAGAATCCTTGCTGTCCCTGTGTAGGACACCAGTGGGTGTTCCAAAGCACTGCAAGCCCTTGCAAGGCCTTGCAAGCCCTCGACATCCTATCTCTTACGGCTCCTGAGCGTTGCTGTGTAGGAGATGAGGATGGTGAGC